>NW_028136477.1:1200000-1603237 GCF_964662115.1 Mustela nivalis | reverse complement strand
TCAAGTAACGCCTCTCAGTGACTGGACCAAGAGCCCGCATATGTGGCTTGCCATGCCCATAGGCACCCAGGACTAACTAGATGGTGTGTATTCCAGTTGAGGGAACACACTGCTGTGCTCTATAGTCCCTCTCCTGTGGGGTCCCCTGTGGCAGAAAACAGTACTCTTCATTCCCACAGAATGAACACAAACACTTGGGAGCTTGGACAATCCCCGAGAGGAAGGCTCTTCCTCGGCCTCTGAGACAACCCCTACCCTGACCGGACACTGTAAACGCAACACCCAGAGACAAAATCCTGAGTGACTGCCTCCCACTTGCCCTACTTTGATTTCCAGAGGATCTCCCCTCACGGACTAGAGATCAGGCCTGCCATTACATTGGCCCCTAGCTGAGCCAAGTTTGCTTTTTCAGACATCTGTCCCCACAGCCCTGGCAAACACAGCCTCTAGGCTGGGTCCGCTGGAGCCATACCACAGGACCGTGCCTGCTCTCTCCTGGGAAACTGTGTCCATTCCTTTGGCCACACACCTCCCGAATATGAGAAACCTCAAGGCATCCGAGGACATCCCACTACTGGGAGCCTCACTGGACTCACAGGGGCATTCGGACACAAGCTGAGCAGCTACATCCATGAATGCATGCACACAGATGTCAACAGAGATAGAAGGTTGAGCCGGACAGGCCTTTAGGCCGTAGTCTCAACTCTTGCTTTGGTTTCCAGGTGTCACTCCTCAGAGGCTTTGGTTCGAAGAACAGGGTATGGGGCTTTCCTGAGGCACGGAACAGAACTCCTCTCATCTCCACATGGGAATTTTCCTTGTTGGAGCCGTGTCAAACACCTCATGTTGGAGAATCCTGCAGAGTCCCTGAGCCACCTCCACATTCCAAAGTCTCCCAGGCCACCAAGCCACAGTAGGACTCATTTTCAGGAGAGACCATTTCAACTCTCCCCTCTGGGTAGATCACCCAGGAGCCCGCAGATTGAGCCTGCCTTGTCCTGACTAAAGAGTGGGAATATGAGGTGGCGTTCCCAGGCATCCATGCTTAGACACCTGCTCTCGAGTCTTTCCATATGGGGCCTCTTGGAACCATCCAATAGGACTCGACTGTCGTGCAGAAGGTAACCTTCAGTTTTGGAGCAGTTCACAAATCCCATCGTAGGCAAAACTTTCTGGCCTCATGAAGCCCCCACACCCTTCAGGAAGAGGCCATGCTGGACAAGAACTCTAGCCTGAGGCACGTCTCATAGTTGACATGACCTCAGTGCAGGAGATCTCGATTCAGCCTCTGCAGAGTGGGCCTGCCGTGGCCTCGGTCCCAAATCTCACGCTAGCTTGTGTTTTCAGACTTCCTTCCTCACACTCCTGGCAAACAAGACCTCCGGACTAGGAACTCCGGAACCAAAACCCAGCCCAGTGTCTGCCCAATGGAATAAAAAAGTTTCCCTGTGGGGCTCTCCAGAAAACCCAGATGAGGATCAACCTGCTCGGGCCTCGACGGTACCCGAACTGGATAGGCTGCTCTGGGCACTCATGCTCTGCCTGACACAGCCTGAAGCCAGACGTCCAGACAGACAAGGAGACAGCTGGCCGCACACCCACCACTTCGGACACGCCATGGTCTTATGCCGTCACCTCATCCTAACCTTGGTTTTCAGATATCAGAACCTAGACATTATATCAATTCTCCACACAGCTGGGTATAGCAAGCTCAAAACAGAACTCCTCCTTCCCCATGGCTGTCAAGCTTGCTCTTGGCATGGAGTCACACCTTCAGGGTGGGAGAAACCTTCATGGCTTCTGATGCCACGGCCAACCTTGAGTGCTGCTTGGGCACAAATTCACACTGTGTCCCTCAGCATGAGCCCCATGTCAAAGAAAGGCCTGTCAGGGCCTGGACCAAGAGCCCACATATGGGGCTTGCCAAGCCCCTATGCACCCAATCCTCACCACGGTTTGAATTTTCCAGTCGCCCCGCCCATACCTGGACCTCTGCTCTGGAATCCCTTTCTTGGAGAGACCCATGAGCCAGACAACACGACTCCACCCTTCCCACAAAATGACCCCAAACTCTGGGGAGCTGGGACAAATACCCAGAAAGGGATACTCGTCCACAGTACCTGAGGCCACCGCTCCAATCCACGGCTATCCCGGACAGAACATCCAGAGACAAAAGCCTGAAGGAACGCCTCCCACTCGCCCTTGTTTCAGAGGCCCAGGAGCTCCCTCTCGGGCTGTACATCCGGCCTGCCATACCCTAGGTGTCACTCATAAGCTGAGTTTGTGTATTCAGACTTCTGTGCCTACAGCCTGGACCCACACAACATCCAGGCTAGGGCCTCTGGACCAAACAGCGAAAGATTGTGCCTGCCCTCTCCAAGGAAAGTGTGCCCAATCCATTGACCACAACCCTACAGGTTACGGAAAAGCTACAAGGTTTCTGAGGCCATCAATAGTATAGACCACCCTGTACTAAGAGGGGCTTTCTGACACCAGCGGAGCAACTATCTCCACTTAGACTCTCAGACAGTGTCCCCAGAGACAGAAGGTTGAAATGGACAGGCCCCCAGGCCCTAATCTGAACCTTAGCTTTGGTTTCCATGTTTCCGTTCTCAGAGGACTGTTTTCGTAGACCAGCACATGAGGCTTTTCTGAGGCACCAAACCAAACCTCTCTCATCTCCACATGGGCAGCTTTCTTACTGGGATGTATCAAACACTTCAGGTAGGAGAGTTCCGCAGGGCCACCGAACAACCAGCACATTCCAAGGTCTCCATGGACCCAAACGCACATTATGACGCATCCTCAGGAGAGGCCATTTCAACTCAGCCCCCTGGGTCGCGTGTTCCAGAGGCAGCAGATCAAACATATCTTGTCGCTAATAGCCAATGGGAATGCGAGGCATGCTGTACAGGGATCCATCCTTCGAACCCTGCTCTCCAGTCCTTCCATATGGTATGTCCTGGAGCCATGCAACAGGACTCGAATGTCCCGCAGAAGGAAACCTTGTGGTTTGGGGCAACCTCCAAACTCAGCGTGGGAAAACTTCCTTGGCCTCATGAGGCCCCCACTTCATGAAGGTGCCATCATGGACACATACTCCAGCCTCAGCCAACGTCTGATCCTCAGCCTGACTTCAGATGCAGGAGATTTTGATTCAGCCTCTGCAGAGTGGGCCTGCTCTGCCCTTGGCTCCAATCCTCACACTAGCTTGTGTTTTCAGACTTCCGTCCTCACACTCCTGGCCCACAAACCCTCCCTACTGGGAATTCTGGGGCCACAATGAAGCACTGTGCCTGCCTCCCAGGAGAAAAACATTGTCTATGGCGCTGCCCAGAATCCCCAAATGAGGATCAAACTGCTTGGCCCTAGGCAACACCCCAATTGCATAGGCTACCTTAAACAGTGATGCTCTGTCGCAAATAGCCTGAGCCCAGACATTCCAACAGACACCAACACAGCTGGCTGCACACCCAGCACATTGGACCCGCCACTGCCTTAGGCCACCATCCATTCCCAACCTGTTTTTTCAGTCATCGGAACCTAGACCTTATCTCCAATCCCTGCACAGGGGGGAACCTGATGCACAAGTCAGAACCCCTCCTTCCCCCTGGCAAGAAACCTTGCTGCTGGCAGTGAGTCAAACCTTCAGTGTAGGAGAAAACGGCATGGCCCATGAGGCCACGCCCAAGCGTGAGGGCCGCCTTGGGCACAAACACACATTGTGACCCTCAGCGTGAGTACCTTATTCAAGTAACGCCTCTCAGTGACTGGACCAAGAGCCCGCATATGTGGCTTGCCATGCCCATAGGCACCCAGGACTAACTAGATGGTGTGTATTCCAGTTGAGGGAACCCACTGCTGTGCTCTATAGTCCCTCTCCTGGGGGGTCAACTGTGGCAGAAAACAGTACTCTTCATTCCCACAGAATGAACACAAACACTTGGGAGCTTGGACAATCCCCCGAGTGGAAGGCTCTTCCTCGGCCTCTGAGACAACCCCTACCCTGACCGGACACTGTAAACGCAACACCCAGAGACAAAATCCTGAGTGACTTCCTCCCACTTGCCCTACTTTGATTTCCAGAGGATCTCCCTTCACGGACTAGAGATCAGGCCTGCCATTACATTGGCCCCTAGCTGAGCCAAGTTTGCTTTTTCAGACATCTGTCCCCACAGCCCTGGCAAACACAGCCTCTAGGCTGGGTCCTCTGGAGCCATACCACAGGACCGTGCCTGCTCTCTCCTGGGAAACTGTGTCCATTCCTTTGGCCACACACCTCCAGAATATGAGAAACCTCACGGCCTCCGAGGACATCCCACTACTGGGAGCCTCACTGGACTCACAGGGGCATTCGGACACAAGCTGAGCAGCTACATCCATGAATGCATGCACACAGATGACAACAGAGATAGAAGGTTGAGCCGGACAGGCCTTTAGGCCGTAGTCTCAACTCTTGCTTTGGTTTCCAGGTGTCACTCCTCAGAGGCTTTGGTTCGAAGAACAGGGTATGGGGCTTTCCTGAGGCACGGAACAGAACACCTCTCGTCTCCACATGGGAAGTTTCCTTGTTGGAGCCGTGTCAAACACCTCATGTTGGAGAATCCTGCAGAGTCCCTGAGCCACCTCCACATTCCAAAGTCTCCCAGGCCACCAAGCCACAGTAGGACTCATCTTCAGGAGAGACCATTTCAACTCTCCCCTCTGGGTAGCTCACCCAGGAGCCCGCAGATTGAGCCTGCCTTGTCCTGACTAAAGAGTGGGAATATGAGGTGGCGTTCCCAGGCATCCATGCTTAGACACCTGCTCTCGAGTCTTTCCATATGGGGCCTCTTGGAACCATCCAATAGGACTCGACTGTCGTGCAGAAGGTAACCTTCAGTTTTGGAGCAGTTCACAAATCCCATCGTAGGCAAAACTTTCTGGCCTCATGAAGCCCCCACACCCTTCAGGAAGAGGCCATGCTGGACAAGAACTCTAGCCTGAGGCACGTCTCAGTTGACATGACCTCAGTGCAGGAGATCTCGATTCAGCCTCTGCAGAGTGGCCTGCCGTGCCCTCGGTCCCAAACCTCACGCTAGCTTGTGTTTTCAGACTTCCTTCCTCACACTCCTGGCAAACAAGCCCTCGGGACTAGGAACTCCGGAACCAAAACCCAGCCCAGTGTCTGCCCAACGGAAGAAAAACGTTTCCCTGTGGGGCTCTCCAGAAAACCCAGATGAGGATCAACCTGCTCGGGCCTCGACGGTACCCGAACTGGATAGGCTGCTCTGGGCACTCATGCTCTGCCTGACACAGCCTGAAGCCAGACGTCCAGACAGACAAGGAGACAGCTGGCCGCACACCCAGCACTTCGGACACGCCATGGTCTTATGCCGACACCTCATCCTAACCTTGCTTTTCAGATATCTGAACCTAGACATTATATCAATTCTCCACACAGCTGGGTATAGCAAGCACAAAACAGAACTCCCCCTTCCCCATGGCTGTCAAGCTTGCTCTTGGCATGGAGTCACACCTTCAGGGTGGGAGAAACCATCATGGCCCCTGATGCCACGCCCAAACTTGAGTGCTGCTTGGGCACAAATTCACACTGTGACCCTCAGCATGAGCCCCATGTCAAAGAAAGGCCTGTCAGGGCCTGGACCAAGAGCCCACATATGGGGCTTGCCAAGCCCCTATGCACCCAATCCTCACCACGGTTTGAATTTTCCAGTCGCCCCGCCCGTACCTGGAGCTCTGCTCTGGAATCCCTTTCTTGGAGAGACCCATGAGCCAGACAACACGACTCCACCATTCCCACAAAATGACCCCAAACTCTTGGGAGCTGGGACAAATCCCCAGAGAGGGATACTCGTCCACAGTACCTGAGGCCACCGCTCCAATCCACGGCTATCCCGGACAGAACATCCAGAGACAAAAGCCTGAAGGAACGCCTCCCACTCGCCCTTGTTTCAGAGGCCCAGGAGCTCCCTTTCGGGCTGTACATCTGGCCTGCGATACCCTAGGCGCCACTCATAAGCTGAGTTTGTGTATTCAGAATTCTTTGCCCACAGCCTGGACCCACACAACATCCAGGCTAGTGCCTCTGGTCCAAACAGCGAAAGATTGTGCCTGCCCTCTCCAAGGAAAGTGTGCCCAATCCATTGACCACAACCCTACAGGTTACGGAAAAGCTCCAAGGTCCCTGAGGCCATCAATAGTATAGACCACCCTGGACTAAGAGGGGCTCTCTGTCACCAGCGGAGCAACTATCTCCACTTAGACTCTCAGACAGTGTCCCCAGAGACAGAAGGTTGAAATGGACAGGCCCCCAGGCCCTAATCTGAACCTTAGCTTTGGTTTCCATGTTTCCGTTCTCAGAGGACTGTTTTCGTAGACCAGCACATGGGGCTTTTCTGAGGCACCAAACCAAACCTCTCTCATCTCCACATGGGCAGCTTTCTTACTGGGATGTATCAAACACTTCAGGTAGGAGAGTTCCGCAGGGCCACCGAACAACCAGCACATTCCAAGGTCTCCATGGACCCAAACGCACATTATGACGCATCCTCAGGAGAGGCCATTTCAACTCAGCCCCCTGGGTCGCGTGTTCCAGAGGCAGCAGATCAAACATATCTTGTCGCTAATAGCCAATGGGAATGCGAGGCATGCTGTACAGGGATCCATCCTTCGAACCCTGCTCTCCAGTCCTTCCATATGGTATGTCCTGGAGCCATGCAACAGGACTCGAATGTCCCGCAGAAGGAAACCTTGTGGTTTAGGGCAACCTCGAAACTCAGCGTGGGAAAACTTCCTTGGCCTCATGAGGCCCCCACTTCATGAAGGTGCCATCATGGACACATACTCCAGCCTCAGCCAACGTCTGATCCTCAGCCTGACTTCAGATGCAGGAGATTTTGATTCAGCCTCTGCAGAGTGGGCCTGCTCTGCCCTTGGCTCCAATCCTCACACTAGCTTGTGTTTTCAGACTTCCGTCCTCACACTCCTGGCCCACAAACCCTCCCTACTGGGAATTCTGGGGCCACAATGAAGCACTGTGCCTGCCTCCCAGGAGAAAAACATTGTCTATGGCGCTGCCCAGAAACCCCAAATGAGGATCAAACTGCTTGGCCCTAGGCAACACCCCAATTGCAAAGGCTACCTTAAACAGTGATGCTCTGTCGCAAATAGCCTGAGCCCAGACCTTCCAACAGACACCGACACAGCTGGCTGCACACCCAGCACATTGAACCCACCACTGCCTTAGGCCACCATCCATTCCCAACCTGGGTTTTCAGTCATCGGAACCTAGACCTTATATCCAATCCCTGCACAGGGGGGAACCTGATGCACAAGTCAGAACCCCTCCTTGCCCCTGGCAAGAAACCTTGCTGCAGGCAGTGAGTCAAACATTCAGTGTAGGAGAAAACGGAATGGCCCATGAGGCCACGCCCAAGCGTGAGGGCCGCCTTGGGCACAAACACACATTGTGACCCTCAGCGTGAGTACCTTTTTCAAGTAACGCCTCTCAGTGACTGGACCAAGAGCCCGCATATGTGGCTTGCCATGCCCATAGGCACCCAGGACTAACTAGATGGTGTGTATTCCAGTTGAGGGAACACACTGCTGTGCTCTATAGTCCCTCTCCTGTGGGGTCCCCTGTGGCAGAAAACAGTACTCTTCATTCCCACAGAATGAACACAAACACTTGGGAGCTTGGACAATCCCCCGAGAGGAAGGCTCTTCCTCGGCCTCTGAGACAACCCCTACCCTGACCGGACACTGTAAACGCAACACCCAGAGACAAAATCCTGAGTGACTGCCTCCCACTTGCCCTACTTTGATTTCCAGAGGATCTCCCCTCACGGACTAGAGATCAGGCCTGCCATTACATTGGCCCCTAGCTGAGCCAAGTTTGCTTTTTCAGACATCTGTCCCCACAGCCCTGGCAAACACAGCCTCTAGGCTGGGTCCGCTGGAGCCATACCACAGGACCGTGCCTGCTCTCTCCTGGGAAACTGTGTCCATTCCTTTGGCCACACACCTCCAGAATATGAGAAACCTCAAGGCATCCGAGGACATCCCACTACTGGGAGCCTCACTGGACTCACAGGGGCATTCGGACACAAGCTGAGCAGCTACATCCATGAATGCATGCACACAGATGTCAACAGAGATAGAAGGTTGAGCCGGACAGGCCTTTAGGCCGTAGTCTCAACTCTTGCTTTGGTTTCCAGGTGTCACTCCTCAGAGGCTTTGGTTCGAAGAACAGGGTATGGGGCTTTCCTGAGGCACGGAACAGAACTCCTCTCATCTCCACATGGGAATTTTCCTTGTTGGAGCCGTGTCAAACACCTCATGTTGGAGAATCCTGCAGAGTCCCTGAGCCACCTCCACATTCCAAAGTCTCCCAGGCCACCAAGCCACAGTAGGACTCATTTTCAGGAGAGACCATTTCAACTCTCCCCTCTGGGTAGATCACCCAGGAGCCCGCAGATTGAGCCTGCCTTGTCCTGACTAAAGAGTGGGAATATGAGGTGGCGTTCCCAGGCATCCATGCTTAGACACCTGCTCTCGAGTCTTTCCATATGGGGCCTCTTGGAACCATCCTATAGGACTCGACTGTCGTGCAGAAGGTAACCTTCAGTTTTGGAGCAGTTCACAAATCCCATCGTAGGCAAAACTTTCTGGCCTCATGAAGCCCCCACACCCTTCAGGAAGAGGCCATGCTGGACAAGAACTCTAGCCTGAGGCACGTCTCATAGTTGACATGACCTCAGTGCAGGAGATCTCGATTCAGCCTCTGCAGAGTGGGCCTGCCGTGGCCTCGGTCCCAAATCTCACGCTAGCTTGTGTTTTCAGACTTCCTTCCTCACACTCCTGGCAAACAAGACCTCCGGACTAGGAACTCCGGAACCAAAACCCAGCCCAGTGTCTGCCCAATGGAATAAAAAAGTTTCCCTGTGGGGCTCTCCAGAAAACCCAGATGAGGATCAACCTGCTCGGGCCTCGACGGTACCCGAACTGGATAGGCTGCTCTGGGCACTCATGCTCTGCCTGACACAGCCTGAAGCCAGACGTCCAGACAGACAAGGAGACAGCTGGCCGCACACCCACCACTTCGGACACGCCATGGTCTTATGCCGTCACCTCATCCTAACCTTGGTTTTCAGATATCAGAACCTAGACATTATATCAATTCTCCACACAGCTGGGTATAGCAAGCTCAAAACAGAACTCCTCCTTCCCCATGGCTGTCAAGCTTGCTCTTGGCATGGAGTCACACCTTCAGGGTGGGAGAAACCTTCATGGCTTCTGATGCCACGGCCAACCTTGAGTGCTGCTTGGGCACAAATTCACACTGTGTCCCTCAGCATGAGCCCCATGTCAAAGAAAGGCCTGTCAGGGCCTGGACCAAGAGCCCACATATGGGGCTTGCCAAGCCCCTATGCACCCAATCCTCACCACGGTTTGAATTTTCCAGTCGCCCCGCCCATACCTGGACCTCTGCTCTGGAATCCCTTTCTTGGAGAGACCCATGAGCCAGACAACACGACTCCACCCTTCCCACAAAATGACCCCAAACTCTGGGGAGCTGGGACAAATACCCAGAAAGGGATACTCGTCCACAGTACCTGAGGCCACCGCTCCAATCCACGGCTATCCCGGACAGAACATCCAGAGACAAAAGCCTGAAGGAACGCCTCCCACTCGCCCTTGTTTCAGAGGCCCAGGAGCTCCCTCTCGGGCTGTACATCCGGCCTGCCATACCCTAGGTGTCACTCATAAGCTGAGTTTGTGTATTCAGACTTCTGTGCCTACAGCCTGGACCCACACAACATCCAGGCTAGGGCCTCTGGACCAAACAGCGAAAGATTGTGCCTGCCCTCTCCAAGGAAAGTGTGCCCAATCCATTGACCACAACCCTACAGGTTACGGAAAAGCTACAAGGTTTCTGAGGCCATCAATAGTATAGACCACCCTGTACTAAGAGGGGCTTTCTGACACCAGCGGAGCAACTATCTCCACTTAGACTCTCAGACAGTGTCCCCAGAGACAGAAGGTTGAAATGGACAGGCCCCCAGGCCCTAATCTGAACCTTAGCTTTGGTTTCCATGTTTCCATTCTCAGAGGACTGTTTTCGTAGACCAGCACATGAGGCTTTTCTGAGGCACCAAACCAAACCTCTCTCATCTCCACATGGGCAGCTTTCTTACTGGGATGTATCAAACACTTCAGGTAGGAGAGTTCCGCAGGGCCACCGAACAACCAGCACATTCCAAGGTCTCCATGGACCCAAACGCACATTATGACGCATCCTCAGGAGAGGCCATTTCAACTCAGCCCCCTGGGTCGCGTGTTCCAGAGGCAGCAGATCAAACATATCTTGTCGCTAATAGCCAATGGGAATGCGAGGCATGCTGTACAGGGATCCATCCTTCGAACCCTGCTCTCCAGTCCTTCCATATGGTATGTCCTGGAGCCATGCAACAGGACTCGAATGTCCCGCAGAAGGAAACCTTGTGGTTTGGGGCAACCTCCAAACTCAGCGTGGGAAAACTTCCTTGGCCTCATGAGGCCCCCACTTCATGAAGGTGCCATCATGGACACATACTCCAGCCTCAGCCAACGTCTGATCCTCAGCCTGACTTCAGATGCAGGAGATTTTGATTCAGCCTCTGCAGAGTGGGCCTGCTCTGCCCTTGGCTCCAATCCTCACACTAGCTTGTGTTTTCAGACTTCCGTCCTCACACTCCTGGCCCACAAACCCTCCCTACTGGGAATTCTGGGGCCACAATGAAGCACTGTGCCTGCCTCCCAGGAGAAAAACATTGTCTATGGCGCTGCCCAGAATCCCCAAATGAGGATCAAACTGCTTGGCCCTAGGCAACACCCCAATTGCATAGGCTACCTTAAACAGTGATGCTCTGTCGCAAATAGCCTGAGCCCAGACATTCCAACAGACACCAACACAGCTGGCTGCACACCCAGCACATTGGACCCGCCACTGCCTTAGGCCACCATCCATTCCCAACCTGTTTTTTCAGTCATCGGAACCTAGACCTTATCTCCAATCCCTGCACAGGGGGGAACCTGATGCACAAGTCAGAACCCCTCCTTCCCCCTGGCAAGAAACCTTGCTGCTGGCAGTGAGTCAAACCTTCAGTGTAGGAGAAAACGGCATGGCCCATGAGGCCACGCCCAAGCGTGAGGGCCGCCTTGGGCACAAACACACATTGTGACCCTCAGCGTGAGTACCTTTTTCAAGTAACGCCTCTCAGTGACTGGACCAAGAGCCCGCATATGTGGCTTGCCATGCCCATAGGCACCCAGGACTAACTAGATGGTGTGTATTCCAGTTGAGGGAACCCACTGCTGTGCTCTATAGTCCCTCTCCTGGGGGGTCAACTGTGGCAGAAAACAGTACTCTTCATTCCCACAGAATGAACACAAACACTTGGGAGCTTGGACAATCCCCCGAGTGGAAGGCTCTTCCTCGGCCTCTGAGACAACCACTACCCTGACCGGACACTGTAAACGCAACACCCAGAGACAAAATCCTGAGTGACTTCCTCCCACTTGCCCTACTTTGATTTCCAGAGGATCTCCCTTCACGGACTAGAGATCAGGCCTGCCATTACATTGGCCCCTAGCTGAGCCAAGTTTGCTTTTTCAGACATCTGTCCCCACAGCCCTGGCAAACACAGCCTCTAGGCTGGGTCCTCTGGAGCCATACCACAGGACCGTGCCTGCTCTCTCCTGGGAAACTGTGTCCATTCCTTTGGCCACACACCTCCAGAATATGAGAAACCTCACGGCCTCCGAGGACATCCCACTACTGGGAGCCTCACTGGACTCACAGGGGCATTCGGACACAAGCTGAGCAGCTACATCCATGAATGCATGCACACAGATGACAACAGAGATAGAAGGTTGAGCCGGACAGGCCTTTAGGCCGTAGTCTCAACTCTTGCTTTGGTTTCCAGGTGTCACTCCTCAGAGGCTTTGGTTCGAAGAACAGGGTATGGGGCTTTCCTGAGGCACGGAACAGAACACCTCTCGTCTCCACATGGGAAGTTTCCTTGTTGGAGCCGTGTCAAACACCTCATGTTGGAGAATCCTGCAGAGTCCCTGAGCCACCTCCACATTCCAAAGTCTCCCAGGCCACCAAGCCACAGTAGGACTCATCTTCAGGAGAGACCATTTCAACTCTCCCCTCTGGGTAGCTCACCCAGGAGCCCGCAGATTGAGCCTGCCTTGTCCTGACTAAAGAGTGGGAATATGAGGTGGCGTTCCCAGGCATCCATGCTTAGACACCTGCTCTCGAGTCTTTCCATATGGGGCCTCTTGGAACCATCCAATAGGACTCGACTGTCGTGCAGAAGGTAACCTTCAGTTTTGGAGCAGTTCACAAATCCCATCGTAGGCAAAACTTTCTGGCCTCATGAAGCCCCCACACCCTTCAGGAAGAGGCCATGCTGGACAAGAACTCTAGCCTGAGGCACGTCTCAGTTGACATGACCTCAGTGCAGGAGATCTCGATTCAGCCTCTGCAGAGTGGCCTGCCGTGCCCTCGGTCCCAAACCTCACGCTAGCTTGTGTTTTCAGACTTCCTTCCTCACACTCCTGGCAAACAAGCCCTCCGGACTAGGAACTCCGGAACCAAAACCCAGCCCAGTGTCTGCCCAAAGGAAGAAAAATCTTTCCCTGTGGGGCTCTCCAGAAAACCCAGATGAGGATCAACCTGCTCGGGCCTCGACGGTACCCGAACTGGATAGGCTGCTCTGGGCACTCATGCTCTGCCTGACACAGCCTGAAGCCAGACGTCCAGACAGACAAGGAGACAGCTGGCCGCACCCCCAGCACTTCGGACACGCCATGGTCTTATGCCGTCACCTCATCCTAACCTTGGTTTTCAGATATCTGAACCTAGACATTATATCAATTCTCCACACAGCTGGGTATAGCAAGCACAAAACAGAACTCCTCCTTCCCCATGGCTGTCAAGCTTGCTCTTGGCATGGAGTCACACCTTCAGGGTGGGAGAAACCTTCATGGCCCCTGATGCCACGCCCAAACATGAGTGCTGCTTGGGCACAAATTCACACTGTGACCCTCAGCATGAGCCCCATGTCAAAGAAAGGCCTGTCAGGGCCTGGACCAAGAGCCCACATATGGGGCTTGCCAAGCCCCTATGCACCCAATCCTCACCACGGTTTGAATTTTCCAGTCGCCCCACCCGTACCTGGACCTCTGCTCTGGAATCCCTTTCTTGGAGAGACACATGAGCCAGACAACACGACTCCACCCTTCCCACAAAATGACCCCAAACTCTTGAGAGCTGGGACAAATCCCCAGAGAGGGATACTCGTAAACAGTACCTGAGGACACCGCTCCAATCCACGGCTATCCCGGACACAACATCCAGAGACAAAAGCCTGAAGGAACGCCTTCCACTCGCCCTTGTTTCAGAGGCCCAGGAGCTCCCTCTCGGGCTGTACATCCGGCCTGCCATACCCTAGGCGCCACTCATAAGCTGAGTTTGTGTATTCAGACTTCTGTGCCCACAGCCTGGACCCACACAACATCCAGGCTAGGGCCTCTGGACCAAACAGCGAAAGATTGTGCCTGCCCTCTCCAAGGAAAGTGTGCCCAATCCATTGACCGCAATCCTACAGGTTAGGGAAAAGCTCCAAGGTCCCTGAGGCCATCAATAGTATAGGCCACCCTGGACTAAGAGGGGCTCTCTGACACCAGCGGAGCAACTATCTCCACTTAGACTCTCAGACAGTGTCCCCAGAGACAGAAGGTTGAAATGGACAGGCCCCCAGGCCCTAATCTGAACCTTAGCTTTGGTTTCCATGTTTCCGTTCTCAGAGGACTGTTTTCGTAGACCAGCACATGGGGCTTTTCTGAGGCACCAAACCAAACCTCTCTCATCTCCACATGGGCAGCTTTCTTACTGGGATGTATCAAACACTTCAGGTAGGAGAGTTCCGCAGGGCCACCGAACAACCAGCACATTACAAGGTCTCCATGGACCCAAACGCACATTATGACGCATCCTCAGGAGAGGCCATTTCAACTCAGCCCCCTGGGTCGCGTGTTCCAGAGGCAGCAGATCAAACATATCTTGTCGCTAATAGCCAATGGGAATGCGAGGCATGCTGTACAGGGATCCATCCTTCGAACCCTGCTCTCCAGTCCTTCCATATGGTATGTCCTGGAGCCATGCAACAGGACTCGAATGTCCCGCAGAAGGAAAACTTGTTGTTTGGGGCAACCTCCAAACTCAGCGTGGGAAAACTTCCTTGGCCTCATGAGGCCCCCACTTCATGAAGGTGCCATCATGGACACATACTCCAGCCTCAGCCACGTCTGATCCTCAGCCTGACTTCAGATGCAGGAGATTTTGATTCAGCCTCTGCAGAGTGGGCCTGCTCTGCCCTTGGCTCCAATCCTCACACTAGCTTGTGTTTTCAGACTTCCGTCCTCACACTTCTGGCCCACAAACCCTCCCTACTGGGAATTCTGGGGCCACAATGAAGCACTGTGCCTGCCTCCCAGGAGAAAAACATTGTCTATGGCCTTGCCCAGAAACCCCAAATGAGGATCAAACTGCTTGGCCCTAGGCAACACCCCAATTGCATAGGCTACCTTAAACAGTGATGCTCTGTCGCAAATAGCCTGAGCCCAGACCTTCGAACAGACACCGACACAGCTGGCTGCACACCCAGCACATTGGACCCGCCACTGCCTTAGGCCACCATCCATTCCCAACCTGGGTTTTCAGTCATCGGAACCTAGACCTTATCTCCAATCCCTGCACAGGGGGGAATCTGATGCACAAGTCAGAACCCCTCCTTCCCCACGGCAAGAAACCTTGCTGCAGGCAGTGAGTCAAACCTTCAGTGTAGGAGAAAACGGCATGGCCCATGAGGCCACGCCCAAGCGTGAGGGCCGCCTTGGGCACAAACACACATTGTGACCCTCAGCGTGAGTACCTTATTCAAGTAACGCCTCTCAGTGACTGGACCAAGAGCCTGCATATGTGGCTTGCCATGCCCATAGGCACCCAGGACTAACTAGATGGTGTGTATTCCAGTTGAGGGAACCCACTGCTGTGCTCTAGAGTCCCTCTCCTGGGGGGTCCCCTGTGGCAGAAAACAGTACTCTTCATTCCCACAGAATGAACACAAACACTTGGGAGCTTGGACAATCCCCCGAGAGGAAGGCTCTTCCTCGGCCTCTGAGACAACCCCTACCCTGAACGGACACTGTAAACGCAACACCCAGAGACAAAATCCTGAGTGACTGCCTCCCACTTGCCCTACTTTGATTTCCAGAGGATCTCCCCTCACGGACTAGAGATCAGGCCTGCCATTACATTGGCCCCTAGCTGAGCCAAGTTTGCTTTTTCAGACATCTGTCCCCACAGCCCTGGCAAACACAGCCTCTAGGCTGGGTCCTCTGGAGCCATACCACAGGACCGTGCCTGCTGTCTCCTGGGAAACTGTGTCCATTCCTTTGGCCACACACCTCCAGAATATGAGAAACCTCAAGGCATCCGAGGACATCCCACTACTGGGAGCCTCACTGGACTCACAGGGGCATTCGGACACAAGCTGAGCAGCTACATCCATGAATGCATGCACACAGATGTCAACAGAGATAGAAGGTTGAGCCGGACAGGCCTTTAGGCCGTAGTCTCAACTCTTGCTTTGGTTTCCAGGTGTCACTCCTCAGAGGCTTTGGTTCGAAGAACAGGGTATGGGGCTTTCCTGAGGCACGGAACAGAACTCCTCTCGTCTCCACATGGGAAGTTTCCTTGTTGGAGCCGTGTCAAACACCTCATGTTGGAGAATCCTGCAGAGTCCCTGAGCCACCTCCACATTCCAAAGTCTCCCAGGCCACCAAGCCACAGTAGGACTCATCTTCAGGAGAGACCATTTCAACTCTCCCCTCTGGGTAGCTCACCCAGGAGCCCGCAGATTGAGCCTGCCTTGTCCTGACTAAAGAGTGGGAATATGAGGTGGCGTTCCCAGGCATCCATGCTTAGACACCTGCTCTCGAGTCTTTCCATATGGGGCCTCTTGGAACCATCCAATAGGACTCGACTGTCGTGGAGAAGGTAACCTTCAGTTTTGGAGCAGTTCACAAATCCCATCGTAGGCAAAACTTTCTGGCATCATGAAGCCCCCACACCCTTCAGGAAGAGGCCATGCTGGACAAGAACTCTAGCCTGAGGCACGTCTCATAGTTGACATGACCTCAGTGCAGGAGATCTCGATTCAGCCTCTGCAGAGTGGGCCTGCCGTGCCCTCGGTCCCAAACCTCACGCTAGCTTGTGTTTTCAGACTTCCTTCCTCACACTCCTGGCAAACAATCCCTCCGGACTAGGAACTCCGGAACCAAAACCTAGCCCAGTGTCTGCCCAACGGAAAAAAAAAACGTTTCCCTGTGGGGCTCTCCATAAAACACAGATGAGGATCAACCTGCTCGGGCCTCGACGGTACCCGAACTGGATAGGCTGCTCTGGGCACTCATGCTCTGCCTGACACAGCCTGAAGCCAGACGTCCAGACAGACAAGGAGACAGCTGGCCGCACCCCCAGCACTTCGGACACGCCATGGTCTTATGCCGTCACCTCATCCTAACCTTGGTTTTCAGATATCTGAACCTAGACATCATATCAATTCTCCACACAGCTGGGTATAGCAAGCACAAAACAGAACTCCTCCTTCCCCATGGCTGTCAAGCTTGCTCTTGGCATGGAGTCACACCTTCAGGGTGGGAGAAACCTTCATGGCTTCTGATGCCACGCCCAAACTTGAGTGCTGCTTGGGCACAAATTCACACTGTGACCCTCAGCATGAGCCCCATGTCAAAGAAAGGCCTGTCAGGGCCTGGACCAAGAGCCCACATATGGGGCTTGCCAAGCCCCTATGCACCCAATCCTCACCACGGTTTGAATTTTCCAGTCGCCCCGCCCATACCTGGACCTCTGCTCTGGAATCCCTTTCTTGGAGAGACCCATGAGCCAGACAACACGACTCCACCCTTCCCACAAAATGACCCCAAACTCTGGGGAGCTGGGACAAATACCCAGAAAGGGATACTCGTCCACAGTACCTGAGGCCACCGCTCCAATCCACGGCTATCCCGGACAGAACATCCAGAGACAAAAGCCTGAAGGAACGCCTCCCACTCGCCCTTGTTTCAGAGGCCCAGGAGCTCCCTCTCGGGCTGTACATCCGGCCTGCCATACCCTAGGTGTCACTCATAAGCTGAGTTTGTGTATTCAGACTTCTGTGCCTACAGCCTGGACCCACACAACATCCAGGCTAGGGCCTCTGGACCAAACAGCGAAAGATTGTGCCTGCCCTCTCCAAGGAAAGTGTGCCCAATCCATTGACCACAACCCTACAGGTTACGGAAAAGCTACAAGGTTTCTGAGGCCATCAATAGTATAGACCACCCTGTACTAAGAGGGGCTTTCTGACACCAGCGGAGCAACTATCTCCACTTAGACTCTCAGACAGTGTCCCCAGAGACAGAAGGTTGAAATGGACAGGCCCCCAGGCCCTAATCTGAACCTTAGCTTTGGTTTCCATGTTTCCGTTCTCAGAGGACTGTTTTCGTAGACCAGCACATGAGGCTTTTCTGAGGCACCAAACCAAACCTCTCTCATCTCCACATGGGCAGCTTTCTTACTGGGATGTATCAAACACTTCAGGTAGGAGAGTTCCGCAGGGCCACCGAACAACCAGCACATTCCAAGGTCTCCATGGACCCAAACGCACATTATGACGCATCCTCAGGAGAGGCCATTTCAACTCAGCCCCCTGGGTCGCGTGTTCCAGAGGCAGCAGATCAAACATATCTTGTCGCTAATAGCCAATGGGAATGCGAGGCATGCTGTACAGGGATCCATCCTTCGAACCCTGCTCTCCAGTCCTTCCATATGGTATGTCCTGGAGCCATGCAACAGGACTCGAATGTCCCGCAGAAGGAAACCTTGTGGTTTGGGGCAACCTCCAAACTCAGCGTGGGAAAACTTCCTTGGCCTCATGAGGCCCCCACTTCATGAAGGTGCCATCATGGACACATACTCCAGCCTCAGCCAACGTCTGATCCTCAGCCTGACTTCAGATGCAGGAGATTTTGATTCAGCCTCTGCAGAGTGGGCCTGCTCTGCCCTTGGCTCCAATCCTCACACTAGCTTGTGTTTTCAGACTTCCGTCCTCACACTCCTGGCCCACAAACCCTCCCTACTGGGAATTCTGGGGCCACAATGAAGCACTGTGCCTGCCTCCCAGGAGAAAAACATTGTCTATGGCGCTGCCCACAAACCACAAATGAGGATCAAACTGCTTGGCACTCGGCAACACCCCAATTGCATAGGCTACCTTAAACAGTGATGCTCTGTCGCAAATAGCCTGAGCCCAGACCTTCCAACAGACACCGACACAGCTGGCTGCACACCCAGCACATTGGACCCGCCACTGCCTTAGGCCACCATCCATTCCCAACCTGGGTTTTCAGTCATCGGAACCTAGACCTTATCTCCAATCCCTGCACAGGGGGGAACCTGATGCACAAGTCAGAACCCCTCCTTCCCCCTGGCAAGAAACCTTGCTGCTGGCAGTGAGTCAAACCTTCAGTGTAGGAGAAAACGGCATGGCCCATGAGGCCACGCCCAAGCGTGAGGGCCGCCTTGGGCACAAACACACATTGTGACCCTCAGCGTGAGTACCTTTTTCAAGTAACGCCTCTCAGTGACTGGACCAAGAGCCCGCATATGTGGCTTGCCATGCCCATAGGCACCCAGGACTAACTAGATGGTGTGTATTCCAGTTGAGGGAACCCACTGCTGTGCTCTATAGTCCCTCTCCTGGGGGGTCAACTGTGGCAGAAAACAGTACTCTTCATTCCCACAGAATGAACACAAACACTTGGGAGCTTGGACAATCCCCCGAGTGGAAGGCTCTTCCTCGGCCTCTGAGACAACCCCTACCCTGACCGGACACTGTAAACGCAACACCCAGAGACAAAATCCTGAGTGACTTCCTCCCACTTGCCCTACTTTGATTTCCAGAGGATCTCCCTTCACGGACTAGAGATCAGGCCTGCCATTACATTGGCCCCTAGCTGAGCCAAGTTTGCTTTTTCAGACATCTGTCCCCACAACCCTGGCAAACACAGCCTCTAGGCTGGGTCCTCTGGAGCCATACCACAGGACCGTGCCTGCTCTCTCCTGGGAAACTGTGTCCATTCCTTTGGCCACACACCTCCAGAATATGAGAAACCTCACGGCCTCCGAGGACATCCCACTACTGGGAGCCTCACTGGACTCACAGGGGCATTCGGACACAAGCTGAGCAGCTACATCCATGAATGCATGCACACAGATGACAACAGAGATAGAAGGTTGAGCCGGACAAGCCTTTAGGCCGTAGTCTCAACTCTTGCTTTGGTTTCCAGGTGTCACTCCTCAGAGGCTTTGGTTCGAAGAACAGGGTATGGGGCTTTCCTGAGGCACGGAACAGAACACCTCTCGTCTCCACATGGGAAGTTTCCTTGTTGGAGCCGTGTCAAACACCTCATGTTGGAGAATCCTGCAGAGTCCCTGAGCCACCTCCACATTCCAAAGTCTCCCAGGCCACCAAGCCACAGTAGGACTCATCTTCAGGAGAGACCATTTCAACTCTCCCCTCTGGGTAGCTCACCCAGGAGCCCGCAGATTGAGCCTGCCTTGTCCTGACTAAAGAGTGGGAATATGAGGTGGCGTTCCCAGGCATCCATGCTTAGACACCTGCTCTCGAGTCTTTCCATATGGGGCCTCTTGGAACCATCCAATAGGACTCGACTGTCGTGCAGAAGGTAACCTTCAGTTTTGGAGCAGTTCACAAATCCCATCGTAGGCAAAACTTTCTGGCCTCATGAAGCCCCCACACCCTTCAGGAAGAGGCCATGCTGGACAAGAACTCTAGCCTGAGGCACGTCTCAGTTGACATGACCTCAGTGCAGGAGATCTCGATTCAGCCTCTGCAGAGTGGCCTGCCGTGCCCTCGGTCCCAAACCTCACGCTAGCTTGTGTTTTCAGACTTCCTTCCTCACACTCCTGGCAAACAAGCCCTCCGGACTAGGAACTCCGGAACCAAAACCCAGCCCAGTGTCTGCCCAACAGAAGAAAAATCTTTCCCTGTGGAGCTCTCCAGAAAACCCAGATGAGGATCAACCTGCTCGGGCCTCGACGGTACCCGAACTGGATAGGCTGCTCTGGGCACTCATGCTCTGCCTGACACAGCCTGAAGCCAGACGTCCAGACAGACAAGGAGACAGCTGGCCGCACCCCCAGCACTTCGGACACGCCATGGTCTTATGCCGTCACCTCATCCTAACCTTGGTTTTCAGATATCTGAACCTAGACATTATATCAATTCTCCACACAGCTGGGTATAGCAAGCACAAAACAGAACTCCTCCTTCCCCATGGCTGTCAAGCTTGCTCTTGGCATGGAGTCACACCTTCAGGGTGGGAGAAACCTTCATGGCCCCTGATGCCACGCCCAAACATGAGTGCTGCTTGGGCACAAATTCACACTGTGACCCTCAGCATGAGCCCCATGTCAAAGAAAGGCCTGTCAGGGCCTGGACCAAGAGCCCACATATGGGGCTTGCCAAGCCCCTATGCACCCAATCCTCACCACGGTTTGAATTTTCCAGTCGCCCCACCCGTACCTGGACCTCTGCTCTGGAATCCCTTTCTTGGAGAGACACATGAGCCAGACAACACGACTCCACCCTTCCCACAAAATGACCCCAAACTCTTGAGAGCTGGGACAAATCCCCAGAGAGGGATACTCGTAAACAGTACCTGAGGACACCGCTCCAATCCACGGCTATCCCGGACACAACATCCAGAGACAAAAGCCTGAAGGAACGCCTTCCACTCGCCCTTGTTTCAGAGGCCCAGGAGCTCCCTCTAGGGCTGTACATACGGCCTGCCATACCCTAGGCGCCACTCATAAGCTGAGTTTGTGTATTCAGACTTCTGTGCCCACAGCCTGGACACACACAACATCCAGGCTAGGGCCTCTGGACCAAACAGCGAAAGATTGTGCCTGCCCTCTCCAAGGAAAGTGTGCCCAATCCATTGACCGCAATCCTACAGGTTAGGGAAAAGCTCCAAGGTCCCTGAGGCCATCAATAGTATAGGCCACCCTGGACTAAGAGGGGCTCTCTGACACCAGCGGAGCAACTATCTCCACTTAGACTCTCAGACAGTGTCCCCAGAGACAGAAGGTTGAAATGGACAGGCCCCCAGGCCCTAATCTGAACCTTAGCTTTGGTTTCCATGTTTCCGTTCTCAGAGGACTGTTTTCGTAGACCAGCACAGGGGGCTTTTCTGAGGCACCAAACCAAACCTCTCTCATCTCCACATGGGCAGCTTTCTTACTGGGATGTATCAAACACTTCAGGTAGGAGAGTTCCGCAGGGCCACCGAACAACCAGCACATTCCAAGGTCTCCATGGACCCAAACGCACATTATGACGCATCCTCAGGAGAGGCCATTTCAACTCAGATCCCTGGGTCGCGTGTTCCAGAGGCAGCAGATCAAACATATCTTGTCGCTAATAGCCAATGGGAATGCGAGGCATGCTGTACAGGGATCCATCCTTCGAACCCTGCTCTCCAGTCCTTCCATATGGTATGTCCTGGAGCCATGCAACAGGACTCGAATGTCCCGCAGAAGGAAAACTTGTTGTTTGGGGCAACCTCCAAACTCAGCGTGGGAAAACTTCCTTGGCCTCATGAGGCCCCCACTTCATGAAGGTGCCATCATGGACACATACTCCAGCCTCAGCCACGTCTGATCCTCAGCCTGACTTCAGATGCAGGAGATTTTGATTCAGCCTCTGCAGAGTGGGCCTGCTCTGCCCTTGGCTCCAATCCTCACACTAGCTTGTGTTTTCAGACTTCCGTCCTCACACTTCTGGCCCACAAACCCTCCCTACTGGGAATTCTGGGGCCACAATGAAGCACTGTGCCTGCCTCCCAGGAGAAAAACATTGTCTATGGCGCTGCCCAGAAACCCCAAATGAGGATCAAATGCTTGGCCCTCGGCAACACCCCAATTGCATAGGCTACCTTAAACAGTGATGCTCTGTCGCAAATAGCCTGAGCCCAGACATTCCAACAGACACCGACACAGCTGGCTGCACACCCAGCACATTGGACCCGCCACTGCCTTAGGCCACCATCCATTCCCAACCTGTTTTTTCAGTCATCGGAACCTAGACCTTATCTCCAATCCCTGCAAAGGGGGGAACCTGATGCACAAGTCAGAACCCCTCCTTCACCCTGGCAAGAAACCTTGCTGCTGGCAGTGAGTCAAACCTTCAGTGTAGGAGAAAACGGCATGGCCCATGAGGCCACGCCCAAGCGTGAGGGCCGCCTTGGGCACAAACACACATTGTGACCCTCAGGGTGAGTACCTTTTTCAAGTAACGCCTCTCAGTGACTGGACCAAGAGCCCGCATATGTGGCTTGCCATGCCCATAGGCACCCAGGACTAACTAGATGGTGTGTATTCCAGTTGAGGGAACCCACTGCTGTGCTCCAGAGTCCCTCTCCTGGGGGGGTCCCCTGTGGCAGAAAACAGTACTCTTCATTCCCACAGAATGAACACAAACACTTGGGAGCTTGGACAATCCCCCGAGAGGAAGGCTCTTCCTCGGCCTCTGAGACAACCCCTACCCTGACCGGACACTGTAAACGCAACACCCAGAGACAAAATCCTGAGTGACTGCCTCCCACTTGCCCTACTTTGATTTCCAGTGGATCTCCCCTCACGGACTAGAGATCAGGCCTGCCATTACATTGGCCCCTAGCTGAGCCAAGTTTGCTTTTTCAGACATCTGTCCCCACAGCCCTGGCAAACACAGCCTCTAGGCTGGGTCCGCTGGAGCCATACCACAGGACCGTGCCTGCTCTCTCCTGGGAAACTGTGTCCATTCCTTTGGCCACACACCTCCAGAATATGAGAAACCTCAAGGCCTCCGAGGACATCCCACTACTGGTAGCCTCACTGGACTCACAGGGGCATTCGGACACAAGCTGAGCAGCTACATCCATGAATGCATGCACACAGTTGTCAACAGAGATAGAAGGTTTAGCCGGACAGGCCTTTAGGCCGTAGTCTCAACTCTTGCTTTGGTTTCCAGGTGTCACTCCTCAGAGGCTTTGGTTCGAAGAACAGGGTATGGGGCTTTCCTGAGGCACGGAACAGAACTCCTCTCGTCTCCACATGGGAAGTTTCCTTGTTGGAGCCGTGTCAAACACCTCATGTTGGAGAATCCTGCAGAGTCCCTGAACCACCTCACATTCCAAAGTCTCCCAGGCCACCAAGCCACAGTAGGACTCATCTTCAGGAGAGACCATTTCAACTCTCCCCTCTGGGTAGCTCACCCAGGAGCCCGCAGATTGAGCCTGCCTTGTCCTGACTAAAGAGTGGGAATATGAGGTGGCGTTCCCAGGCATCCATGCTTAGACACCTGCTCTCGAGTCTTTCCATATGGGGCCTCTTGGAACCATCCAATAGGACTCGACTGTCGTGCAGAAGGTAACCTTCAGTTTTGGAGCAGTTCACAAATCCCATCGTAGCCAAAACTTTCTGGCCTCATGAAGCCCCCACACCCTTCAGGAAGAGGCCATGCTGGACAAGAACTCTAGCCTGAGGCACGTCTCAGTTGACATGACCTCAGTGCAGGAGATCTCGATTCAGCCTCTGCAGAGTGGGCCTGCCGTGCCCTCGGTCCCAAACCTCACGCTAGCTTGTGTTTTCAGACTTCCTTCCTCACACTCCTGGCAAACAAGACCTCCGGACTAGGAACTCCGGAACCATAACCCAGCCCAGTGTCTGCCCAACGGAAGAAAAATGTTTCCCTGTGGGGCTCTCCAGAAAACCCAGATGAGGATCAACCTGCTCGGGCCTCGACGGTACCCGAACTGGATAGGCTGCTCTGGGCACTCATGCTCTGCCTGACACAGCCTGAAGCCAGACGTCCAGACAGACAAGGAGACAGCTGGCCGCACCCCCAGCACTTCGGACACGCCATGGTCTTATGCCGTCACCTCATCCTAACCTTGGTTTTCAGATATCTGAACCTAGACATTATATCAATTCTCCACACAGCTGGGTATAGCAAGCACAAAACAGAACTCCTCCTTCCCCATGGCTGTCAAGCTTGCTCTTGGCATGGAGTCACACCTTCAGGGTGGGAGAAACCTTCATGGCCCCTGATGCCACGCCCAAACATGAGTGCTGCTTGGGCACAAATTCACACTGTGACCCTCAGCATGAGCCCCATGTCAAAGAAAGGCCTGTCAGGGCCTTGACCAAGAGCCCACATATGGGGCTTGCCAAGCCCCTATGCACCCAATCATCACCACGGTTTGAATTTTCCAGTCGCCCCACCCGTACCTGGACCTCTGCTCTGGAATCCCTTTCTTGGAGAGACACATGAGCCAGACAACACGACTCCACCCTTCCCACAAAATGACCCCAAACTCTTGAGAGCTGGGACAAATCCCCAGAGAGGGATACTCGTAAACAGTACCTGAGGACACCGCTCCAATCCACGGCTATCCGGGACACAACATCCAGAGACAAAAGCCTGAAGGAACGCCTTCCACTCGCCCTTGTTTCAGAGGCCCAGGAGCTCCCTCTCGGGCTGTACATCCGGCCTGCCATACCCTAGGCGCCACTCATAAGCTGAGTTTGTGTATTCAGACTTCTGTGCCCACAGCCTGGAACCACACAACATCCAGGCTAGGGCCTCTGGACCAAACAGCGAAAGATTGTGCATGCCCTCTCCAAGGAAAGTGTGCCCAATCCATTGACCACAATCCTACAGGTTAGGGAAAAGCTCCAAGGTCCCTGAGGCCATCAATAGTATAGGCCACCCTGGACTAAGAGGGGCTCTCTGACACCAGCGGAGCAACTATCTCCACTTAGACTCTCAGACAGTGTCCCCAGAGACAGAAGGTTGAAATGGACAGGCCCCCAGGCCCTAATCTGAACCTTAGCTTTGGTTTCCATGTTTCCGTTCTCAGAGGACTGTTTTCGTAGACCAGCACATGAGGCTTTTCTGAGGCACCAAACCAAACCTCTCTCATCTCCACATGGGCAGCTTTCTTACTGGGATGTATCAAACACTTCAGGTAGGAGAGTTCCGCAGGGCCACCGAACAACCAGCACATTCCAAGGTCTCCATGGACCCAAACGCACATTATGACGCATCCTCAGGAGAGGCCATTTCAACTCAGATCCCTGGGTCGCGTGTTCCAGAGGCAGCAGATCAAACATATCTTGTCGCTAATAGCCAATGGGAATGCGAGGCATGCTGTACAGGGATCCATCCTTGAACCCTGCTCTCCAGTCCTTCCATATGGTATGTCCTGGAGCCATGCAACAGGACTCGAATGTCCCGCAGAAGGAAACCTTGTGGTTTGGGGCAACCTCCAAACTCAGCGTGGGAAAACTTCCTTGGCCTCATGAGGCCCCCACTTCATGAAGGTGCCATCATGGACACATACTCCAGCCTCAGCCAACGTCTGATCCTCAGCCTGACTTCAGATGCAGGAGATTTTGATTCAGCCTCTGCAGAGTGGGCCTGCTCTGCCCTTGGCTCCAATCCTCACACTAGCTTGTGTTTTCAGACTTCCGTCCTCACACTCCTGGCCCACAAACCCTCCCTACTGGGAATTCTGGGGCCACAATGAAGCACTGTGCCTGCCTCCCAGGAGAAAAACATTGTCTATGGCGCTGCCCAGAAACCCCAAATGAGGATCAAACTGCTTGGCCCTCGGCAACACCCCAATTGCATAGGCTACCTTAAACAGTGATGCTCTGTCGCAAATAGCCTGAGCCCAGACCTTCCAACAGACACCGACACAGCTGGCTGCACACCCAGCACATTGGACCCGCCACTGCCTTAGGCCACCATCCATTCCCAACCTGGGTTTTCAGTCATCGGAACCTAGACCTTATCTCCAATCCCTGCACAGGGGGGAACCTGATGCACAAGTCAGAACCCCTCCTTCCCCCTGGCAAGAAACCTTGCTGCTGGCAGTGAGTCAAACCTTCAGTGTAGGAGAAAACGGCATGGCCCATGAGGCCACGCCCAAGCGTGAGGGCCGCCTTGGGCACAAACACACATTGTGACCCTCAGGGTGAGTACCTTTTTCAAGTAACGCCTCTCAGTGACTGGACCAAGAGCCCGCATATGTGGCTTGCCATGCCCATAGGCACCCAGGACTAACTAGATGGTGTGTATTCCAGTTGAGGGAACCCACTGCTGTGCTCCAGAGTCCCTCTCCTGGGGGGGTCCCCTGTGGCAGAAAACAGTACTCTTCATTCCCACAGAATGAACACAAACACTTGGGAGCTTGGACAATCCCCCGAGAGGAAGGCTCTTCCTCGGCCTCTGAGACAACCCCTACCCTGACCGGACACTGTAAACGCAACACCCAGAGACAAAATCCTGAGTGACTGCCTCCCACTTGCCCTACTTTGATTTCCAGTGGATCTCCCCTCACGGACTAGAGATCAGGCCTGCCATTACATTGGCCCCTAGCTGAGCCAAGTTTGCTTTTTCAGACATCTGTCCCCACAGCCCTGGCAAACACAGCCTCTAGGCTGGGTCCGCTGGAGCCATACCACAGGACCGTGCCTGCTCTCTCCTGGGAAACTGTGTCCATTCCTTTGGCCACACACCTCCAGAATATGAGAAACCTCAAGGCCTCCGAGGACATCCCACTACTGGTAGCCTCACTGGACTCACAGGGGCATTCGGACACAAGCTGAGCAGCTACATCCATGAATGCATGCACACAGTTGTCAACAGAGATAGAAGGTTTAGCCGGACAGGCCTTTAGGCCGTAGTCTCAACTCTTGCTTTGGTTTCCAGGTGTCACTCCTCAGAGGCTTTGGTTCGAAGAACAGGGTATGGGGCTTTCCTGAGGCACGGAACAGAACTCCTCTCGTCTCCACATGGGAAGTTTCCTTGTTGGAGCCGTGTCAAACACCTCATGTTGGAGAATCCTGCAGAGTCCCTGAACCACCTCACATTCCAAAGTCTCCCAGGCCACCAAGCCACAGTAGGACTCATCTTCAGGAGAGACCATTTCAACTCTCCCCTCTGGGTAGCTCACCCAGGAGCCCGCAGATTGAGCCTGCCTTGTCCTGACTAAAGAGTGGGAATATGAGGTGGCGTTCCCAGGCATCCATGCTTAGACACCTGCTCTCGAGTCTTTCCATATGGGGCCTCTTGGAACCATCCAATAGGACTCGACTGTCGTGCAGAAGGTAACCTTCAGTTTTGGAGCAGTTCACAAATCCCATCGTAGCCAAAACTTTCTGGCCTCATGAAGCCCCCACACCCTTCAGGAAGAGGCCATGCTGGACAAGAACTCTAGCCTGAGGCACGTCTCAGTTGACATGACCTCAGTGCAGGAGATCTCGATTCAGCCTCTGCAGAGTGGGCCTGCCGTGCCCTCGGTCCCAAACCTCACGCTAGCTTGTGTTTTCAGACTTCCTTCCTCACACTCCTGGCAAACAAGACCTCCGGACTAGGAACTCCGGAACCATAACCCAGCCCAGTGTCTGCCCAACGGAAGAAAAATGTTTCCCTGTGGGGCTCTCCAGAAAACCCAGATGAGGATCAACCTGCTCGGGCCTCGACGGTACCCGAACTGGATAGGCTGCTCTGGGCACTCATGCTCTGCCTGACACAGCCTGAAGCCAGACGTCCAGACAGACAAGGAGACAGCTGGCCGCACCCCCAGCACTTCGGACACGCCATGGTCTTATGCCGTCACCTCATCCTAACCTTGGTTTTCAGATATCTGAACCTAGACATTATATCAATTCTCCACACAGCTGGGTATAGCAAGCACAAAACAGAACTCCTCCTTCCCCATGGCTGTCAAGCTTGCTCTTGGCATGGAGTCACACCTTCAGGGTGGGAGAAACCTTCATGGCCCCTGATGCCACGCCCAAACATGAGTGCTGCTTGGGCACAAATTCACACTGTGACCCTCAGCATGAGCCCCATGTCAAAGAAAGGCCTGTCAGGGCCTTGACCAAGAGCCCACATATGGGGCTTGCCAAGCCCCTATGCACCCAATCATCACCACGGTTTGAATTTTCCAGTCGCCCCACCCGTACCTGGACCTCTGCTCTGGAATCCCTTTCTTGGAGAGACACATGAGCCAGACAACACGACTCCACCCTTCCCACAAAATGACCCCAAACTCTTGAGAGCTGGGACAAATCCCCAGAGAGGGATACTCGTAAACAGTACCTGAGGACACCGCTCCAATCCACGGCTATCCGGGACACAACATCCAGAGACAAAAGCCTGAAGGAACGCCTTCCACTCGCCCTTGTTTCAGAGGCCCAGGAGCTCCCTCTCGGGCTGTACATCCGGCCTGCCATACCCTAGGCGCCACTCATAAGCTGAGTTTGTGTATTCAGACTTCTGTGCCCACAGCCTGGAACCACACAACATCCAGGCTAGGGCCTCTGGACCAAACAGCGAAAGATTGTGCATGCCCTCTCCAAGGAAAGTGTGCCCAATCCATTGACCACAATCCTACAGGTTAGGGAAAATCTCCAAGGTCCCTGAGGCCATCAATAGTATAGGCCACCCTGGACTAAGAGGGGCTCTCTGACACCAGCGGAGCAACTATCTCCACTTAGACTCTCAGACAGTGTCCCCAGAGACAGAAGGTTGAAATGGACAGGCCCCCAGGCCCTAATCTGAACCTTAGCTTTGGTTTCCATGTTTCCGTTCTCAGAGGACTGTTTTCGTAGACCAGCACATGAGGCTTTTCTGAGGCACCAAACCAAACCTCTCTCATCTCCACATGGGCAGCTTTCTTACTGGGATGTATCAAACACTTCAGGTAGGAGAGTTCCGCAGGGCCACCGAACAACCAGCACATTCCAAGGTCTCCATGGACCCAAACGCACATTATGACGCATCCTCAGGAGAGGCCATTTCAACTCAGATCCCTGGGTCGCGTGTTCCAGAGGCAGCAGATCAAACATATCTTGTCGCTAATAGCCAATGGGAATGCGAGGCATGCTGTACAGGGATCCATCCTTGAACCCTGCTCTCCAGTCCTTCCATATGGTATGTCCTGGAGCCATGCAACAGGACTCGAATGTCCCGCAGAAGGAAACCTTGTGGTTTGGGGCAACCTCCAAACTCAGCGTGGGAAAACTTCCTTGGCCTCATGAGGCCCCCACTTCATGAAGGTGCCATCATGGACACATACTCCAGCCTCAGCCAACGTCTGATCCTCAGCCTGACTTCAGATGCAGGAGATTTTGATTCAGCCTCTGCAGAGTGGGCCTGCTCTGCCCTTGGCTCCAATCCTCACACTAGCTTGTGTTTTCAGACTTCCGTCCTCACACTCCTGGCCCACAAACCCTCCCTACTGGGAATTCTGGGGCCACAATGAAGCACTGTGCCTGCCTCCCAGGAGAAAAACATTGTCTATGGCGCTGCCCAGAAACCCCAAATGAGGATCAAACTGCTTGGCCCTCGGCAACACCCCAATTGCATAGGCTACCTTAAACAGTGATGCTCTGTCGCAAATAGCCTGAGCCCAGACCTTCCAACAGACACCGACACAGCTGGCTGCACACCCAGCACATTGGACCCGCCACTGCCTTAGGCCACCATCCATTTCCAACCTGGGTTTTCAGTCATCGGAACCTAGACCTTATCTCCAATCCCTGCACAGGGGGGAACCTGATGCACAAGTCAGAACCCCTCCTTCCCCATGGCAAGAAACCTTGCTGCTGGCAGTGAGTCAAACCTTCAGTGTAGGAGAAAACGGCATGGCCCATGAGGCCACGCCCAAGCGTGAGGGCCGCCTTGGGCACAAACACACATTGTGACCATCAGCGTGAGTAACTTTTTCAAGTAACGCCTCTCAGTGACTGGACCAAGAGCTCGCATATGTGGCTTGTCATGCCCATAGGCACCCAGCACTAACTAGATGGTGTGTATTCCAGTTAAGGGAACCCACTGCTGTGCTCTAGAGTCCCTCTCCTGGGGGGGTCCCCTGTGGCAGAAAACAGTACTCTTCATTCCCACAGAATGAACACAAACACTTGGGAGCTTGGACAATCCCCCGAGAGGAAGGCTCTTCCTCGGCCTCTGAGACAACCCCTACCCTGACCGGACACTGTAAACGCAACACCCAGAGACAAAATCCTGAGTGACTGCCTCCCACTTGCCCTACTTTGATTTCCAGAGGATCTCCCCTCACGGACTAGAGATCAGGCCTGCCATTACATTGGCCCCTAGCTGAGCCAAGTTTGCTTTTTCAGACATCTGTCCCCACAGCCCTGGCAAACACAGCCTCTAGGCTGGGTCCTCTGGAGCCATACCACAGGACCGTGCCTGCTCTCTCCTGGGAAACTGTGTCCATTCCTTTGGCCACACACCTCCAGAATATGAGAAAACTCAAGGCCTCCGAGGACATCCCACTACTGGGAGCCTCACTGGACTCACAGGGGCATTCGGACACAAGCTGAGCAGCTACATCCATGAATGCATGCACACAGTTGTCAACAGAGATAGAAGGTTGAGCCGGACAGGCCTTTAGGCCGTAGTCTCAACTCTTGCTTTGGTTTCCAGGTGTCACTCCTCAGAGGCTTTGGTTCGAAGAACAGGGTATGGGGCTTTCCTGAGGCACGGAACAGAACTCCTCTCGTCTCCACATGGGAAGTTTCCTTGTTGGAGCCGTGTCAAACACCTCATGTTGGAGAATCCTGCAGAGTCCCTGAGCCACCTCCACATTCCAAAGTCTCCCAGGCCACCAAGCCACAGTAGGACTCATCTTCAGGAGAGACCATTTCAACTCTCCCCTCTGGGTAGCTCACCCAGGAGCCCGCAGATTGAGCCTGCCTTGTCCTGACTAAAGAGTGGGAATATGAGGTGGCGTTCCCAGGCATCCATGCTTAGACACCTGCTCTCGAGTCTTTCCATATGGGGCCTCTTGGAACCATCCAATAGGACTCGACTGTCGTGCAGAAGGTAACCTTCAGTTTTGGAGCAGTTCACAAATCCCATCGTAGCCAAAACTTTCTGGCCTCATGAAGCCCCCACACCCTTCAGGAAGAGGCCATGCTGGACAAGAACTCTAGCCTGAGGCACGTCTCAGTTGACATGACCTCAGTGCAGGAGATCTCGATTCAGCCTCTGCAGAGTGGGCCTGCCGTGCCCTCGGTCCCAAACCTCACGCTAGCTTGTGTTTTCAGACTTCCTTCCTCACACTCCTGGCAAACAAGACCTCCGGACTAGGAACTCCGGAACCAAAACCTAGCCCAGTGTCTGCCCAACGGAAGAAAAACGTTTCCCTGTGGGGCTCTCCAGAAAACACAGATGAGGATCAACCTGCTCGGGCCTCGACGGTACCCGAACTGGATAGGCTGCTCTGGGCACTCATGCTCTGCCTGACACAGCCTGAAGCCAGACGTCCAGACAGACAAGGAGACAGCTGGCCGCACCCCCAGCACTTCGGACACGCCATGGTCTTATGCCGTCACCTCATCCTAACCTTGGTTTTCAGATATCTGAACCTAGACATTATATCAATTCTCCACACAGCTGGGTATAGCAAGCACAAAACAGAACTCCTCCTTCCCCATGGCTGTCAAGCTTGCTCTTGGCATGGAGTCACACCTTCAGGGTGGGAGAAACCTTCATGGCCCCTGATGCCACGCCCAAACATGAGTGCTGCTTGGGCACAAATTCACACTGTGACCCTCAGCATGAGCCCCATGTCAAAGAAAGGCCTGTCAGGGCCTGGACCAAGAGCCCACATATGGGGCTTGCCAAGCCCCTATGCACCCAATCCTCACCACGGTTTGAATTTTCCAGTCGCCCCACCCGTACCTGGACCTCTGCTCTGGAATCCCTTTCTTGGAGAGACACATGAGCCAGACAACACGACTCCACCCTTCCCACAAAATGACCCCAAACTCTTGAGAGCTGGGACAAATCCCCAGAGAGGGATACTCGTAAACAGTACCTGAGGACACCGCTCCAATCCACGGCTATCCCGGACACAACATCCAGAGACAAAAGCCTGAAGGAACGCCTTCCACTCGCCCTTGTTTCAGAGGCCCAGGAGCTCCCTCTCGGGCTGTACATCCGGCCTGCCATACCCTAGGCGCCACTCATAAGCTGAGTTTGTGTATTCAGACTTCTGTGCCCACAGCCTGGACCCACACAACATCCAGGCTAGGGCCTCTGGACCAAACAGCGAAAGATTGTGCCTGCCCTCTCCAAGGAAAGTGTGCCCAATCCATTGACCGCAATCCTACAGGTTAGGGAAAAGCTCCAAGGTCCCTGAGGCCATCAATAGTATAGGCCACCCTGGACTAAGAGGGGCTCTCTGACACCAGCGGAGCAACTATCTCCACTTAGACTCTCAGACAGTGTCCCCAGAGACAGAAGGTTGAAATGGACAGGCCCCCAGGCCCTAATCTGAACCTTAGCTTTGGTTTCCATGTTTCCGTTCTCAGAGGACTGTTTTCGTAGACCAGCACATGGGGCTTTTCTGAGGCACCAAACCAAACATCTCTCATCTCCACATGGGCAGCTTTCTTACTGGGATGTATCAAACACTTCAGGTAGGAGAGTTCCGCAGGGCCACTGAACAACCAGCACATTCCAAGGTCTCCATGGACCCAAACGCACATTATGACGCATCCTCAGGAGAGGCCATTTCAACTCAGCCCCCTGGGTCGCGTGTTCCAGAGGCAGCAGATCAAACATATCTTGTCGCTAATAGCCAATGGGATTGCGAGGCATGCTGTACAGGGATCCATCCTTCGAACCCTGCTCTCCAGTCCTTCCATATGGTATGTCCTGGAGCCATGCAACAGGGCTCGAATGTCCCGCAGAAGGAAACCTTGTGGTTTGGGGCAACCTCCAAACTCAGCGTGGGAAAACTTCCTTGGCCTCATGAGGCCCCCACTTCATGAAGGTGCCATCATGGACACATACTCCAGCCTCAGCCAACGTCTGATCCTCAGCCTGACTTCAGATGCAGGAGATTTTGATTCAGCCTCTGCAGAGTGGGCCTGCTCTGCCCTTGGCTCCAATCCTCACACTAGCTTGTGTTTTCAGACTTCCGTCCTCACACTCCTGGCCCACAAACCCTCCCTACTGGGAATTCTGGGGCCACAATGAAGCACTGTGCCTGCCTCCCAGGAGAAAAACATTGTCTATGGCGCTGCCCAGAAACCCCAAATGAGGATCAAACTGCTTGGCCCTCGGCAACACCCCAATTGCATAGGCTACCTTAAACAGTGATGCTCTGTCGCAAATAGCCTGAGCCCAGACATTCCAACAGACACCGACACAGCTGGCTGCACACCCAGCACATTGGACCCGCCACTGCCTTAGGCCACCATCCATTCCCAACCTGTTTTTTCAGTCATCGGAACCTAGACCTTATCTCCAATCCCTGCACAGGGGGGAACCTGATGCACAAGTCAGAACCCCTCCTTCCCCCTGGCAAGAAACCTTGCTGCTGGAAGTGAGTCAAACCTTCAGTGTAGGAGAAAACGGCATGGCCCATGAGGCCACGCCCAAGCGTGAGGGCCGCCTTGGGCACAAACACACATTGCGACCCTCAGGGTGAGTACCTTTTTCAAGTAACGCCTCTCAGTGACTGGACCAAGAGCCCGCATATGTGGCTTGCCATGCCCATAGGCACCCAGGACTAACTAGATGGTGTGTATTCCAGTTAAGGGAACCCACTGATGTGCTCTAGAGTCCCTCTCCTGGGGGGGTCCCCTGTGGCAGAAAACAGTACTCTTCATTCCCACAGAATGAACACAAACACTTGGGAGCTTGGACAATCCCCCGAGAGGAAGGCTCTTCCTCGGCCTCTGAGACAACCCCTACCCTGACCGGACACTGTAAACGCAACACCCAGAGACAAAATCCTGAGTGACTGCCTCCCACTTGCCCTACTTTGATTTCCAGAGGATCTCCCCTCACGGACTAGAGATCAGGCCTGCCATTACATTGGCCCCTAGCTGAGCCAAGTTTTCTTTTTCAGACATCTGTCCCCACAGCCCTGGCAAACACAGCCTCTAGGCTGGGTCCTCTGGAGCCATACCACAGGACCGTGCCTGCTCTCTCCTGGGAAACTGTGTCCATTCCTTTGGCCACACACCTCCAGAATATGAGAAACCTCAAGGCCTCCGAGGACATCCCACTACTGGGAGCCTCACTGGACTCACAGGGGCATTCGGACACAAGCTGAGCAGCTACATCCATGAATGCATGCACACAGATGTCAACAGAGATAGAAGGTTGAGCCGGACAGGCCTTTAGGCCGTAGTCTCAACTCTTGCTTTGGTTTCCAGGTGTCACTCCTCAGAGGCTTTGGATCGAAGAACAGGGTATGGGGCTTTCCTGAGGCACAGAACAGAACTCCTCTCGTCTCCACATGGGAAGTTTCCTTGTTGGAGCCGTGTCAAACACCTCATGTTGGAGAATCCTGCAGAGTCCCTGAGCCACCTCCACATTCCAAAGTCTCCCAGGCCACCAAGCCACAGTAGGACTCATCTTCAGGAGAGACCATTTCAACTCTCCCCTCTGGGTAGCTCACCCAGGAGCCCGCAGATTGAGCCTGCCTTGTCCTGACTAAAGAGTGGGAATATGAGGTGGCGTTCCCAGGCATCCATGCTTAGACACCTGCTCTCGAGTCTTTCCATATGGGGCCTCTTGGAACCATCCAATAGGACTCGACTGTCGTGCAGAAGGTAACCTTCAGTTTTGGAGCAGTTCACAAATCCCATCGTAGCCAAAACTTTCTGGCCTCATGAAGCCCCCACACCCTTCAGGAAGAGGCCATGCTGGACAAGAACTCTAGCCTGAGGCACGTCTCATAGTTGACATGACCTCAGGGCAGGAGATCTCGATTCAGCCTCTGCAGAGTGGGCCTGCCGTGCCCTCGGTCCCAAACCTCACGCTAGCTTGTGTTTTCAGACTTCCTTCCTCACACTCCTGGCAAACAAGCCCTCCGGACTAGGAACTCCGGAACCAAAACCCAGCCCAGTGTCTGCCCAACGGAAGAAAAACGTTTCCCTGTGGAGCTCTCTAGAAAACCCAGATGAGGATCAACCTTCTCGGGCCTCGACGGTACCCGAACTGGATAGGCTGCTCTGGGCACTCATGCTCTGCCTGACACAGCCTGAAGCCAGACGTCCAGACAGACAAGGAGACAGCTGGCCGCACCCCCAGCACTTCGGACACGCCATGGTCTTATGCCGTCACCTCATCCTAACCTTGGTTTTCAGATATCTGAACCTAGACATTATATCAATTCTCCACACAGCTGGGTATAGCAAGCACAAAACAGAACTCCTCCTTCCCCATGGCTGTCAAGCTTGCTCTTGGCATGGAGTCACACCTTCAGGGTTGGAGAAACCTTCATGGCCCCTGATGCCACGCCCAAACTTGAGTGCTGCTTGGGCACAAATTCACACTGTGACCCTCAGCATGAGCCCCATGTCAAAGAAAGGCCTGTCAGGGCCTGGACCAAGAGCCCACATATGGGGCTTGCCAAGCCCCTATGCACCCAATCCTCACCACGGTTTGAATTTTCCAGTCGCCCCGCCCATACCTGGACCTCTGCTCTGGAATCCCTTTCTTGGAGATACCCATGAGCCAGACAACACGACTCCACCCTTCCCACAAAATGACCCCAAACTCTGGGGAGCTGGGACAAATACCCAGAGAGGGATACTCGTCCACAGTACCTGAGGCCACCGCTCCAATCCACGGCTATCCCGGACACAACATCCAGAGACAAAAGCCTGAAGGAACGCCTCCCACTCGCCCTTGTGTCAGAGGCCCAGGAGCTCCCTCTCGGGCTGTACATCCGGCCTGCCATACCCTAGGCGCCACTCATAAGCTGAGTTTGTGTATTCAGACTTCTGTGCCCACAGCCTGGACCCACACAACATCCAGGCTAGGGCCTCTGGACCAAACAGCGAAAGATTGTGCCTGCCCTCTCCAAGGAAAGAGTGCCCAATCCATTGACCACAACCCTACAGGTTACGGAAAAGCTACAAGGTCCCTGAGGCCATCAATAGTATAGACCACCCTGGACTAAGAGGGGCTTTCTGACACCAGCGGAGCAACTATCTCCACTTAGACTCTCAGACAGTGTCCCCAGAGACAGAAGGTTGAAATGGACAGGCCCCCAGGCCCTAATCTGAACCTTAGCTTTGGTTTCCATGTTTCCGTTCTCAGAGGACTGTTTCGTAGACCAGCACATGGGGCTTTTCTGAGGCAGCAAACCAAACCTCTCTCATCTCCACATGGGCAGCTTTCTTACTGGGATGTATCAAACACTTCAGGTAGGAGAGTTCCGCAGGGCCACCGAACAACCAGCACATTCCAAGGTCTCCATGGACCCAAACGCACATTATGACGCATCCTCAGGAGAGGCCATTTCAACTCAGCCCCCTGGGTCGCGTGTTCCAGAGGCAGCAGATCAAACATATCTTGTCGCTAATAGCCAATGGGAATGCGAGGCATGCTGTACAGGGATCCATCCTTCGAACCCTGCTCTCCAGTCCTTCCATATGGTATGTCCTGGAGCCATGCAACAGGACTCGAATGTCCCGCAGAAGGAAACTTTGTGGTTTGGGGCAACCACCAAACTCAGCGTGGGAAAACTTCCTTGGCCTCATGAGGCCCCCACTTCATGAAGGTGCCATCATGGACACATACTCCAGCCTCAGCCAACGTCTGATCCTCAGCCTGACTTCAGATGCAGGAGATTTTGATTCAGCCTCTGCAGAGTGGGCCTGCTCTGCCCTTGGCCCCAATCCTCACACTAGCTTGTGTTTTCAGACTTCCGTCCTCACACTCCTGGCCCACAAACCCTCCCTACTGGGAATTCTGGGGCCACAATGAAGCACTGTGCCTGCCTCCCAGGAGAAAAACATTGTCTATGGCGCTGCCCAGAAACCCCAAATGAGGATCAAACTGCTTGGCCCTCGGCAACACCCCAATTGCATAGGCTACCTTAAACAGTGATGCTCTGTCGCAAATAGCCTGAGCCCAGACCTTCCAACAGACACCGACACAGCTGGCTGCACACCCAGCACATTGGACCCGCCACTGCCTGAAGCCACCATCCATTCCCAACCGGGGTTTTCAGTCATCGGAACCTAGACCTTATCTCCAATCCCTGCACAGGGGGGAACCTGATGCACAAGTCAGAACCCCTCCTTGCCCCTGGCAAGAAACCTTGCTGCTGGCAGTGAGTCAAACCTTCAGTGTAGGAGAAAACGGCATGGCCCATGAGGCCACACCCAAGCGTGAGGGCCGCCTTGGGCACAAACACACATTGCGACCCTCAGCGTGAGTACCTTTTTCAAGTAACGCCTCTCAATGACTGTACCAAGAGCCCGCATATGTGGCTTGCCATGCCCATAGGCACCCAGGACTAACTAGATGGTGTGTATTCCAGTTGAGGGAACCCACTGCTGCGCTCTAGAGTCCCTCTCCTGGGGGGTCAACTGTGGCAGAAAACAGTACTCTTCATTCCCACAGAATGAACACAAACACTTGGGAGCTTGGACAATCCCCCGAGTGGAAGGCTCTTCCTCGGCCTCTGAGACAACCCCTACCCTGACCGGACACTGTAAACGCAACACCCAGAGACAAAATCCTGAGTGACTGCCTCCCACTTGCCCTACTTTGATTTCCAGAGGATCTCCCTTCACGGACTAGAGATCAGGCCTGCCATTACATTGGCCCCTAGCTGAGCCAAGTTTGCTTTTTCAGACATCTGTCCCCACAGCCCTGGCAAACACAGCCTCTAGGCTGGGTCCTCTGGAGCCATACCACAGGACCGTGCCTGCTCTCTCCTGGGAAACTGTGTCCATTCCTTTGGCCACACACCTCCAGAATATGAGAAACCTCAAGGCCTCCGAGGACATCCCACTACTGGGAGCCTCACTGGACTCACAGGGGCATTCGGACACAAGCTGAGCAGCTACATCCATGAATGCATGCACACAGATGTCAACAGAGATAGAAGGTTGAGCCGGACAGGCCTTTAGGCCGTAGTCTCAACTCTTGCTTTGGTTTCCAGGTGTCACTCCTCAGAGGCTTTGGTTCGAAGAACAGGGTATGGGGCTTTCCTGAGGCACGGAACAGAACTCCTCTCGTCTCCACATGGGAAGTTTCCTTGTTGGAGCCGTGTCAAACAACTCATGTTGGAGAATCCTGCAGAGTCCCTGAGCCACCTCCACATTCCAAAGTCTCCCAGGCCACCAAGCCACAGTAGGACTCATCTTCAGGAGAGTCCATTTCAACTCTCCCCTCTGGGTAGCTCACCCAGGAGCCCGCAGATTGAGCCTGCCTTGTCCTGACTAAAGAGTGGGAATATGAGGTGGCGTTCCCAGGCATCCATGCTTAGACACCTGCTCTCGAGCCTTTCCATATGGGGCCTCTTGGAACCATCCAATGGGACTCGACTGTCGTGCAGAAGGTAACCTTCAGTTTTGGAGCAGTTCACATATCCCATCGTAGCCAAAACTTTCTGGCCTCATGAAGCCCCCACACCCTTCAGGAAGAGGCCATGCTGGACACGAACTCTAGCCTGAGGCACGTCTCAGTTGACATGACCTCAGTGCAGGAGATCTCGATTCAGCCTCTGCAGAGTGGGCCTGCCGTGCCCTCGGTCCCAAACCTCACACTAGCTTGTGTTTTCAGACTTCCTTCCTCACACTCCTGGCAAACAAGCCCTCCGGACTAGGAACTCCGGAACCAAAACCCAGCCCAGTGTCTGCCCAACGGAAGAAAAATGTTTCCCTGTGGGGCTCTCCAGAAAACCCAGATGAGGATCAACCTGCTCGGGCTTCGACGGTACCCGAACTGGATAGGCTGCTCTGGGCACTCATGCTCTGCCTGACACAGCCTGAAGCCAGACGTCCAGACAGACAAGGAGACAGCTGGCCGCACACCCAGCACTTCGGACACGCCATGGTCTTATGCCGTCACCTCATCCTAACCTTGGTTTTCAGATATCTGAACCTAGACATTATATCAATTCTCCACACAGCTGGGTATAGCAAGCACACAACAGAACTCCTCCTTCCCCATGGCTGTCAAGCTTGCTCTTGGCATGGAGTCACACCTTCAGGGTGGGAGAAACCTTCATGGCCCCTGATGCCACGCCCAAACTTGAGTGCTGCTTGGGCACAAATTCACACTGTGACCCTCAGCATGAGCCCCATGTCAAAGAAAGGCCTGTCAGGGCCTGGACCAAGAGCCCACATATGGGGCTTGCCAAGCCCCTATGCACCCAATCCTCACCACGGTTTGAATTTTCCAGTCACCCCGCCCTTACCTGGAGCTCTGCTCTGGAATCCCTTTCTTGGAGAGACCCATGAGCCAGACAACACGACTCCACCCTTCCCACAAAATGACCCCAAACTCTTGGGAGCTGGGACAAATCCCCAGAGAGGGATACTCGTAAACAGTACCTGAGGACACCACTCCAATCCACGGCTATGCCGGACACAACATCCAGAGACAAAAGCCTGAAGGAACGCCTCCCACTCGCCCTTGTTTCAGAGGCCCAGGAGCTCCCTCTCGGGCTGTACATCCGGCCTGCCATACCCTAGGCGCCACTCATAAGCTGAGTTTGTGTATTCAGACTTCTGTGCCCACAGCCTGGACCCACACAACATCCAGGCTAGGGCCTCTGGACCAAACAGCGAAAGATTGTGCCTGCCCTCTCCTAGGAAAGTGTGCCCAATCCATTGACCACAATCCTACAGGTTAGGGAAAAGCGCCAAGGTCCCTGAGGCCATCAATAGTATAGGCCACCCTGGACTAAGAGGGGCTCTCTGACACCAGCGGAGCAACTATCTCCACTTAGACTCTCAGACAGTGTCCCCAGAGACAGAAGGTTGAAATGGACAGGCCCCCAGGCCCTAATCTGAACCTTAGCTTTGGTTTCCATGTTTCCGTTCTCAGAGGACTGTTTTCGTAGACCAGCACATGGGGCTTTTCTGAGGCACCAAACCAAACCTCTCTCATCTCCACATGGGCAGCTTTCTTACTGGGATGTATCAAACACTTCAGGTAGGAGAGTTCCGCAGGGCCACCGAACAACCAGCACATTCCAAGGTCTCCATGGACCCAAACGCACATTATGACGCATCCTCAGGAGAGGCCATTTCAACTCAGCCCCCTGGGTCGCGTGTTCCAGAGGCAGCAGATCAAACATATCTTGTCGCTAATAGCCAATGGGAATGCGAGGCATGCTGTACAGGGATCCACCCTTCGAACCCTGCTCTCCAGTCCTTCCATATGGTATGTCCTGGAGCCATGCAACAGGACTCGAATGTCCCGCAGAAGGAAACCTTGTGGTTTGGGGCAACCTCCAAACTCAGCGTGGGAAAACTTCCTTGGCCTCATGAGGCCCCCACTTCATGAAGGTGCCATCATGGACACATACTCCAGCCTCAGCCAACGTCTGATCCTCAGTCTGACTTCAGATGCAGGAGATTTTGATTCAGCCTCTGCAGAGTGGGCCTGCTCTGCCCTTGGCTCCAATCCTCACACTAGCTTGTGTTTTCAGACTTTCGTCCTCACACTCCTGGCCCACAAACCCTCCCTACTGGGAATTCTGGGCCACAATGAAGCACTGTGCCTGCCTCCCAGGAGAAAAACATTGTCTATGGCGCTGCCCAGAAACCCCAAATGAGGATCAAACTGCTTGGCCCTCGGCAACACCCCAATTGCATAGGCTACCTTAAACAGTGATGCTCTGTCGCAAATAGCCTGAGCCCAGACATTCCAACAGACACCGACACAGCTGGCTGCACACCCAGCTCATTGGACCCGCCACTGCCTTAGGCCACCATCCATTCCCAACCTGTTTTTTCAGTCATCGGAACCTAGACCTTATCTCCAATCCCTGCACAGGGGGGAACCTGATGCACAAGTCAGAACCCCTCCTTCCCCCTGGCAAGAACCCTTGCTGCTGGCAGTGAGTCAAACATTCAGTGTAGGAGAAAAAGGCATGGCCCATGAGGCCACGCCCAAGCGTGAGGGCCGCCTTGGGCACAAACACACATTGTGACCCTCAGCGTGAGTACCTTTTTCAAGTAACGCCTCTCAGTGACTGTACCAAGAGCCCGCATATGTGGCTTGCCATGCCCATAAGCACCCAGGACTAACTAGATGGTGTGTATTCCAGTTGAGGGAACCCACTGCTGTGCTCTAGAGTCCCTCTCCTGGGGGGGTCCCCTGTGGCAGAAAACAGTACTCTTCATTCCACAGAATGAACACAAACACTTGGGAGCTTGGACAATCCCCCGAGAGGAAGGCTCTTCCTCGGCCTCTGAGACAACCCCTACCCTGACCGGACACTGTAAACGCAACACCCAGAGACAAAATCCTGAGTGACTGCCTCCCACTTGCCCCACTTTGATTTCCAGAGGATCTCCCCTCACGGACTAGAGATCAGGCCTGCCATTACATTGGCCCCTAGCTGAGCCAAGTTTGCTTTTTCAGACATCTGTCCCCACAGCCCTAGGCTGGGTCCTCTGGAGCCATACCACAGGACCGTGCCTGCTCTCTCCTGGGAAACTGTGTCCATTCCTTTGGCCACACACCTCCAGGATATGAGAAACCTCAAGGCCTCCGAGGACATCCCACTACTGGGAGCCTCACTGGACTCACAGGGGCATTCGGACATAAGCTGAGCAGCTACATCCATGAATGCATGCACACAGATGTCAACAGAGATAGAAGGTTGAGCCGGACAGGCCTTTAGGCCGTAGTCTCAACTCTTGCTTTGGTTTCCAGGTGTCACTCCTCAGAGGCTGTGGTTCGAAGAACAGGGTATGGGGCTTTCCTGAGGCACGGAACAGAACTCCTCTCGTCTCCACATGGGAAGTTTCCTTGTTGGAGCCGTGTCAAACACCTCATGTTGGAGAATCCTGCAGAATCCCTGAGCCGCCTCCACATTCCAAAGTCTCCCAGGCCACCAAGCCACAGTAGGACTCATCTTCAGGAGAGACCATTTCAACTCTCCCCTCTGGGTAGCTCACCCAGGAGCCCGCAGATTGAGCCTGCCTTGTCCTGAAATGAGTGGGAATATGAGGTGGCGTTCCCAGGCATCCATGCTTAGACACCTGCTCTCGAGTCTTTCCATATGGGGCCTCTTGGAACCATCCAATAGGACTCGACTGTCGTGCAGAAGGTAACCTTCAGTTTTGGAGCAGTTCACAAATCCCATCGTAGCCAAAACATTCTGGCCTCATGAAGCCCCCACACCCTTCAGGAAGAGGCCATGCTGGACAAGAACTCTAGCCTGAGGCACGTCTCATAGTTGACATGACCTCAGTGCAGGAGATCTCGATTCAGCCTCTGCAGAGTGGGCCTGCCGTGGCCTCGGTCCCAAACCTCACGCTAGCTTGTGTTTTCAGACTTCCTTCCTCACACTCCTGGCAAACAAGACCTCCGGACTAGGAACTCCGGAACCAAAACCCAGCCCAGTGTCTGCCCAACGGAAGAAAAATGTTTCCCTGTGGGGCTGTCCAGAAAACCCAGATGAGGATCAACCTGCTCGGGCCTCGACGGTACCCGAACTGGATAGGCTGCTCTGGGCACTCATGCTCTGCCTGACACAGCCTGAAGCCAGACGTCCAGACAGACAAGGAGACAGCTGGCCGCACACCCAGCACTTCGGACACGCCATGGTCTTATGCCGTCACCTCATCCTAACCTTGGTTTTCAGATATCTGAACCTAGACATTATATCAATTCTCCACACAGCTGGGTATAGCAAGCACACAACAGAACTCCTCCTTCCCCATGGCTGTCAAGCTTGCTCTTGGCATGGAGTCACACCTTCAGGGTGGGAGAAACCTTCATGGCCCCTGATGCCACGCCCAAACTTGAGTGCTGCTTGGGCACAAATTCACACTGTGACCCTCAGCATGAGCCCCATGTCAAAGAAAGGCCTGTCAGGGCCTGGACCAAGAGCCCACATATGGGGCTTGCCAAGCCCCTATGCACCCAATCCTCACCACAGTTTGAATTTTCCAGTCGCCCCGCCCGTACCTGGAGCTCTGCTCTGGAATCCCTTTCTTGGAGAGACCCATGAGCCAGACAACACGACTCCACCCTTCCCACAAAATGACCCCAAACTCTTGGGAGCTGGGACAAATCCCCAGAGAGGGATACTCGTCCACAGTACCTGAGGACACCGCTCCAATCCACGGCTATCCCGGACACAACATCCAGAGACAAAAGCCTGAAGGAACGCCTCCCACTCGCCCTTGTTTCAGAGGCCCAGGAGCTCCCTCTCGGGCTGTACATCCGGCCTGCCATACCCTAGGCGCCACTCATAAGCTGAGTTTGTGTATTCAGACTTCTGTGCCCACAGCCTGGACCCACACAACATCCAGGCTAGGGCCTCTGGACCAAACAGCGAAAGATTGTGCCTGCCCTCTCCAAGGAAAGTGTGCCCAATCCATTGACCACAACCCTACAGGTTAGGGAAAAGCTCCAAGGTCCCTGAGGCCATCAATAGTATAGGCCACCCTGGACTAAGAGGGGCTCTCTGACACCAGCGGAGCAACTATCTCCACTTAGACTCTCAGACAGTGTCCCCAGAGACAGAAGGTTGAAATGGACAGGCCCCCAGGCCCTAATCTGAACCTTAGCTTTGTTTTCCATGTTTCCGTTCTCAGAGGACTGTTTTCGTAGACCAGCACATGGGGCTTTTCTGAGGCACCAAACCAAACCTCTCTCATCTCCACATGGGCAGCTTTCTTACTGGGATGTATCAAACACTTCAGGTAGGAGAGTTCCGCAGGGCCACCGAACAACCAGCACAATCCAAGGTCTCCATGGACCCAAACGCACATTATGACGCATCCTCAGGAGAGGACATTTCAACTCAGCCCCCTGGGTCGCGTGTTCCAGAGGCAGCAGATCAAACATATCTTGTCGCTAATAGCCAATGGGAATGCGAGGCATGCTGTACAGGGATCCATCCTTCGAACCCTGCTCTCCAGTCCTTCCATATGGTATGTTCTGGAGCCATGCAACAGGACTCGAATGTCCCGCAGAAGGAAACCTTGTGGTTTGGGGCAACCTCCAAACTCAGCGTGGGAAAACTTCCTTGGCCTCATGAGGCCCCCACTTCATGAAGGTGCCATCATGGACACATACTCCAGCCTCAGCCAACGTCTGATCCTCAGCCTGACTTCAGATGCAGGAGATTTTGATTCAGCCTCTGCAGAGTGGGCCTGCTCTGCCCTTGGCTCCAATCCTCACACTAGCTTGTGTTTTCAGACTTCCGTCCTCACACTCCTGGCCCACAAACCCTCCCTGCTGGGAATTCTGGGGCCACAATGAAGCACTGTGCCTGCCTCCCAGGAGAAAAACATTGTCTATGGCGCTGCCCAGAAACCCCAAATGAGGATCAAACTGCTTGGCCCTCGGCAACACCCCAATTGCATAGGCTACCTTAAACAGTGATGCTCTGTCGCAAATAGCCTGAGCCCAGACCTTCCAACAGACACCGACACAGCTGGCTGCACACCCAGCACATTGGCCCCGCGACTGCCTTAGGCCACCATCCATTCCCAACCTGGGTTTTCAGTCATCGGAACCTAGACCTTATTTCCAATCCCTGCACAGGGGGGATCCTGATGCACAAGTCAGAACCTCTCCTTCCCCATGGCAAGAAACCTTGCTGCTGGCAGTGAGTCAAACCTTCAGTGTAGGAGAAAACGGCATGGCCCATGAGGCCACGCCCAAGCGTGAGGGCCGCCTTGGGCACAAACACACATTGTGACCCTCAGCGTGAGTACCTTATTCAAGTAACGCCTCTCAGTGACTGGACCAAGAGCCGGCATATGTGGCTTGCCATGCCCATAGGCACCCAGGACTAACTAGATGGTGTGTATTCCAGTTAAGGGAACCCACTGCTGTGCTCTAGAGTCCCTCTCCTGGGGGGGTCCCCTGTGGCAGAAAACAGTACTCTTCATTCCCACAGAATGAACACAAACAGTTGGGAGCTTGGACAATCCCCCGAGAGGAAGGCTCTTCCTCGGCCTCTGAGACAACCCCTACCCTGACCGGACACTGTAAACGCAACACCCAGAGACAAAATCCTGAGTGACTGCCTCCCACTTGCCCTACTTTGATTTCCAGAGGATCTCCCCTCACGGACTAGAGATCAGGCCTGCCATTACATTGGCCCCTAGCTGAGCCAAGTTTGCTTTTTCAGACATCTGTCCCCACAGCCCTGGCAAACACAGCCTCTAGGCTGGGTCCTCTGGAGCCATACCACAGGACCGTGCCTGCTCTCTCCTGGGAAACTGTGTCCATTCCTTTGGCCACACACCTCCAGAATATGAGAAACCTCAAGGCCTCCGAGGACATCCCACTACTGCGAGCCTCACTGGACTCACAGGGGCATTCGGACACAAGCTGAGCAGCTACATCCATGAATGCATGCACACAGATGTCAACAGAGATAGAAGGTTGAGCCGGACAGGCCTTTAGGCCGTAGTCTCAACTCTTGCTTTGGTTTCCAGGTGTCACTCCTCAGAGGCTTTGGTTCGAAGAACAGGGTATGGGGCTTTCCTGAGGCACGGAACAGAACTCCTCTCGTCTCCACATGGGAAGTTTCCTTGTTGGAGCCGTGTCAAACACCTCATGTTGGAGAATCCTGCAGAGACCCTGAGCCACCTCCACATTCCAAAGTCTCCCAGGCCACCAAGCCACAGTAGGACTCATCTTCAGGAGAGACCATTTCAACTCTCCCCTCTGGGTAGCTCACCCAGGAGCCCGCAGATTGAGCCTGCCTTGTCCTGACTAAAGAGTGGGAATATGAGGTGGCGTTCCCAGGTATCCATGCTTAGACACCTGCTCTCGAGTCTTTCCATATGGGGCCTCTTGGAACCATCCAATAGGACTCGACTGTCGTGCAGAAGGTAACCTTCAGTTTTGGAGCAGTTCACAAATCCCATCGTAGCCAAAACTTTCTGGCCTCATGAAGCCCCCACACCCTTCAGGAAGAGGCCATGCTGGACAAGAACTCTAGCCTGAGGCACGTCTCATAGTTGACATGACCTCAGGGCAGGAGATCTCGATTCAGCCTCTGCAGAGTGGGCCTGCGGTGCCCTCGGTCCCAAACCTCACGCTAGCTTGTGTTTTCAGACTTCCTTCCTCACACTCCTGGCAAACAAGCCCTCCGGACTAGGAACTCCAGAACCAAAATCCAGCCCAGTGTCTGCCCAACGGAAGAAAAACGTTTCCCTGTGGGGCTCTCCAGAAAACCCAGATGAGGATCAACCTGCTCGGGCCTCGACGGTACCCGAACTGGATAGGCTGCTCTGGGCACTCATGCTCTGCCTGACACAGCCTGAAGCCAGACGTCCAGACAGACAAGGAGACAGCTGGCCGCACACCCAGCACTTCGGACACGCCATGGTCTTATGCCGTCACCTCATCCTAACCTTGGTTTTCAGATATCTGAACCTAGACATTATATCAATTCTCCACACAGCTGGGTATAGCAAGCACAAAACAGAACTCCTCCTTCCCCATGGCTGTCAAGCTTGCTCTTGGCATGGAGTCACACCTTCAGGGTTGGAGAAACCTTCATGGCTTCTGATGCCACGGCCAAACTTGAGTGCTGCTTGGGCACAAATTCACACTGTGACCCTCAGCATGAGCCCCATGTCAAAGAAAGGCCTGTCAGGGCCTGGACCAAGAGCCCACATATGGGGCTTGCCAAGCCCCTATGCACCCAATCCTCACCACGGTTTGAATTTTCCAGTCACCCCGCCCATACCTGGACCTCTGCTCTGGAATCCCTTTCTTGGAGAGACCCATGAGCCAGACAACACGACTCCACCCTTCCCACAAAATGACCCCAAACTCTGGGGAGCTGGGACAAATCCCCAGAGAGGGATACTCGTCCACAGTACCTGAGGCCACCGCTCCAATCCACGGCTATCCCGGACACAACATCCAGAGACAAAAGCCTGAAGGAACGCCTCCCACTCGCCCTTGTTTCAGAGGCCCAGGAGCTCCCTCTCGGGCTGTACATCCGGCCTGCCATACCCTAGGCGCCACTCATAAGCTGAGTTTGTGTATTCAGACTTCTGTGCCCACAGCCTGGACCCACACAACATCCAGGCTAGGGCCTCTGGACCAAACAGCGAAAGATTGTGCCTGCCCTCTCCAAGGAAAGAGTGCCCAATCCATTGACCACAACCCTACAGGTTACGGAAAAGCTACAAGGTCCCTGAGGCCATCAATAGTATAGACCACCCTGGACTAAGAGGGGCTTTCTGACACCAGCGGAGCAACTATCTCCACTTAGACTCTCAGACAGTGTCCCCAGAGACAGAAGGTTGAAATGGACAGGCCCCCAGGCCCTAATCTGAACCTTAGCTTTGTTTTCCATGTTTCCGTTCTCAGAGGACTGTTTTCGTAGACCAGCACATGGGGCTTTTCTGAGGCACCAAACCAAACCTCTCTCATCTCCACATGGGCAGCTTTCTTACTGGGATGTATCAAACACTTCAGGTAGGAGAGTTCCGCAGGGCCACCGAACAACCAGCACATTCCAAGGTCTCCATGGACCCAAACGCACATTATGACGCATCCTCAGGAGAGGCCATTTCAACTCAGCCCCCTGGGTCGCGTGTTACAGAGGCAGCAGATCAAACATATCTTGTCGCTAATAGCCAATGGGAATGCGAGGCATGCTGTACAGGGATCCATCCTTCGAACCCTGCTCTCCAGTCCTTCCATATGGTATGTCCTGGAGCCATGCAACAGGACTCGAATGTCCCGCAGAAGGAAACCTTGTGGTTTGGGGCAACCTCCAAACTCAGCGTGGGAAAACTTCCTTGGCCTCATGAGGCCCCCACTTCATGAAGGTGCCATCATGGACACATACTCCAGCCTCAGCCAACGTCTGATCCTCAGCCTGACTTCAGATGCAGGAGATTTTGATTCAGCCTCTGCAGAGTGGGCCTGCTCTGCCCTTGGCTCCAATCCTCACACTAGCTTGTGTTTTCAGACTTCCGTCCTCACACTCCTGGCCCACAAACCCTCCCTACTGGGAATTCTGGGGCCACAATGAAGCACTGTGCCTGCCTCCCAGGAGAAAAACATTGTCTATGGCGCTGCCCAGAAACCCCAAATGAGGATCAAACTGCTTGGCCCTCGGCAACACCCCAATTGCATAGGCTACCTTAAACAGTGATGCTCTGTCGCAAATAGCCTGAGCCCAGACCTTCCAACAGACACCGACACAGCTGGCTGCACACCCAGCACATTGGACCCGCCACTGCCTGAGGCCACCATCCATTCCCAACCTGGGTTTTCAGTCATCGGAACCTAGACCTTATCTCCAATCCCTGCACAGGGGGGAACCTGATGCACAAGTCAGAACCCCTCCTTGCCCCTGGCAAGAAACCTTGCTGCTGGCAGTGAGTCAAACCTTCAGTGTAGGAGAAAACGGCATGGCCCATGAGGCCACACCCAAGCGTGAGGGCCGCCTTGGGCACAAACACACATTGCGACCCTCAGCGTGAGTACCTTTTTCAAGTAACGCCTCTCAATGACTGTACCAAGAGCCCGCATATGTGGCTTGCCATGCCCATAGGCACCCAGGACTAACTAGATGGTGTGTATTCCAGTTGAGGGAACCCACTGCTGTGCTCTAGAGTCCCTCTCCTGGGGGTCAACTGTGGCAGAAAACAGTACTCTTCATTCCCACAGAATGAACACAAACACTTGGGAGCTTGGACAATCCCCCGAGTGGAAGGCTCTTCCTCGGCCTCTGAGACAACCCCTACCCTGACCGGACACTGTAATCGCAACACCCAGAGACAAAATCCTGAGTGACTGCCTCCCACTTGCCCTACTTTGATTTCCAGAGGATCTCCCTTCACGGACTAGAGATCAGGCCTGCCATTACATTGGCCCCTAGCTGAGCCAAGTTTGCTTTTTCAGACATCTGTCCCCACAGCCCTGGCAAACACAGCCTCTAGGCTGGGTCCTCTGGAGCCATACCACAGGACCGTGCCTGCTCTCTCCTGGGAAACTGTGTCCATTCCTTTGGCCACACACCTCCAGAATATGAGAAACCTCAAGGCCTCCGAGGACATCCCACTACTGCGAGCCTCACTGGACTCACAGGGGCATTCGGACACAAGCTGAGCAGCTACATCCATGAATGCATGCACACAGATGTCAACAGAGATAGAAGGTTGAGCCGGACAGGCCTTTAGGCCGTAGTCTCAACTCTTGCTTTGGTTTCCAGGTGTCACTCCTCAGAGGCTTTGGTTCGAAGAACAGGGTATGGGGCTTTCCTGAGGCACGGAACAGAACTCCTCTCGTCTCCACATGGGAAGTTTCCTTGTTGGAGCCGTGTCAAACACCTCATGTTGGAGAATCCTGCAGAGTGCCTGAGCCACCTCCACATTCCAAAGTCTCCCAGGCCACCAAGCCACAGTAGGACTCATCTTCAGGAGAGTCCATTTCAACTCTCCCCTCTGGGTAGCTCACCCAGGAGCCCGCAGATTGAGCCTGCCTTGTCCTGACTAAAGAGTGGGAATATGAGGTGGCGTTCCCAGGCATCCATGCTTAGACACCTGCTCTCGAGCCTTTCCATATGGGGCCTCTTGGAACCATCCAATGGGACTCGACTGTCGTGCAGAAGGTAACCTTCAGTTTTGGAGCAGTTCACAAATCCCATCGTAGCCAAAACTTTCTGGCCTCATGAAGCCCCCACACCCTTCAGGAAGAGGCCATGCTGGACACGAACTCTAGCCTGAGGCACGTCTCAGTTGACATGACCTCAGTGCAGGAGATCTCGATTCAGCCTCTGCAGAGTGGGCCTGCCGTGCCCTCGGTCCCAAACCTCACACTAGCTTGTGTTTTCAGACTTCTTTCCTCACACTCCTGGCAAACAAGCCCTCCGGACTAGGAACTCCGGAACCAAAACCCAGCCCAGTGTCTGCCCAACGGAAGAAAAATGTTTCCCTGTGGGGCTCTCCAGAAAACCCAGATGAGGATCAACCTGCTCGGGCCTCGACGGTACCCGAACTGGATAGGCTGCTCTGGGCACTCATGCTCTGCCTGACACAGCCTGAAGCCAGACGTCCAGACAGACAAGGAGACAGCTGGCCGCACACCCAGCACTTCGGACACGCCATGGTCTTATGCCGTCACCTCATCCTAACCTTGGTTTTCAGATATCTGAACCTAGACATTATATCAATTCTCCACACAGCTGGGTATAGCAAGCACACAACAGAACTCCTCCTTCCCCATGGCTGTCAAGCTTGCTCTTGGCATGGAGTCACACCTTCAGGGTGGGAGAAACCTTCATGGCCCCTGATGCCACGCCCAAACTTGAGTGCTGCTTGGGCACAAATTCACACTGTGACCCTCAGCATGAGCCCCATGTCAAAGAAAGGCCTGTCAGGGCCTGGACCAAGAGCCCACATATGGGGCTTGCCAAGCCCCTATGCACCCAATCCTCACCACGGTTTGGATTTTCCAGTCGCCCCGCCCGTACCTGGAGCTCTGCTCTGGAATCCCTTTCTTGGAGAGACCCATGAGCCAGACAACACGACTCCACCCTTCCCACAAAATGACCCCAAACTCTTGGGAGCTGGGACAAATCCCCAGAGAGGGATACTCGTAAACAGTACCTGAGGACACCGCTCCAATCCACGGCTATCCCGGACACAACATCCAGAGACAAAAGCCTGAAGGAACGCCTCCCACTCGCCCTTGTTTCAGAGGCCCAGGAGCTCCCTCTCGGGCTGTACATCCGGCCTGCCATACCCTAGGCGCCACTCATAAGCTGAGTTTGTGTATTCAGACTTCTGTGCCCACAGCCTGGACCCACACAACATCCAGGCTAGGGCCTCTGGACCAAACAGCGAAAGATTGTGCCTGCCCTCTCCAAGGAAAGTGTGCCCAATCCATTGTCCACAATCCTACAGGTTAGGGAAAAGCGCCAAGGTCCCTGAGGCCATCATAGTATAGGCCACCCTGGACTAAGAGGGGCTCTCTGACACCAGCGGAGCAACTATCTCCACTTAGACTCTCAGACAGTGTCCCCAGAGACAGAAGGTTGAAATGGAGAGGCCCCCAGGCCCTAATCTGAACCTTAGCTTTGGTTTCCATGTTTCCGTTCTCAGAGGACTGTTTTCGTAGACCAGCACATGGGGCTTTTCTGAGGCACCAAACCAAACCTCTCTCATCTCCACATGGGCAGCTTTCTTACTGGGATGTATCAAACACTTCAGGTAGGAGAGTTCCGCAGGGCCACCGAACAACCAGCACATTCCAAGGTCTCCATGGACCCAAACGCACATTATGACGCATCCTCAGGAGAGGCCATTTCAACTCAGCCCCCTGGGTCGCGTGTTCCAGAGGCAGCAGATCAAACATATCTTGTCGCTAATAGCCAATGGGAATGCGAGGCATGCTGTACAGGGATCCACCCTTCGAACCCTGCTCTCCAGTCCTTCCATATGGTATGTCCTGGAGCCATGCAACAGGACTCGAATGTCCCGCAGAAGGAAACCTTGTGGTTTGGGGCAACCTCCAAACTCAGCGTGGGAAAACTTCCTTGGCCTCATGAGGCCCCCACTTCATGAAGGTGCCATCATGGACACATACTCCAGCCTCAGCCAACGTCTGATCCTCAGTCTGACTTCAGATGCAGGAGATTTTGATTCAGCCTCTGCAGAGTGGGCCTGCTCTGCCCTTGGCTCCAATCCTCACACTAGCTTGTGTTTTCAGACTTTCGTCCTCACACTCCTGGCCCACAAACCCTCCCTACTGGGAATTCTGGGGCCACAATGAAGCACTGTGCCTGCCTCCCAGGAGAAAAACATTGTCTATGGCGCTGCCCAGAAACCCCAAATGAGGATCAAACTGCTTGGCCCTCGGCAACACCCCAATTGCATAGGCTACCTTAAACAGTGATGCTCTGTCGCAAATAGCCTGAGCCCAGACATTCCAACAGACACCGACACAGCTGGCTGCACACCCAGCACATTGGACCCGCCACTGCCTTAGGCCACCATCCATTCCCAACCTGTTTTTTCAGTCATCGGAACCTAGACCTTATCTCCAATCCCTGCACAGGGGGGAACCTGATGCACAAATCAGAACCCCTCCTTCCCCCTGGCAAGAAACCTTGCTGCTGGCAGTGAGTCAAACATTCAGTGTAGGAGAAAAAGGCATGGCCCATGAGGCCACGCCCAAGCGTGAGGGCCGCCTTGGGCACAAACACACTTTGTGACCCTCAGCGTGAGTACCTTTTTCAAGTAACGCCTCTCAGTGACTGTACCAAGAGCCCGCATATGTGGCTTGCCATGCCCATAAGCACCCAGGACTAACTAGATGGTGTGTATTCCAGTTGAGGGAACCCACTGCTGTGCTCTAGAGTCCCTCTCCTGGGGGGGTTCCCTGTGGCAGAAAACAGTACTTATCATTCCACAGAATGAACACAAACACTTGGGAGCTTGGACAATCCCCCGAGTGGAAGGCTCTTCCTCGGCCTCTGAGACAACCCCTACCCTGACCGGACACTGTAAACGCAACACCCAGAGACAAAATCCTGAGTGACTGCCTCCCACTTGCCCCACTTTGATTTCCAGAGGATCTCCCCTCACGGACTAGAGATCAGGCCTGCCATTACATTGGCCCCTAGCTGAGCCAAGTTTGCTTTTTCAGACATCTGTCCCCACAGCCCTAGGCTGGGTCCTCTGGAGCCATACCACAGGACCGTGCCTGCTCTCTCCTGGGAAACTGTGTCCATTCCTTTGGCCACACACCTCCAGGATATGAGAAACCTCAAGGCCTCCGAGGACATCCCACTACTGGGAGCCTCACTGGACTCACAGGGGCATTCGGACACAAGCTGAGCAGCTACATCCATGAATGCATGCACACAGATGTCAACAGAGATAGAAGGTTGAGCCGGACAGGCCTTTAGGCCGTAGTCTCAACTCTTGCTTTGGTTTCCAGGTGTCACTCCTCAGAGGCTGTGGTTCGAAGAACAGGGTATGGGGCTTTCCTGAGGCACGGAACAGAACTCCTCTCGTCTCCACATGGGAAGTTTCCTTGTTGGAGCCGTGTCAAACACCTCATGTTGGAGAATCCTGCAGAGTCCCTGAGCCACCTCCACATTCCAAGGTCTCCCAGGCCACCAAGCCACAGTAGGACTCATCTTCAGGAGAGTCCATTTCAACTCTCCCCTCTGGGTAGCTCACCCAGGAGCCCGCAGATTGAGCCTGCCTTGTCCTGACTAAAGAGTGGGAATATGAGGTGGCGTTCCCAGGCATCCATGCTTAGACACCTGCTCTCGAGTCTTTCCATATGGGGCCTCTTGGAACCATCCAATAGGACTCGACTGTCATGCAGAAGGTAACCTTCAGTTTTGGAGCAGTTCACAAATCCCATCGTAGCCAAAACTTTCTGGCCTCATGAAGCCCCCACACCCTTCAGGAAGAGGCCATGCTGGACAAGAACTCTAGCCTGAGGCACGTCTCATAGTTGACATGACCTCAGTGCAGGAGATCTCGATTCAGCCTCTGCAGAGTGGGCCTGCCGTGCCCTCAGTCCCAAACCTCACACTAGCTTGTGTTTTCAGACTTCCTTCCTCACACTCCTGGCAAACAAGCCCTACGGACAAGGAACTCCGGAACCAAAACCCAGCCCAGTGTCTGCCCAACGGAAGAAAAACGTTTCCCTGTGGGGCTGTCCAGAAAACCCAGATGAGGATCAACCTGCTCGGGCCTCGACGGTACCCGAACTGGATAGGCTGCTCTGGGCACTCATGCTCTGCCTGACACAGCCTGAAGCCAGACGTCCAGACAGACAAGGAGACAGCTGGCCGCACACCCAGCACTTCGGACACGCCATGGTCTTATGCCGTCACCTCATCCTAACCTTGGTTTTCAGATATCTGAACCTAGACATTATATCAATTCTCCACACAGCTGGGTATAGCAAGCACAAAACAGAACTCCTCCTTCCCCATGGCTGTCAAGCTTGCTCTTGGCATGGAGTCACACCTTCAGGGTGGGAGAAACCATCATGGCCCCTGATGCCACGCCCAAACTTGAGTGCTACTTGGGCACAAATTCACACTGTGACCCTCAGCATGAGCCCCATGTCAAAGAAAGGCCTGTCAGGGCCTGGACCAAGAGCCCACATATGGGGCTTGCCAAGCCCCTATGCACCCAATCCTCACCACGGTTTGAATTTTACAGTCGCCCCGCCCGTACCTGGAGCTCTGCTCTGGAATCCCTTTCTTGGAGAGACCCATGAGCCAGACAACACGACTCCACCCTTCCCACAAAATGACCCCAAACTCTTGGGAGCTGGGACAAATCCCCAGAGAGGGATACTCGTCCACAGTACCTGAGGACACCGCTCCAATCCACGGCTATCCCGGACACAACATCCAGAGACAAAAGCCTGAAGGAACGCCTCCCACTCGCCCTTGTTTCAGAGGCCCAGGAGCTCCCTCTCGGGCTGTACATCCGGCCTGCCATACCCTAGGCGCCACTCATAAGCTGAGTTTGTGTATTCAGACTTCTGTGCCCACAGCCTGGACCCACACAACATCCAGGCTAGGGCCTCTGGACCAAACAGCGAAAGATTGTGCCTGCCCTCTCCAAGGAAAGTGTGCCCAATCCATTGTCCACAATCCTACAGGTTAGGGAAAAGCGCCAAGGTCCCTGAGGCCATCAATAGTATAGGCCACCCTGGACTAAGAGGGGCTCTCTGACACCAGCGGAGCAACTATCTCCACTTAGACTCTCAGACAGTGTCCCCAGAGACAGAAGGTTGAAATGGACAGGCCCCCAGGCCCTAATCTGAACCTTAGCTTTGGTTTCCATGTTTCCGTTCTCAGAGGACTGTTTTCGTAGACCAGCACATGGGGCTTTTCTGAGGCACCAAACCAAACCTCTCTCATCTCCACATGGGCAGCTTTCTTACTGGGATGTATCAAACACTTCAGGTAGGAGAGTTCCGCAGGGCCACCGAACAACCAGCACATTCCAAGGTCTCCATGGACCCAAACGCACATTATGACGCATCCTCAGGAGAGGCCATTTCAACTCAGCCCCCTGGGTCGCGTGTTCCAGAGGCAGCAGATCAAACATATCTTGTCGCTAATAGCCAATGGGAATGCGAGGCATGCTGTACAGGGATCCATCCTTCGAACCCTGCTCTCCAGTCCTTCCATATGGTATGTTCTGGAGCCATGCAACAGGACTCGAATGTCCCGCAGAAGGAAACCTTGTAGTTTGGGGCAACTTCCAAACTCAGCGTGGGAAAACTTCCTTGGCCTCATGAGGCCCCCACTTCATGAAGGTGCCATCATGGACACATACTCCAGCCTCAGCCAACGTCTGATCCTCAGCCTGACTTCAGATGCAGGAGATTTTGATTCAGCCTCTGCAGAGTGGGCCTGCTCTGCCCTTGGCTCCAATCCTCACACTAGCTTGTGTTTTCAGACTTCCGTCCTCACACTCCTGGCCCACAAACCCTCCCTGCTGGGAATTCTGGGGCCACAATGAAGCACTGTGCCTGCCTCCCAGGAGAAAAACATTGTCTATGGCGCTGCCCAGAAACCCCAAATGAGGATCAAACTGCTTGGCCCTCGGCAACACCCCAATTGCATAGGCTACCTTAAACAGTGATGCTCTGTCGCAAATAGCCTGAGCCCAGACATTCCAACAGACACCGACACAGCTGGCTGCACACCCAGCACATTGGACCCGCCACTGCCTTAGGCCACCATCCATTCCCAACCTGGGTTTTCAGTCATCGGAACCTAGACCTTATTTCCAATCCCTGCACAGGGGGGATCCTGATGCACAAGACAGAACCCCTCCTTCCCCCTGGCAAGAAACCTTGCTGCTGGCAGTGAGTCAAACCTTCAGTGTAGGAGAAAACGGCATGGCCCATGAGGCCACGCCCAAGCGTGAGGGCCGCCTTGGGCACAAACACACATTGTGACCCTCAGCGTGAGTACCTTATTCAAGTAACGCCTCTCAGTGACTGGACCAAGAGCCCGCATATGTGGCTTGCCATGCCCATAGGCACCCAGTACTAACTAGATGGTGTGTATTCCAGTTGAGGGAACGCACTGCTGTGCTCTAGAGTCCCTCTCCTGGGGGGTCCCCTGTGGCAGAAAACAGTACTCTTCATTCCCACAGAATGAACACAAACACTTGGGAGCTTGGACAATCCCCCGAGAGGAAGGCTCTTCCTCGGCCTCTGAGACAACCCCTACCCTGACCGGACACTGTAAATGCAACACCCAGAGACAAAATCCTGAGTGACTGCCTCCCACTTGCCCTACTTTGATTTCCAGAGGATCTCCCCTCACGGACTAGAGATCAGGCCTGCCATTACATTTTCCCCTAGCTGAGCCAAGTTTGCTTTTTCAGACATCTGTCCCCACAGCCCTGGCAAACACAGCCTCTAGGCTGGGTCCTCTGGAGCCATACCACAGGACCGTGCCTGCTCTCTCCTGGGAAACTGTGTCCATTCCTTTGGCCACACACCTCCAGAATATGAGAAACCTCAAGGCCTCCGAGGACATCCCACTACTGGGAGCCTCACTGGACTCACAGGGGCATTCGGACACAAGCTGAGCAGCTACATCCATGAATGCATGCACACAGATGTCAACAGAGATAGAAGGTTGAGCCGGACAGGCCTTTAGGCCGTAGTCTCAACTCTTGCTTTGGTTTCCAGGTGTCACTCCTCAGAGGCTGTGGTTCGAAGAACAGGGTATGGGGCTTTCCTGAGGCACGGAACAGAACTCCTCTCGTCTCCACATGGGAAGTTTCCTTGTTGGAGCCGTGTCAAACACCTCATGTTGGAGAATCCTGCAGAGTCCCTGAGCCACCTCCACATTCCAAGGTCTCCCAGGCCACCAAGCCACAGTAGGACTCATCTTCAGGAGAGTCCATTTCAACTCTCCCCTCTGGGTAGCTCACCCAGGAGCCCGCAGATTGAGCCTGCCTTGTCCTGACTAAAGAGTGGGAATATGAGGTGGCGTTCCCAGGCATCCATGCTTAGACACCTGCTCTCGAGTCTTTCCATATGGGGCCTCTTGGAACCATCCAATAGGACTCGACTGTCATGCAGAAGGTAACCTTCAGTTTTGGAGCAGTTCACAAATCCCATCGTAGCCAAAACTTTCTGGCCTCATGAAGCCCCCACACCCTTCAGGAAGAGGCCATGCTGGACAAGAACTCTAGCCTGAGGCACGTCTCATAGTTGACATGACCTCAGTGCAGGAGATCTCGATTCAGCCTCTGCAGAGTGGGCCTGCCGTGCCCTCAGTCCCAAACCTCACACTAGCTTGTGTTTTCAGACTTCCTTCCTCACACTCCTGGCAAACAAGCCCTACGGACAAGGAACTCCGGAACCAAAACCCAGCCCAGTGTCTGCCCAACGGAAGAAAAACGTTTCCCTGTGGGGCTGTCCAGAAAACCCAGATGAGGATCAACCTGCTCGGGCCTCGACGGTACCCGAACTGGATAGGCTGCTCTGGGCACTCATGCTCTGCCTGACACAGCCTGAAGCCAGACGTCCAGACAGACAAGGAGACAGCTGGCCGCACACCCAGCACTTCGGACACGCCATGGTCTTATGCCGTCACCTCATCCTAACCTTGGTTTTCAGATATCTGAACCTAGACATTATATCAATTCTCCACACAGCTGGGTATAGCAAGCACAAAACAGAACTCCTCCTTCCCCATGGCTGTCAAGCTTGCTCTTGGCATGGAGTCACACCTTCAGGGTGGGAGAAACCATCATGGCCCCTGATGCCACGCCCAAACTTGAGTGCTACTTGGGCACAAATTCACACTGTGACCCTCAGCATGAGCCCCATGTCAAAGAAAGGCCTGTCAGGGCCTGGACCAAGAGCCCACATATGGGGCTTGCCAAGCCCCTATGCACCCAATCCTCACCACGGTTTGAATTTTACAGTCGCCCCGCCCGTACCTGGAGCTCTGCTCTGGAATCCCTTTCTTGGAGAGACCCATGAGCCAGACAACACGACTCCACCCTTCCCACAAAATGACCCCAAACTCTTGGGAGCTGGGACAAATCCCCAGAGAGGGATACTCGTCCACAGTACCTGAGGACACCGCTCCAATCCACGGCTATCCCGGACACAACATCCAGAGACAAAAGCCTGAAGGAACGCCTCCCACTCGCCCTTGTTTCAGAGGCCCAGGAGCTCCCTCTCGGGCTGTACATCCGGCCTGCCATACCCTAGGCGCCACTCATAAGCTGAGTTTGTGTATTCAGACTTCTGTGCCCACAGCCTGGACCCACACAACATCCAGGCTAGGGCCTCTGGACCAAACAGCGAAAGATTGTGCCTGCCCTCTCCAAGGAAAGTGTGCCCAATCCATTGTCCACAATCCTACAGGTTAGGGAAAAGCGCCAAGGTCCCTGAGGCCATCAATAGTATAGGCCACCCTGGACTAAGAGGGGCTCTCTGACACCAGCGGAGCAACTATCTCCACTTAGACTCTCAGACAGTGTCCCCAGAGACAGAAGGTTGAAATGGACAGGCCCCCAGGCCCTAATCTGAACCTTAGCTTTGGTTTCCATGTTTCCGTTCTCAGAGGACTGTTTTCGTAGACCAGCACATGGGGCTTTTCTGAGGCAGCAAACCAAACCTCTCTCATCTCCACATGGGCAGCTTTCTTACTGGGATGTATCAAACACTTCAGGTAGGAGAGTTCCGCAGGGCCACCGAACAACCAGCACATTCCAAGGTCTCCATGGACCCAAACGCACATTATGACGCATCCTCAGGAGAGGCCATTTCAACTCAGCCCCCTGGGTCGCGTGTTCCAGAGGCAGCAGATCAAACATATCTTGTCGCTAATAGCCAATGGGAATGCGAGGCATGCTGTACAGGGATCCACCCTTCGAACCCTGCTCTCCAGTCCTTCCATATGGTATGTCCTGGAGCCATGCAACAGGACTCGAATGTCCCGCAGAAGGAAACCTTGTGGTTTGGGGCAACCTCCAAACTCAGCGTGGGAAAACTTCCTTGGCCTCATGAGGCCCCCACTTCATGAAGGTGCCATCATGGACACATACTCCAGCCTCAGCCAACGTCTGATCCTCAGTCTGACTTCAGGTGCAGGAGATTTTGATTCAGCCTCTGCAGAGTGGGCCTGCTCTGCCCTTGGCTCCAATCCTCACACTAGCTTGTGTTTTCAGACTTTCGTCCTCACACTCCTGGCCCACAAACCCTCCCTACTGGGAATTCTGGGGCCACAATGAAGCACTGTGCCTGCCTCCCAGGAGAAAAACATTGTCTATGGCGCTGCCCAGAAACCCCAAATGAGGATCAAACTGCTTGGCCCTCGGCAACACCCCAATTGCATAGGCTACCTTAAACAGTGATGCTCTGTCGCAAATAGCCTGAGCCCAGACATTCCAACAGACACCGACACAGCTGGCTGCACACCCAGCACATTGGACCCGCCACTGCCTTAGGCCACCATCCATTCCCAACCTGTTTTTTCAGTCATCGGAACCTAGACCTTATCTCCAATCCCTGCACAGGGGGGAACCTGATGCACAAGTCAGAACCCCTCCTTCCCCCTGGCAAGAAACCTTTCTGCTGGCAGTGAGTCAAACATTCAGTGTAGGAGAAAAAGGCATGGCCCATGAGGCCACGCCCAAGCGTGAGGGCCGCCTTGGGCACAAACACACATTGTGACCCTCAGCGTGAGTACCTTTTTCAAGTAACGCCTCTCAGTGACTGTACCAAGAGCCCGCATATGTGGCTTGCCATGCCCATAAGCACCCAGGACTAACTAGATGGTGTGTATTCCAGTTGAGGGAACCCACTGCTTTGCTCTAGAGTCCCTCTCCTGGGGGGGTCCCCTGTGGCAGAAAACAGTACTTATCATTCCACAGAATGAACACAAACACTTGGGAGCTTGGACAATCCCCCGAGAGGAAGGCTCTTCCTCGGCCTCTGAGACAACCCCTACCCTGACCGGACACTGTAAACGCAACACCCAGAGACAAAATCCTGAGTGACTGCCTCCCACTTGCCCTACTTTGATTTCCAGAGGATCTCCCCTCACGGACTAGAGATCAGGCCTGCCATTACATTGGCCCCTAGCTGAGCCAAGTTTGCTTTTTCAGACATCTGTCCCCACAGCCCTAGGCTGGGTCCTCTGGAGCCATACCACAGGACCGTGCCTGCTCTCTCCTGGGAAACTGTGTCCATTCCTTTGGCCACACACCTCCAGGATATGAGAAACCTCAAGGCCTCCGAGGACATCCCACTACTGGGAGCCTCACTGGACTCACAGGGGCATTCGGACATAAGCTGAGCAGCTACATCCATGAATGCATGCACACAGATGTCAACAGAGATAGAAGGTTGAGCCGGACAGGCCTTTAGGCCGTAGTCTCAACTCTTGCTTTGGTTTCCAGGTGTCACTCCTCAGAGGCTGTGGTTCGAAGAACAGGGTATGGGGCTTTCCTGAGGCACGGAACAGAACTCCTCTCGTCTCCACATGGGAAGTTTCCTTGTTGGAGCCGTGTCAAACACCTCATGTTGGAGAATCCTGCAGAATCCCTGAGCCGCCTCCACATTCCAAAGTCTCCCAGGCCACCAAGCCACAGTAGGACTCATCTTCAGGAGAGACCATTTCAACTCTCCCCTCTGGGTAGCTCACCCAGGAGCCCGCAGATTGAGCCTGCCTTGTCCTGAAATGAGTGGGAATATGAGGTGGCGTTCCCAGGCATCCATGCTTAGACACCTGCTCTCGAGTCTTTCCATATGGGGCCTCTTGGAACCATCCAATAGGACTCGACTGTCGTGCAGAAGGTAACCTTCAGTTTTGGAGCAGTTCACAAATCCCATCGTAGCCAAAACATTCTGGCCTCATGAAGCCCCCACACCCTTCAGGAAGAGGCCATGCTGGACAAGAACTCTAGCCTGAGGCATGTCTCATAGTTGACATGACCTCAGTGCAGGAGATCTCGATTCAGCCTCTGCAGAGTGGGCCTGCCGTGACCTCGGTCCCAAACCTCACGCTAGCTTGTGTTTTCAGACTTCCTTCCTCACACTCCTGGCAAACAAGACCTCCGGACTAGGAACTCCGGAACCAAAACCCAGCCCAGTGTCTGCCCAACGGAAGAAAAATGTTTCCCTGTGGGGCTGTCCAGAAAACCCAGATGAGGATCAACCTGCTCGGGCCTCGACGGTACCCGAACTGGATAGGCTGCTCTGGGCACTCATGCTCTGCCTGACACAGCCTGAAGCCAGACGTCCAGACAGACAAGGAGACAGCTGGCCGCACCCCCAGCACTTCGGACACGCCATGGTCTTATGCCGTCACCTCATCCTAACCTTGGTTTTCAGATATCTGAACCTAGACATTATATCAATTCTCCACACAGCTGGGTATAGCAAGCACACAACAGAACTCCTCCTTCCCCATGGCTGTCAAGCTTGCTCTTGGCATGGAGTCACACCTTCAGGGTGGGAGAAACCTTCATGGCCCCTGATGCCACGCCCAAACTTGAGTGCTGCTTGGGCACAAATTCACACTGTGACCCTCAGCATGAGCCCCATGTCAAAGAAAGGCCTGTCAGGGCCTGGACCAAGAGCCCACATATGGGGCTTGCCAAGCCCCTATGCACCCAATCCTCACCACGGTTTGAATTTTCCAGTCGCCCCGCCCGTACCTGGAGCTCTGCTCTGGAATCCCTTTCTTGGAGAGACCCATGAGCCAGACAACACGACTCCACCCTTCCCACAAAATGACCCCAAACTCTTGGGAGCTGGGACAAATCCCCAGAGAGGGATACTCGTAAACAGTACCTGAGGACACCGCTCCAATCCACGGCTATCCCGGACACAACATCCAGAGACAAAAGCCTGAAGGAACGCCTCCCACTCGCCCTTGTTTCAGAGGCCCAGGAGCTCCCTCTCGGGCTGTACATCCGGCCTGCCATACCCTAGGCGCCACTCATAAGCTGAGTTTGTGTATTCAGACTTCTGTGCCCACAGCCTGGACCCACACAACATCCAGGCTTTGGCCTCTGACCAAACAGCGAAAGATTGTGCCTGCCCTCTCCAAGGAAAGTGTGCCCAATCCATTGACCACAACCCTACAGGTTAGGGAAAAGCTCCAAGGTCCCTGAGGCCATCAATAGTATAGGCCACCCTGGACTAAGAGGGGCTCTCTGACACCAGCGGAGCAACTATCTCCACTTAGACTCTCAGACAGTGTCCCCAGAGACAGAAGGTTGAAATGGACAGGCCCCCAGGCCCTAATCTGAACCTTAGCTTTGTTTTCCATGTTTCCGTTCTCAGAGGACTGTTTTCGTAGACCAGCACATGGGGCTTTTCTGAGGCACCAAACCAAACCTCTCTCATCTCCACATGGGCAGCTTTCTTACTGGGATGTATCAAACACTTCAGGTAGGAGAGTTCCGCAGGGCCACCGAACAACCAGCACAATCCAAGGTCTCCATGGACCCAAACGCACATTATGACGCATCCTCAGGAGAGGCCATTTCAACTCAGCCCCCTGGGTCGCGTGTTCCAGAGGCAGCAGATCAAACATATCTTGTCGCTAATAGCCAATGGGAATGCGAGGCATGCTGTACAGGGATCCATCCTTCGAACCCTGCTCTCCAGTCCTTCCATATGGTATGTTCTGGAGCCATGCAACAGGACTCGAATGTCCCGCAGAAGGAAACCTTGTAGTTTGGGGCAACCTCCAAACTCAGCGTGGGAAAACTTCCTTGGCCTCATGAGGCCCCCACTTCATGAAGGTGCCATCATGGACACATACTCCAGCCTCAGCCAACGTCTGATCCTCAGCCTGACTTCAGATGCAGGAGATTTTGATTCAGCCTCTGCAGAGTGGGCCTGCTCTGCCCTTGGCTCCAATCCTCACACTAGCTTGTGTTTTCAGACTTCCGTCCTCACACTCCTGGCCCACAAACCCTCCCTGCTGGGAATTCTGGGGCCACAATGAAGCACTGTGCCTGCCTCCCAGGAGAAAAACATTGTCTATGGCGCTGCCCAGAAACCCCAAATGAGGATCAAACTGCTTGGCCCTCGGCAACACCCCAATTGCATAGGCTACCTTAAACAGTGATGCTCTGTCGCAAATAGCCTGAGCCCAGACCTTCCAACAGACACCGACACAGCTGGCTGCACACCCAGCACATTGGACCCGCCACTGCCTTAGGCCACCATCCATTCCCAACCTGGGTTTTCAGTCATCGGAACCTAGACCTTATTTCCAATCCCTGCACAGGGGGGATCCTGATGCACAAGACAGAACCCCTCCTTCCCCCTGGCAAGAAACCTTGCTGCTGGCAGTGAGTCAAACCTTCAGTGTAGGAGAAAACGGCATGGCCCATGAGGCCACGCCCAAGCGTGAGGGCCGCCTTGGGCACAAACACACATTGTGACCCTCAGCGTGAGTACCTTATTCAAGTAACGCCTCTCAGTGACTGGACCAAGAGCCCGCATATGTGGCTTGCCATGCCCATAGGCACCCAGTACTAACTAGATGGTGTGTATTCCAGTTGAGGGAACGCACTGCTGTGCTCTAGAGTCCCTCTCCTGGGGGGTCCCCTGTGGCAGAAAACAGTACTCTTCATTCCCACAGAATGAACACAAACACTTGGGAGCTTGGACAATCCCCCGAGAGGAAGGCTCTTCCTCGGCCTCTGAGACAACCCCTACCCTGACCGGACACTGTAAATGCAACACCCAGAGACAAAATCCTGAGTGACTGCCTCCCACTTGCCCTACTTTGATTTCCAGAGGATCTCCCCTCACGGACTAGAGATCAGGCCTGCCATTACATTTTCCCCTAGCTGAGCCAAGTTTGCTTTTTCAGACATCTGTCCCCACAGCCCTGGCAAACACAGCCTCTAGGCTGGGTCCTCTGGAGCCATACCACAGGACCGTGCCTGCTCTCTCCTGGGAAACTGTGTCCATTCCTTTGGCCACACACCTCCAGAATATGAGAAACCTCAAGGCCTCCGAGGACATCCCACTACTGGGAGCCTCACTGGACTCACAGGGGCATTCGGACACAAGCTGAGCAGCTACATCCATGAATGCATGCACACAGATGTCAACAGAGATAGAAGGTTAAGCCGGACAGGCCTTTAGGCCGTAGTCTCAACTCTTGCTTTGGTTTCCAGGTGTCACTCCTCAGAGGCTGTGGTTCGAAGAACAGGGTATGGGGCTTTCCTGAGGCACGGAACAGAACTCCTCTCGTCTCCACATGGGAAGTTTCCTTGTTGGAGCCGTGTCAAACACCTCATGTTGGAGAATCCTGCAGAGTCCCTGAGCCACCTCCACATTCCAAGGTCTCCCAGGCCACCAAGCCACAGTAGGACTCATCTTCAGGAGAGTCCATTTCAACTCTCCCCTCTGGGTAGCTCACCCAGGAGCCCGCAGATTGAGCCTGCCTTGTCCTGACTAAAGAGTGGGAATATGAGGTGGCGTTCCCAGGCATCCATGCTTAGACACCTGCTCTCGAGTCTTTCCATATGGGGCCTCTTGGAACCATCCAATAGGACTCGACTGTCATGCAGAAGGTAACCTTCAGTTTTGGAGCAGTTCACAAATCCCATCGTAGCCAAAACTTTCTGGCCTCATGAAGCCCCCACACCCTTCAGGAAGAGGCCATGCTGGACAAGAACTCTAGCCTGAGGCACGTCTCATAGTTGACATGACCTCAGTGCAGGAGATCTCGATTCAGCCTCTGCAGAGTGGGCCTGCCGTGCCCTCAGTCCCAAACCTCACACTAGCTTGTGTTTTCAGACTTCCTTCCTCACACTCCTGGCAAACAAGCCCTACGGACAAGGAACTCCGGAACCAAAACCCAGCCCAGTGTCTGCCCAACGGAAGAAAAACGTTTCCCTGTGGGGCTGTCCAGAAAACCCAGATGAGGATCAACCTGCTCGGGCCTCGACGGTACCCGAACTGGATAGGCTGCTCTGGGCACTCATGCTCTGCCTGACACAGCCTGAAGCCAGACGTCCAGACAGACAAGGAGACAGCTGGCCGCACACCCAGCACTTCGGACACGCCATGGTCTTATGCCGTCACCTCATCCTAACCTTGGTTTTCAGATATCTGAACCTAGACATTATATCAATTCTCCACACAGCTGGGTATAGCAAGCACAAAACAGAACTCCTCCTTCCCCATGGCTGTCAAGCTTGCTCTTGGCATGGAGTCACACCTTCAGGGTGGGAGAAACCATCATGGCCCCTGATGCCACGCCCAAACTTGAGTGCTACTTGGGCACAAATTCACACTGTGACCCTCAGCATGAGCCCCATGTCAAAGAAAGGCCTGTCAGGGCCTGGACCAAGAGCCCACATATGGGGCTTGCCAAGCCCCTATGCACCCAATCCTCACCACGGTTTGAATTTTCCAGTCGCCCCGCCCGTACCTGGAGCTCTGCTCTGGAATCCCTTTCTTGGAGAGACCCATGAGCCAGACAACACGACTCCACCCTTCCCACAAAATGACCCCAAACTCTTGGGAGCTGGGACAAATCCCCAGAGAGGGATACTCGTCCACAGTACCTGAGGACACCGCTCCAATCCACGGCTATCCCGGACACAACATCCAGAGACAAAAGCCTGAAGGAACGCCTCCCACTCGCCCTTGTTTCAGAGGCCCAGGAGCTCCCTCTCGGGCTGTACATCCGGCCTGCCATATCCTAGGCGCCACTCTTTAGCTGAGTTTGTGTATTCAGATTTCTGTGCCCACAGCCTGGACCCACACAACATCCAGGCTAGGGCCTCTGGACCAAACAGCTAAAGATTGTGCCTGCCCTCTCCAAGGAAAGTGTGCCCAATCCATTGACCACAACCCTACAGGTTAGGGAAAAGCTCCTAGGTCCCTGAGGCCATCAATAGTATAGGCCACCCTGGACTAAGAGGGACTCTCTGACACCAGCGGAGCAACTATCTCCACTTAGACTCTCAGACAGTGTCCCCAGAGACAGAAGGTTGAAATGGACAGGCCCCCAGGCCCTAATCTGAACCTTAGCTTTGGTTTCCATGTTTCCGTTCTCAGAGGACTGTTTTCGTAAACCAGCACATGGGGCTTTTCTGAGGCACCAAACCAAACATCTCTCATCTCCACATGGGCAGCTTTCTTACTGGGATGTATCAAACACTTCAGGTAGGAGAATTCCGAAGGTCCACCGAACAACCAGCACATTCCAAGGTCTCCATGGACCCAAACGCACATTATGACGCATCCTCAGGAGAGGCCATTTCAACTCAGCCCCCTGGATCGCGTGTTCCAGAGGCAGCAGTTCAAACATATCTTGTCGTTAATAGCCAATGGGAATGCGAGGCATGCTGTACAGGGATCCATCCTTTGAACCCTGCTCTCCAGTCCTTCCATATTGTATGTCCTGGAGCCATGCAACAGGACTCGAATGTCCCGCAGAAGGAAACCTTGTGGTTTGGGGCAACCTCCAAACTCAGCGTGGGAAAACTTCCTTGGCCTCATGAGGCCCCCACTTCATGAAGGTGCCATCATGGACACATACTCCAGCCTCAGCCAACGTCTGATCCTCAGCCTGACTTCATATGCAGGAGATTTTGATTCAGCCTCTGCAGAGTGGGCCTGCTCTGCCCTTGGCTCCAATCCTCACACTAGCTTGTGTTTTCAGACTTCCGTTCTCACACACCTGGCCCACAAACCCTCCCTACTGGGAATTCTGGGGCCACAATGAAGCACTGTGCCTGCCTCCCAGGAGAAAAACATTGTCTATGGCGCTGCCCAGAAACCCCAAATGAGGATCAAACTGCTTGGCCCTCGGCAACACCCCAATTGCATAGGCTACCTTAAACAGTGATGCTCTGTCGCAAATAGCCTGAGCCCAGACCTTCCAACAGACACCGACACAGCTGGCTGCACACCCAGCACATTGGACCCGCCACTGACTTAGGCCACCATCCATTCCCAACCTGGGTTTTCAGTCATCGGAACCTAGACCTTATCTCCAATCCCTGCACAGGGGGGAACCTGATGCACAAGTCAGAACCCCTCCTTCCCCCTGGCAAGAAACCTTGCTGCTGGCAGTGAGTCAAACCTTCAGTGTAGGAGAAAACGGCATGGCCCATGAGGCCACGCCCAAGCGTGAGGGCCGCCTTGGGCACAAACACATTGTGACCCTCAGCGTGAGTACCTTTTTCAAGTAACGCCTCTCAGTGACTGGACCAAGAGCCCGCATATGTGGCTTGCCATGCCCATAGGCACCCAGGACTAACTAGATGGTGTGTATTCCAGTTGAGGGAACCCACTGCTGTGCTCTATAGTCCCTCTCCTGGGGGGTCAACTGTGGCAGAAAACAGTACTCTTCATTCCCACAGAATGAACACAAACACTTGGGAGCTTGGACAATCCCCCGAGTGGAAGGCTCTTCCTCGGCCTCTGAGACAACCCCTACCCTGACCGGACACTGTAAACGCAACACCCAGAGACAAAATCCTGAGTGACTGCCTCCCACTTGCCCTACTTTGATTTCCAGAGGATCTCCCCTCACGGACTAGAGATCAGGCCTGCCATTACATTGGCCCCTAGCTGAGCCAAGTTTGCTTTTGCAGACATCTGTCCCCACAGCCCTGGCAAACACAGCCTCTAGGCTGGGTCCTCTCGAGCCATACCACAGGACCGTGCCTGCTCTCTCCTGGGAAACTGTGTCCATTCCTTTGGCCACACACCTCCAGAATATGAGAAACCTCAAGGCCTCCGAGGACATCCCACTACTGGGAGCCTCACTGGACTCACAGGGGCATTCGGACACAAGCTGAGCAGCTACATCCATGAATGCATGCACACAGATGTCAACAGAGATAGAAGGTTGAGCCGGACAGGCCTTTAGGCTGTAGTCTCAACTCTTGCTTTGGTTTCCAGGTGTCACTCCTCAGAGGCTGTGGTTCGAAGAACAGGGTATGGGGCTTTCCTGAGGCACGGAACAGAACTCCTCTCGTCTCCACATGGGAAGTTTCCTTGTTGGAGCCGTGTCAAGCACCTCATGTTGGAGAATCCTGCAGAGTCCCTGAGCCACCTCCACATTCAAAGGTCTCCCAGGCCACCAAGCCACAGTAGGACTCATCTTCAGGAGAGTCCATTTCAACTCTCCCCTCTGGGTAGCTCACCCAGGAGCCCGCAGATTGAGCCTGCCTTGTCCTGACTAAAGAGTGGGAATATGAGGTGGCGTTCCCAGGCATCCATGCTTAGACACCTGCTCTCAAGTCTTTCCATATGGGGCCTCTTGGAACCATCCAATAGGACTCGACTGTCATGCAGAAGGTAACCTTCAGTTTTGGAGCAGTTCACAAATCCCATCGTAGCCAAAACTTTCTGGCCTCATGAAGCCCCCACACCCTTCAGGAAGAGGCCATGCTGGACAAGAACTCTAGCCTGAGGCACGTCTCATAGTTGACATGACCTCAGTGCAGGAGATCTCGATTCAGCCTCTGCAGAGTGGGCCTGCCGTGGCCTCGGTCCCAAACCTCACGCTAGCTTGTGTTTTCAGACTTCCTTCCTCACACTCCTGGCAAACAAGCCCTCCGGACTAGGAACTCCGGAACCAAAACCCAGCCCAGTGTCTGCCCAACGGAAGAAAAACGTTTCCCTGTGGGGCTCTCCAGAAAACCCAGATGAGGATCAACCTGCTCGGGCCTCGACGGTACCCGAACTGGATAGGCTGCTCTGGGCACTCATGCTCTGCCTGACACAGCCTGAAGCCAGACGTCCAGACAGACAAGGAGACAGCTGGCCGCACCCCCAGCACTTCGGACACGACATGGTCTTATGCCGTCACCTCATCCTAACCTTGGTTTTCAGATATCTGAACCTAGACATTATATCAATTCTCCACACAGCTGGGTATAGCAAGCACAAAACAGAACTCCTCCTTCCCCATGGCTGTCAAGCTTGCTCTTGGCATGGAGTCACACCTTCAGGGTGGGAGAAACCTTCATGGCCCCTGATGCCACGCCCAAACTTGAGTGCTGCTTGGGCACAAATTCACACTGTGACCCTCACCATGAGCCCCATGTCAAAGAAAGGCCTGTCATGGCCTGGACCAAGAGCCCACATATGGGGCTTGCCAAGCCCCTATGCGCCCAATCCTCACCACGGTTTGAATTTTCCAGTCGCCCCGCCCGTACCTGGAGCTCTGCTCTGGAATCCCTTTCTTGGAGAGACCCATGAGCCAGACAACACGACTCCACCCTTCCCACAAAATGACCCCAAACTCTTGGGAGCTGGGACAAATCCCCAGAGAGGGATACTCGTCCACAGTACCTGAGGCCACCGCTCCAATCCACGGCTATCCCGGACACAACATCCAGAGAAAAAAGCCTGAAGGAACGCCTCCCACTCGCCCTTGTTTCAGAGGCCCAGGAGCTCCCTCTCGGGCTGTACATCCGGCCGGCCATACCCTAGGCGCCACTCATAAGCTGAGTTTGTGTATTCAGACTTCTGTGCCCACAGCCTGGACCCACACAACATCCAGGCTAGGGCCTCTGGACCAAACAGCGAAAGATTGTGCCTGCCCTCTCCAAGGAAAGTGTGCCCAATCCATTGACCACAACCCTACAGGTTAGGGAAAAGCTCCAAGGTCCCTGAGGCCATCAATAGTATAGGCCACCCTGGACTAAGAGGGGCTCTCTGACACCAGCGGAGCAACTATCTCCACTTAGACTCTCAGACAGTGTCCCCAGAGACAGAAGGTTGAAATGGACAGGCCCCCAGGCCCTAATCTGAACCTTAGCTTTGGTTTCCATGTTTCCGTTCTCAGAGGACTGTTTTCGTAGACCAGCACATGGGGCTTTTCTGAGGCACCAAACCAAACCTCTCTCATCTCCACATGGGCAGCTTTCTAACTGGGATGTATCAAACACTTCAGGTAGGAGAGTTCCGCAGGGCCACTGAACAACCAGCACATTCCAAGGTCTCCATGGACCCAAACGCACATTATGACGCATCCTCAGGAGAGGCCATTTCAACTCAGCCCCCTGGGTCGCGTGTTCCAGAGGCAGCAGATCAAACATATCTTGTCGCTAATAGCCAATGGGAATGCGAGGCATGCTGTACAGGGATCCATCCTTCGAACCCTGCTCTCCAGTCCTTCCATATGGTATGTCCTGGAGCCATGCAACAGGACTCGAATGTCCCGCAGAAGGAAACCTTGTGGTTTGGGGCAACCTCCAAACTCAGCGTGGGAAAACTTCCTTGGCCTCATGAGGCCCCCACTTCATGAAGGTGCCATCATGGACACATACTCCAGCCTCAGCCAACGTCTGATCCTCAGCCTGACTTCATATGCAGGAGATTTTGATTCAGCCTCTGCAGAGTGGGCCTGCTCTGCCCTTGGCTCCAATCCTCACACTAGCTTGTGTTTTCAGACTTCCGTCCTCACACTCCTGGCCCACAAACCCTCCCTACTGGGAATTCTGGGGCCACAATGAAGCACTGTGCCTGCCTCCCAGGAGAAAAACATTGTCTATGGCGCTGCCCAGAAACCCCAAATGAGGATCAAACTGCTTGGCCCTCGGCAACACCCCAATTGCATAGGCTACCTTAAACAGTGATGCTCTGTCGCAAATTGCCTGAGCCCAGACCTTCCAACAGACACCGACACAGCTGGCTGCACACCCAGCACATTGGACCCGCCACTGCCTTAGGCCACCATCCATTCCCAACCTGGGTTTTCAGTCATCGGAACCTAGACCTTATCTCCAATCCCTGCACAGGGGGGAACCTGATGCACAAGTCAGAACCCCTCCTTCCCCATGGCAAGAAACCTTGCTGCTGGCAGTGAGTCAAACCTTCAGTGTAGGAGAAAACGGCATGGCCCATGAGGCCACGCCCAAGCGTGAGGGCCGCCTTGGGCACAAACACACATTGTGACCCTCAGCGTGAGTACCTTATTCAAGTAACGCCTCTCAGTGACTGGACCAAGAGCCCGCATATGTGGCTTGCCATGCCCATAGGCACCCAGGACTAACTAGATGGTGTGTATTCCAGTTGAGGGAACCCACTGCTGTGCTCTAGAGTCCCTCTCCTGGGGGGTCCCCTGTGGCAGAAAACAGTACTCTTCATTCCCACAGAATGAACACAAACACTTGGGAGCTTGGAAAATCCCCCGAGAGGAAGGCTCTTCCTCGGCCTCTGAGACAACCCCTACCCTGACCGGACACTGTAAACGCAACACCCAGAGACAAAATCCTGAGTGACTGCCTCCCACTTGCCCTACTTTGATTTCCAGAGGATCTCCCCTCACGGACTAGAGATCAGGCCTGCCATTACATTGGCCCCTAGCTGAGCCAAGTTTGCTTTTTCAGACATCTGTCCCCACAGCCCTGGCAAACACAGCCTCTAGGCTGGGTCCTCTGGAGCCATACCACAGGACCGTGCCTGCTCTCTCCTGGGAAACTGTGTCCATTCCTTTGGCCACACACCTCCAGAATATGAGAAACCTCAAGGCCTTTGAGGACATCCCACTACTGGGAGCCTCACTGGACTCACAGGGGCATTCGGACACAAGCTGAGCAGCTACATCCATGAATGCATGCACACAGATGTCGACAGAGATAGAAGGTTGAGCCGGACAGGCCTTTAGGCTGTAGTCTCAACTCTTGCTTTGGTTTCCAGGTGTCACTCCTCAGAGGCTGTGGTTCGAAGAACAGGGTATGGGGCTTTCCTGAGGCACGGAACAGAACTCCTCTCGTCTCCACATGGGAAGTTTCCTTGTTGGAGCCGTGTCAAACACCTCATGTTGGAGAATCCTGCAGAGTCCCTGAGCCACCTCCACATTCAAAGGTCTCCCAGGCCACCAAGCCACAGTAGGACTCATCTTCAGGAGAGTCCATTTCAACTCTCCCCTCTGGGTAGATCACCCAGGAGCCCGCAGATTGAGCCTGCCTTGTCCTGACTAAAGAGTGGGAATATGAGGTGGCGTTCCCAGGCATCCATGCTTAGACACCTGCACTCGAGTCTTTCCATATGGGGCCTCTTGGAACCATCCAATAGGACTCGACTGTCATGCAGAAGGTAACCTTCAGTTTTGGAGCAGTTCACAAATCCCATCGTAGCCAAAACTTTCTGGCCTCATGAAGCCCCCACACCCTTCAGGAAGAGGCCATGCTGGACAAGAACTCTAGCCTGAGGCACGTCTCATAGTTGACATGACCTCAGTGCAGGAGATCTCGATTCAGCCTCTGCAGAGTGGGCCTGCCGTGCCCTCGGTCCCAAACCTCACGCTAGCTTGTGTTTTCAGACTTCCTTCCTCACACTCCTGGCAACAAGCCCTCCGGACTAGGAACTCCGGAACCAAAACCCAGCCCAGTGTCTGCCCAACGGAAGAAAAACGTTTCCCTGTGGTGCTCTCCAGAAAACCCAGATGAGGATCAACCTGCTCGGGCCTCGACGGTACCCGAACTGGATAGGCTGCTCTGGGCACTCATGCTCTGCCTGACACAGCCTGAAGCCAGACGTCCAGACAGACAAGGAGACAGCTGGCCGCACACCCAGCACTTCGGACACGCCATGGTCTTATGCCGTCACCTCATCCTAACCTTGGTTTTCAGATATCTGAACCTAGACATTATATCAATTCTCCACACAGCTGGGTATAGCAAGCACAAAACAGAACTCCTCCTTCCCCATGGCTGTCAAGCTTGCTCTTGGCATGGAGTCACACCTTCAGGGTGGGAGAAACCTTCATGGCCCCTGATGCCACGCCCAAACTTGAGTGCTGCTTGGGCACAAATTCACACTGTGACCCTCAGCATGAGCCCCATGTCAAAGAAAGGCCTGTCAGGGCCTGGACCAAGAGCCCACATATGGGGCTTGCCAAGCCCCTATGCACCCAATCCTCACCAAAGTTTGAATTTTCCAGTCGCCCCGCCCGTACCTGGAGCTCTGCTCTGGAATCCCTTTCTTGGAGAGACCCATGAGCCAGACAACACGACTCCACCCTTCCCACAAAATGACCCCAAACTCTTGGGAGCTGGGACAAATCCCCAGAGAGGGATACTCGTCCACAGTACCTGAGGCCACCGCTACAATCCACGGCTATCCCGGACACAACATCCAGAGACAAACCAGAAGGAACGCCTCCCACTCGCCCTTGTTTCAGAGGCCCAGGAGCTCCCTCTCGGGCTGTACATCCGGCCTGCCATACCCTAGGCGCCACTCATAAGCTGAGTTTGTGTATTCAGACATCTGTGCCCACAGCCTGGACCCACACAACATCCAGGCTAGGGCCTCTGGACCAAACAGCTAAAGATTGTGCCTGCCCTCTCCAAGGAAAGTGTGCCCAATCCATTGTCCACAACACTACAGGTTAGGGAAAAGCTCCAAGGTCCCTGAGGCCATCAATAGTATAGGCCACCCTGGACTAAGAGGGGCTCTCTGACACCAGCGGAGCAACTATCTCCACTTAGACTCTCAGACAGTGTCCCCAGAGACAGAAGGTTGAAATGGACAGGCCCCCAGGCCCTAATCTGAACCTTAGCTTTGGTTTCCATGTTTCCGTTCTCAGAGGACTGTTTTCGTAGACCAGCACATGGGGCTTTTCTGAGGCACCAAACCAAACATCTCTCATCTCCACATGGGCAGCTTTCTTACTGGGATGTATCAAACACTTCAGGTAGGAGAGTTCCGCAGGGCCACTGAACAACCAGCACAATCCAAGGTCTCCATGGACCCAAACGCACATTATGACGCATCCTCAGGAGAGGCCATTTCAACTCAGCCCCCTGGGTCGCGTGTTCCAGAGGCAGCAGATCAAACATATCTTGTCGCTAATAGCCAATGGGAATGCGAGGCATGCTGTACAGGGATCCATCCTTCGAACCCTGCTCTCCAGTCCTTCCATATGGTATGTCCTGGAGCCATGCAACAGGACTCGAATGTCCCGCAGAAGGAAACCTTGTGGTTTGGGGCAACCTCCAAACTCAGCGTGGGAAAACTTCCTTGGCCTCATGAGGCCCCCACTTCATGAAGGTGCCATCATGGACACATACTCCAGCCTCAGCCAACGTCTGATCCTCAGCCTGACTTCAGATGCAGGAGATTTTGATTCAGCCTCTGCAGAGTGGGCCTGCTCTGCCCTTGGCTCCAATCCTCACACTAGCTTGTGTTTTCAGACTTCCGTCCTCACACTCCTGGCCCACAAACCCTCCCTACTGGGAATTCTGGGGCCACAATGAAGCACTGTGCCTGCCTCCCAGGAGAAAAACATTGTCTATGGCGCTGCCCAGAAACCCCAAATGAGGATCAAACTGCTTGGCCCTCGGCAACACCCCAATTGCATAGGCTACCTTAAACAGTGATGCTCTGTCACAAATAGCCTGAGCCCAGACCTTCCAACAGACACCGACACAGCTGGCTGCACACCCAGCACATTGGACCCGCCACTGCCTTAGGCCACCATCCATTCCCAACCTGGGTTTTCAGTCATCGGAACCTAGACCTTATCTCCAATCCCTGCACAGGGGGGAACCTGATGCACAAGTCAGAACCCCTCCTTCCCCCTGGCAAGAAACCTTGCTGCTGGCAGTGAGTCAAACCTTCAGTGTAGGAGAAAACGGCATGGCCCATGAGGCCACGCCCAAGCGTGAGGGCCGCCTTGGGCACAAACACACATTGTGACCCTCAGCGTGAGTACCTTTTTCAAGTAACGCCTCTCAGTGACTGGACCAAGAGCCCGCATATGTGGCTTGCCATGCCCATAGGCACCCAGGACTAACTAGATGGTGTGTATTCCAGTTGAGGGAACCCACTGCTGTGCTCTAGAGTCCCTCTCCTGGGGGGGTCCCCTGTGGCAGAAAACAGTACTCTTCATTCCCACAGAATGAACACAAACACTTGGGAGCTTGGACAATCCCCCGAGAGGAAGGCTCTTCCTCGGCCTCTGAGACAACCCCTACCCTGACCGGACACTGTAAACGCAACACCCAGAGACAAAATCCTGAGTGACTGCCTCCCACTTGCCCTACTTTGATTTCCAGAGGATCTCCCCTCACGGACTAGAGATCAGGCCTGCCATTACATTGGCCCCTAGCTGAGCCAAGTTTGCTTTTGCAGACATCTGTCCCCACAGCCCTGGCAAACACAGCCTCTAGGCTGGGTCCTCTCGAGCCATACCACAGGACCGTGCCTGCTCTCTCCTGGGAAACTGTGTCCATTCCTTTGGCCACACACCTCCAGAATATGAGAAACCTCAAGGCCTCCGAGGACATCCCACTACTGGGAGCCTCACTGGACTCACAGGGGCATTCGGACACAAGCTGAGCAGCTACATCCATGAATGCATGCACACAGATGTCAACAGAGATAGAAGGTTGAGCCGGACAGGCCTTTAGGCCGTAGTCTCAACTCTTGCTTTGGTTTCCAGGTGTCACTCCTCAGAGGCTGTGGTTCGAAGAACAGGATATGGGGCTTTCCTGAGGCACGGAACAGAACTCCTCTCGTCTCCACATGGGAAGTTTCCTTGTTGGAGCCGTGTCAAACACCTCATGTTGGAGAATCCTGCAGAGTCCCTGAGCCACCTCCACATTCCAAGGTCTCCCAGGCCACCAAGCCACAGTAGGACTCATCTTCAGGAGAGACCTTTTCAACTCTCCCCTCTGGGTAGCTCACCCAGGAGCCCGCAGATTGAGCCTGCCTTGTCCTGACTAAAGAGTGGGAATATGAGGTGGCGTTCCCAGGCATCCATGCTTAGACACATGCTCTCGAGTCTTTCCATATGGGGCCTCTTGGAACCATCCAATAGGACTCGACTGTCGTGCAGAAGGTAACCTTCAGTTTTGGAGCAGTTCACAAATCCCATCGTAGGCAAAACTTTCTGGCCTCATGAAGCCCCCACACCCTTCAGGAAGAGGCCATGCTGGACAAGAACTCTAGCCTGAGGCACGTCTCATAGTTGACATGACCTCAGTGCAGGAGATCTCGATTCAGCCTCTGCAGAGTGGGCCTGCCGTGCCCTCGGTCCCAAACCTCACGCTAGCTTGTGTTTTCAGACTTCCTTCCTCACACTCCTGGCAAACAAGCCCTCCGGACTAGAAACTCCGGAACCAAAACCCAGCCCAGTGTCTGCCCAACGGAAGAAAAACGTTTCCCTGTGGGGCTCTCCAGAAAACCCAGATGAGGATCAACCTGCTCGGGCCTCGATGGTACCCGAACTGGATAGGCTGCTCTGGGCACTCATGCTCTGCCTGACACAGCCTGAATCCAGATCTTAAACTCGGGGTTCTTTCTGATGAGGTTATTCCTTTATTTTTATTTATATATGCAAATATATATATATATATGTATATATATATACATATATATATATATAATTTTCTCTTCTCATATAATTTTATCAGTCTTTTTGTTTGTCTGTTTTTGTTTGTAAACTTCATAAATCTTACCTTGGAACCCATTTGGGCTGAACCTTCTCTTTTATCTCACCTTTCATTCTTGACTCTCTCCCTCTCTTCTTTTTTTCTTTTTTTTAACCTCAGGTGTCCCAACAAATGAGGGATTCCAGAGTAGAACCCTGGGGAGGGGCGACTGGACAATCAGAAATCTGATTAAAAATTGGGGCCTAGGGACATGTCAAGCCCATTATAACACCTAATGGTCCAGCCACTGAGAGGACTTACTAGAGGACAGGAATCATGCTGAGGGTCACAATGCGTGTGTATGCCCTCGTCGCACTCAAGAATGGGCGGGGCCTCAGGGTGAATGCTGGTTTCTCCTACACTGAACTTTGGACAACATGCCAACCACAAGGGTTCTTGCCATGGGTAAGGTGAAGTTCTGATTTCTGCATCACACTCACCCCTGGGCAGTGATTGGAGATAAGATCTCGGTTCTGTAGCCTGAAACCTGAGGTAGGGAAGAGGTGATGACCTAAGGCCATGGCGGGTTTTATGTGCTCAGTGTGCGGTCACCTTTCTGGGTGTTGGTCAGGAGGTCCGGGCTCAGGTTGTGTTCGACAGTGCATTAGTGCCCAGGTTAGACTATATAATTTGGGTAAAGTCGAGTGCTGTGTAGGTAGATCCTCATTTATGGTGCCTGGGCAGCTCATGAGGCAATAATTTTTTTTTCTATAGGGCAGGCAGTGTGCTGCATTGTGGGTCCGGAATTGCCGAACTTGAGGGCTTCGGGGCCAGGAGTGTGAGGACGGAAGTCTGAGAAGACAAGCCACACTTGGGTTTCAGGGCGAGGGCACGGCAGGTACCCTCTGCAGATCTGAACCAATATCTCATGCATCTGAAGTCAGGGCGAGGATCGGACATTGGCTCAGGTTGGAGTTTCTCTGCATGACGGCCGCTTCATGAAGAGAGCGGAATCTCGAGGCCATTGAGGTTTTCCCACGTTGGGAGTTGTGGGATGCCCCCTTCAAGGATTCCTTCTGCGGGACAATTGAGACCTGATGGACAGCTCCAGGACATCCCATACGGAATGACTCCAGAGCACCAATCGCGGATGGATGCCTGGGAAGCCCGCCTCGCATTCCAATTGTCTCCTAGCAAGAAGACAGTTTAGATCTGATGGCTCTGCCGGAGCAACCGGGGTAGCTGAGTTGAAATGGACTTTCCTGAGGATGGGTACTACTGTGTTTTTGTGTCCATGAGGGCCTTGGAATGGGGCGGTGGCACCGGGACCCTGAAGTACTCTCCTAAGCTTTGGACATGGCTCCCATGCACAGGTTTCCTTGTGGAGACGAGATGAGTTCTGATGGGTGACTCAGGAAAACCCCTATGCTCGTATTGGAATCAGGCTTTTGAGGACACATGCGTGTAACCCAAAGCAATGGATCCTATAATGGCCTAGGTTCTGTCTGGTTCAATCTTCTTCTCTGGGGACATCCATCTATGGTATGAGTGGAGGTCGATTATCAGCTGGTGTCAGACAGCCCTTGTTTGTTCCGGGCGACCTACACTATTGGGATGGCCTCAGGGACTTTGGAGGTTTCTCCTAATTTGTACGATTTTGGACCATGGAATGGGCAGAATTTTCATGGATTGGTAGGCACAGTCCTAATGTGTGGCTTCAGGGGCAACCTGGAGGGTGTGTGGCCCAAGACGTTGAGGACAGAAGTCTGAAAACACAAACTCAGCTTAGGTTTGGGGATGTAGGTATGGCAGGCCCGATCTACAAACCATGAGAAGAACTCTTCTGGATATGAAGAAAGTGCGAGTCTGAGGCGCTTGCTCAGGCCTTTGTCTCTGGATTTTGTATCAGCGATGGCCGTGGAATGTCGGGGAGGCCTCATGGCCATGGACGAATCTACCTCTCTGAGGATTTGGCCCGATTCCCAATTGCTTTTCATCAATCTGTGGGATGGGAGGACTCATTTCAGTTTTGTTACCTCAGATGTCCGACCAAAAGAGAAATTCCAAAGCCAAGCCGTGGAGAAGACTGCAGGGACAACCCAAACTATGTTTAAAAATTGGGGCCTAGGGGCATGGCAAGCCCAATATGCTATCTCTTCATCCAGCCATTGAGTGGCCTTACTTGAGGACTGGGCTCAGCCTGAGGGTCACAATGTGTGTTTGTGACCAATGTGGCCCGCGAGCATGGGCGTGGCCTCATGGGCCACACTGGTTTCAACGACACTGAACGTTGGACAACATGCCAACCACAAGGTTTCTTGCCATGGGGAAGGAGTTCTGATCTCTGCATCGCCTTCAACCCTGCGCAGTGATTGGAGATAAGGTCTAGGTTATGAAACCTGAAAACCGAGGTTGGGAAGAGATGACGACCTAAGTCCACGGCGGCTGGATGTGCTCAGTGTGCGGCCAGCTGTCTGGGAGGGTCCAGGGGGTCCCGGCTCAGGCTGTGTCAGAAAGGGCATTAGTGCCCTGGTCAGCCTATGTATTTGGGGTACAGCCAAGGTCGGTGCAGGTTGATCCTCATTTGCGGTTACTGGGTTGCCCCAGAGGACAAAGTTTTTCTTCTGGTTGGCAGGCAGAGTGCTGCATTGCAGTTCTGGATTGCCAAACTGGAGGGCTTGTGGGCCAGTAGTCTGACGAAAAAAGTCTGAGAACACAAGCTAGGCTTAGGTTTCAGGGTGAGGCCATGGCAGGCACAATCTACAGACCTGAATCGAGATCTCGTGCATCTGAAGTCAGGGCGAGGATCAGACGATCGCTCAGTTTGGAGTTTCTGTCCCTGATGGACGCTTCATGAATGGGGGGGCATCACGAGGCCATGGGTGTTTTCCCACGATGGGAGTTGTGAGAAGCTCTAAACTGCAGAGAGTCTTCGGCAGGACAATTGAGACCTGTTGTTTGGCTCCAGGCCAATGATTCTGAGCAGGGTTCTAAAGATGGATGGCTGGGTAGCCCACCTCGCATTCCAATTGTCTCCTAGCAACAAGACAGGTTAGACCTCCTGGATCTGTGGGGAGCAACCGAGGACGCTGAGTTGAAATGGACACCCCTGGGGATGGGTCCTAATGTGCTTTTGTTTCTATGGAGACCTTGGAATGAAGCGGTGGCACTGGGGCCCTAAAGGGTTCTCCTAAACAGAGGCTTTGACACAGCTCCAACGTGCAAGTTTCCCATGTGTAGATGAGATGTTTTCTGATGGGTGAGTCAAGAAACAGCTATATGCTGCTTTAGAAATCCAGGCCTCTGAGGGGAGATGCCTGGAAACCAAATCAATGGATCTGATTAGTGCCTAGGGGCCTGTTCTTTCCTTTTTACCTCTGGGGACATCTGTCTATGGGTCTGAGTGCAGGTAGGTGCTCAGTTGGGCTCAGATTGCCCCTGTTTTTCCTGGGAAGCCACCACTATTGAGATGGATCAGGGACTTTGGAGGTTTATCCTATTAGAAGGGTTGTGGCCATTGGAATGGGCACACACAATTCCCTTGGAGAGGGCAAGTACAGTCCTCAGGTTTGGCTCCAGGGGCCTGAGCCTGTAGGTTGTGTAGGCCAGGGCTGTTTGGACAGTTGTCTGAAAACACAAACTCGGCTTATGTTTCGGGTCATAGGTATGGCAGGACTGATCTACAGACCATGAGGAGAACTCTTCGGGATTTGAATGAAGGGCGAGTGTTAGGCTCCTGCTCAAGTTTTTGTCTCTGGATATCGTGTCACTCATGGTCGTGGAATTTCTGCGTGACTTCATGGGAAATGGACGAGTCTTACTCTCTGGTGGTTTGTCCCCGTCCAAAGAGATTGGGGTCATTCTGTGGGCTGGAAGAAGTCCGTTTTTTTTTTGTTGTTGTTGTTGTTTTCTTTTTTAACCTCAGGTATCCCACCAAATGAGGATTCCAGAGTAGAACCCTGGGAGGGGCGACTGGACAATCGAAATCTGGTTAAAAATTGGGGCCTAGGGACATGTCAAGCCCATTATGACATCTAAAGGTCCAGCCACTGAGAGGACTTACTAGAGAACAGGACTCATGCTGAGGGTCTCAATGCGTGTGTATGCCCTCCTGACACACAAGAATGGGCGGGGCCTCAGGGTGAATGCTGGTTTCTCCTACACTGAACGTTGGACAACGTGCCAACCACAAGGGTTCTTGCCATGGGTATGGAGGAGTTCTGATTTCTGCATCACACTCACCCCTGGGAAGTGATTGGAGATAAGGTCTCGGTTCTGAAGCCTGAAAACTGAGGTAGCGAAGAGATGATGACCTAAGGCCATGCTGGGTTTTATGTGCTCAGTGTGCGGTCAGCTTTCTTGGTGTTGGACACGAGGTCCGGGCTCAGGTTGTGTTCGACAGTGCATTAGTGCCCAGGTTATACTATATAATTTGGGTAAAGTCGAGTGCTGTGTAGGTTTATCCTCATTTAAGGTGCCTGGGCAGCTCATGAGGCAATAATTTTTTTTCTAGAGGGCAGGCAGAGTGCTGCATTGTGGGTCCGGATTTGCTAAACTTGAGGGCTTTGGGGCCACGAGTGTGAGGACGGACGTCTGAGAAGACAAGCTAGACTAGGGTTTTAGGCCGAGGGCACGGCAAGTAAACCCTGCAGATCTGAACCAATATCACATGCATCTGAAGCCAGGGCGAGGATCAGACGTTGGCTCAGGTTGTATTTCTGAGCATGACGGCCGCTTCATGAATGGAGCGGAATCTCGAGGCCATTGAGGTTTTCCCACGTTGGGAGTTGTGGGATGCCCCCTTCAAGGATTCCTTCTGCGGGACAATTGAGACCTGTTGGACAGCTCCAGGACATCCCATATGGAATGACTCCAGAGCACCGTTCGCGGATGGATGCCTGGGAAGCCCGCCTCGCATTCCAATTGTCTCCTAGCAACAAGACAGTTTAGATATGCTGGCTCTGCGGGAGCAACCGCGGTGGCGAGTTGAAATGGACTTTCCTGAGGATGGGTCCTAATGTGTTTTTGTGTCCATGAGGGCCTTGGAAGGGGGCGGTGGCACCGGGACACTGAAGTACTCTCCTAAGCTTTGGACATGGCTCCCATGCACAGGTTTCCTTGTGGAGACGAGATGAGTTCTGATGGGTGCCTCAGGAAAACCCCTATGCTCGTATTTGAATCAGGCTTTTGAGGACACATGCCTGTAACCCAAAGCAATGGATCCTATTATGGCCTAGGTTCCTGTCTGGTTCAATCTTCTTCTCTGGGGACATCCATCAATGGTATGAGTGGAGGTAGATTATCAGCTGGTGTCAGACAGCCCTTGTTTGTTCCGGGCGACCTACACTATTGGGATGGCCTCAGGGACTTTGGAGGTTTTTCCGAATTTGTACGATTTTGGACCATGGGATGGGCAGAATTCCCATGGATTGGTAGGCACAGTCCTAATGTGTGGCTCCAGGGGCCCAGCCAGGAGTGTGTGTGGCCCAAGACTTTGAGGACAGAAGTCTGAAAACACAAACTCAGCTTAGGTTTGGGGATGTAGGTATGGCAGGCCCGATCTACAAACCATGAGAAGAACTCTTCAGGATATGAAGAAAGTGCGAGTCTGAGGCGCTTGCTCAGGCTTTTGTCTCTGGATTTTGTATCAGCGATGGCCGTGGAATGTCGGGGAGGCCTCATGGGCCGTGGACGAATCTTCCTCTCTGAGGATTTGTCCCGATTTCCAATTGCTTTTCGTCAATCGGTGGGATGGGAGGTCTCCTTTCAGTTTTGATACCTCAGGTGTCCCACCAAAGGAGGAATTCCAAAGCCAAGCGGTGGGGAAGACTGAAGGGACAACCCGAACTATGGTTAAAAATTGGGGCCTAGGGGCACGGGAAGCCCAATATACTATCTCTTCATCCAGCCACTGAGTGTCCTTACTTGAGGACTGGGCTCAGCCTGAGGGTCACAATGTGTGTTTGTGACCAGTGTGGCCCACGAGCATGGGCGGGCCCCATGGGCCACACTGGTTTAAACGACACTGAAAGTTGGACAACATGCCAACCATAAGGTTTCTTGCCATGGGGAAGGAGTTCTGATTTCTGCATCACCTTCAACCTGGGCAGTGATTGGAGATAAGGTCTAGGTTCTGAAACCTGAAAACCGAGGTTTGGAAGTGATGACGACCTAAGGCCAAGGCGGATGGATGTGCTCAGTGTGCGGCCAGCTGTCTGGGAGGGGCCAGGGGGTCCAGGCTCAGGCTATGTCAGAAAGGGCATTAGTGCCCTGGTCAGCCTATGTATTTGGGGTACAGCCAAGGTCGGTGCAGGTTGATCCTCATTTGGGGTTACTGGGTAGCCCCAGTGGACAATGTATTTCTTCTGGAGGGCAGGCAGAGTGCTGCATTGTAGTTCTGGATTGCCAAACTGGAGGGCTTGTGGGCCAGTAGTCTTAGGACAAAAGTCTGAGAACACAAGCTAGGCTTTGGTTACTGGGTGAGGCCACGGCAGGCACAATCTACAGACCTGAATCGAGATCTCGTGCATCTGAAGTCAGGGCGAGGATCAGACGATCGCTCAGGTTGGAGTTTCTGTCCCTGTTGGCCCCTTCATGAATTGGGGGGAATCACGAGGCCATGGGGGTTTTCCCACGATGGGAGTTGTGAGAAGCTCCAAACTGCAGAGAGTCTTCTGCAGAACAATTGAGACCTGTTGTTTGGCTCCAGGCCAATGATTCTGAGCAGGGTTCTAAGGATGGATGGCTGGGTAGCCCACCTCGCATTCCAATTGTCTCCTAGCAACAAGACAGGTTAGATATCCTGGATCTGTGGGGAGCAACCGAGGACGCTGAGTTGAAATGGACACCTCTGGGGATGGGTCCTAATGTGCTTTTGTGTCTTTGGAGTCCTTGAAATGAAGCGGTGGCACTGGGGCCCTAAAGGGTTCTCCTAAACAGAGGCTTTGACACAGCTCCAACGTGCAAGTTTCCCATGTGTAGATGAGATGTTTTCTGAAGGGTGAGTCAAGAAACAGCTATATGCTGCTTTAGAAATCCAGGCCTCTGAGGAGAGATGCCTGGAAACCCAAGCAATGGATCTGATTAGTGCCTAGGGGCCTGTTCTTTCCTTTTTATCTCTGAAGACATCTGTCTATGGGTCTGAGTGCAGGTAGGTGCTCAGTTGGGCTCAGATTGCCCCTGTTTTTCCTGGGAAGCCACCTCTATTGAGATGGATAAGGGACTTTGGAGGTTTATCCTATTAGAAGGGTTGTGGTTATTGGAATGGGCACACACAATTCCCTTGGAGAGGGCTAGTACAGTCCTCAGGTTTGGCTCTAGGGGCCTGAGCCTGTAGGTTGTGTAGGCCATGGCTGTTTGGACAGTTGTCTGAAAACACAAACTCGGCTTATGTTTCGGGTCATAATATGGCAGGACTGATCTACAGACCATGAGGAGAACTCTTCGGGATTTGAAATAAGGGCGACTGTGAGGCTCCTGCTCCAGTTTTTTTCTCTGGATATCGTGTCACTCATGGTCGTGGAATTTCTGGGTGACTTCATGGGAAATGGACGAGTCTTACTCTCTGGTGGTTTGGCCCCGTCCAAAGACTTTGGGGTCATTCTGTGGGCTGGAAGAAGTCCGTTTTTTTTTTGTTGTTGTTGTTGTTGTTGTTTTCTTTTTTAACCTCAAGTGTCCCACCAAATGAGGATTCCAGAGTAGAACCCTGGGGAGGGTCGAATGGACAATCAGAAATCTGATTAAAAATTGGGGCCTAGGGACATGTCAAGCCCATTATGACATCTAATGGTCCAGCCAAGGAGAGGACTTACTAGAGGACAGGACTCATGCTGAGGGTCACAATGCGTGTGTATGCCCTCGTCACACTCAAGAATGGGCGGGGCCTCAGGGTGAATGCTGGTTTCTCCTACACTGAACGTTGGACAACGTGCCAACCACAAGGGTTCTTGCCATGGGTAAGGAGGAGTTCTGATTTCTGCATCACACTCACCCCTGGGCAGTGATCGGAGATAAGTTCTCGGTTCTGAAGCCTGAAAACTGAGGTAGCGAAGAGATGATGACCTAAGGCCATGCTGGGTTTTATGTGCTCAGTGTGCGGTCAGCTTTCTGGGTGTTGGTCAGGAGGTCCGGGCTCAGGTTGTGTTCGACAGTGCATGAGTGCCCAGGTTAGACTATATAATTTGGGTAAAGTCGAGTGCTGTGTAGGTTTACCCTCATTTAAGGTGCCTGGGCAGCTATGAGGCAATAATTTTTTTTCTAGAGGGCAGGCAGAGTGCTGCATTGTGGGTCCGGAATTGACAAACATGAGGGCTTCGGGGCCAGGAATGTGAGGACGGAAGTCTGAGAAGACAAGCTAGACTTGGCTTTTAGGGCGAGGGCACGGCAGGTACCCCCTGCAGATCTGAACCAATATCTCATGCATCTGAAGTCAGGGCGAGGTTCAGACGTTGGCTCAGGTTGGAGTTTCTGTGCATGACGGCCGCTTCATGAAGGGAGCGGAATCTCGAGGCCATTGAGGTTTTCCCACGTTGGGAGTTGTGGGATGCCCCCTTCAAGGATTCCTTCTGCGGGACAATTGAGACCTGTTGGACAGCTCCAGGACATCCCATATGGAATGACTCCAGAGCACCATTCGCGGATGGATGCCTGGGAAGCCCGCCTCGCATTCCAATTGTCTCCTAGCAACAAGACAGTTTAGATCTGATGGCTCTGCGGGAGCAACCGGGGTGGCTGAGTTGAAATGGACTTTCCTGAGGATGGGTCCTAATGTGTTTTTGTGTCCATGAGGGCCTTGGAATGGGGCGGTGGCACCGGGACCCTGAAGTACTCTCCTAAGCTTTGGACATGGCTCCCATGCTCAGGTTTCCTTGTGGAGACGAGATGAGTTCTGATGGGTGCCTCAGGAAAACCCCTATGCTCGTATTGGAATCAGGCTTTTGAGGACACATGCCTGTAACCCAAAGCAATGGAGCCTATTATGGCCTAGGGTCCTGTCTGGTTCAATCTTCTTCTCTGGCGACATCCATCTATGGTATGAGTGGAGGACGATTATCAGCTGGTGTCAGACAGCCCTTGTTTGTTCCGGTCGACCTACACTATTGGGATGGCCTCAGGGGCTTTGGAGGTTTCTCCTAATTTGTACGATTTTGGACCATGGAATGGACAGAATTCCCATGGATTGGTAGGCACAGTCCTAATGTGTGGCTCCAGGGGCCCAGCCTGGAGGGTGTGTGGCCCAAGACTTTGAAGACAGAAGTCTGAAAACACAAACTCAGCTTAGGTTTGGGGACGTAGGTATGGCAGGCCCGATCTACAAACCATGAGAAGAACTCTTCAGGATATGAAGAAAGTGCGAGTCTGAGGCACTTGCTCAGGCTTTTTTCTCTGGATTTTGTATCAGCGATGGCCGTGGAATGTCGGGGAGGCCTCATGGGCCATGGACAAATCTTCGTCTCTGAGGATTTGGCCCGATTCCCAATTGCTTTTCGTCAATCTGTGGGATGGGAGGACTCATTTCAGTTTTGTTACCTCAGGTGTCCCACCAAAAGATGAATTCCAAAGCAAAGCCATGGGGAAGACTGAAGGGACAACCCGAACTATGGTTAAAAATTGGGGCCTAGTGGCGTGGCAAGCCCAATATGCTGTCTCTTCATCCAGCCACTGTGTGGCCTTACTTGAGGACTGGGCTCAGCCTGAGGGTCACAATGTGGGTTTGTGACCAATGTGGCCTGCGAGCATGGGCGGGGCCTCATGGGCCTCACTAGTTTCAACTACACTGAACGTTGGACAACATACCAACCACAAGGTTTCTTGCCATGGGGAAGGAGTTCTGCTTTCAGCATCATCTTCAATCCCGGGCAGTGATTGGATATAAGGTCTAGGTTCTGAAACCTGAAAACCGAGGTTGGGAAGAGATGACGACCTAAGGCCATGGAGGCTGGATGTGCTCAGTGTGCGGCCAGCTGTCTGGGAGGGGCCAGGGGGTCCAGGCTCAGGCTGTGTCAGAAAGGGCATTAGTGCCCTGGTCAGCCTATGTATTTGGGGTACAGCCAAGGTCGGTGCAGTTTGATCCTCATTTGGGGTTACTGGGTAGCCCCAGAGGACAATGTTTTTCTTCTGGAGGGCAGGCAGAGTGCTGCATTGTAGTTCTGGATTGCCAAACTGGAGGGCTTGTGGGCCAGTAGTCTGACGACAAAATTCTGAGAACACAAGCTAGGCTTAGGTTTCTGTGTGAGGCCATGGTAGGCACAATCTACAGACCTGAATCGAGATCTCGTGCATCTGAAGTCAGGGCGAGGATTAGACGATCGCTCAGGTTGGAGTTTCTGTCCCTGATGGCCCCTTCATGAATGGGGGGGCATCACGAGGCCATGGGGGTTTTCCCACGATGGGAGTTGTGAGAAGCTACAAACTGCAGAGAGTCTTCTGCAGGACAATTGAGACCTGTTGTTTGGCTCCAGGCCAATGATTCTGAGCAGGGTTCTAAGGATGGATGGCTGGGTAGCCCACCTCGCATTCCAATTGTCTGCTAGCAACAAGACAGGTTAGATCTCCTGGATCTGTGGGGAGCAACCGAGGACGCTGCATTGAAATGGACACCCCTGGGGATGGGTCCTAATGTGCCTTTGTGTCTAAGGAGACCTTGGAATGAAGCGGTGGCACTTGGGCCCTAAAGAGTTCTACTAAACAGAGGCTTTGACACAGCTCCAACGTGCAAGTTTCCGATGTGTAGATGAGATGTTTTCTGATGGGTGAGTCAAGAAACAGCTATATGCTGCTTTTGAAATCCAGGCCTCTGAGGAGAGATTACTGGAAACCAAAGAAATGGATCTGATTAGTGCCTAGGGGCTTGTTCTTTCCTTTTTACCTCTGGGGACATCTTCTATGGGTCTGAGTGCAGGTAGGGGCTCTGTAGGGCTCAGATTGCCCCTGTTTTTCCTGGGAAGCCACCACTATTGAGATGGATCACGGACTTTGGAGGTTTATCCTATTAGAAGGGTTGTGGCCATTGGAATGGGCACACACAATTCCCTTCGAGAGGGCAAGTACAGTCCTCAGGTTTGGCTCCAGGGGCCTTAGCCTGTAGGTTGTGTAGGCCAGGGCTGTTTGGACAATTGTCTAAAAACACAAACTCGGCTTATGTTTCGGGTCATAGGTATGGCAGGACTGATCTACAGACCATGAGGAGAACTCTTCGGGATTTGAAAGAAGGCGAGTGTGAGGCTGCTGCTCAAGTGTTTGTCTCTGGATATCGTGTCACTCATGGTCGTGGAATTTCTGGGTGACTTCATGGGAAATGGACGAGTCTTACTCTCTGTTGGTTTCGCCCCGTCCAAAGAGTTTGGGTTCATTCTGTGGGCTGGAAGAAGTCCGTTTTATTTTGTTGTTGTTGTTGTTGTTGTTGTTGTTTTCTTTTTTAACCTCAGGTGTCCCACCAAATGAGGGATTCCAGAGTAGAGCCCTGAGGAGGGGCGACTGGACAATCAGAAATCTGTTTAAAAATTGTGGCCTAGGGACCTGTCAAGCCCATTATGACATCTAATGGTCCAGCCTAGGAGAGGACTTACTAGAGGACAGGACTCATGCTGAGGGTCTCAATGCGTGTGTATGCCCTCGTCGCACTCAAGAATGGGCGGGGCCTCAGGGTGAATGCTGGTTTCTCCTACACTGAACGTTGGACAACGTGCCAACCACAAGGGTTCTTGCCATGGGTAAGGAGGAGTTCTGATTTCTGCATCACACTCACCCCTGGGCAGTGATTGGAGATAAGGTCTCGGTTCTGAAGCCTGAAAACTGAGGTAGGGAAGAGATCATGACCTAAGGCCATGGCGGGTTTTATGTACTCAGTGTGCGGTCAGCTTTCTGGGTGTTGGTCAGGAGGTCCGGGCTCAGGTTGTGTTTGAAAGTGCATTAGTGCCCAGGTTAGACTATATAATTTGGGTAAAGTCGAGTGCGGTGTAGGTTTATCCTCATTTAAGGTGCCTGGGTAGCTCATGAGGCAATAATTTTTTTTCTAAGGGCAGGCAGGGTGCTGTATTGTGGGTCCGGAATTGCCAAACTTGAGGGCTTCGGGGCCAGGAGTGTGAGGACGGAAGTCTGACAAGACAAGCTAGACTTGGGTTTCAGGGCGAGGGCACGGCAGGTACCCCATGAAGATCTGAACCAATATCTCATGCATCTGAAGTCAGGGCAAGGATCAGACGTTGGCTCAGGTTGGAGTTTCTGTGCATGACGGCCGCTTCATGAAGGGAGTGGAATCTCGAGGCCATTGAGGTTTTCCCACGTTGGGAGTTGTGGGATGCCCCCTTCAAGGATTCCTTCTGCGGGACAATTGAGACCTGTTGGACAGCTCCAGGACATCCCATATGGGATGACTCCAGAGAACCGTTCGCGGTTGGATGCCTGGGAAGCCCGCCTCGCATTCCAATTGTCTCCTAGCAACAAGACAGTTTAGATATGCTGGCTCTGCGGGAGCAACTGGGGTGGCTGAGTTGAAATGGACTTTCCTGAGGATGGGTCCTGTTGTGTTTGTGTGTCCATGAGGACCTTGGAATGGGGTGGTGGCACCGGGACCCTGAAGTACTCTCCTAAGCTTTGGACATGGCTCACATGCACAGGTTTTTTTGTGGAGACGAGATGAGTTCTGATGGGTGCCTCAGGAAAAACCCTATGCTCGTATTGGAATCAGGCTTTTGAGGACACATGCCTGTAACCCAAAGCAATGGATCCTATTATGGCCTAGGGTCCTGTCTGGTTCAATCTTCTTCTCTGGGGACATCCATCTATGGTATGAGTGGAGGTCGATTATCAGCTGGTGTCAGACAGCCCTTGTTTGTTCCGGGCGACCTACACTATTGGGATGGCCTCAGGGACTTTGGAGGTTTCTCCTAATTTGTACGATTTTGGACCATGGAATGGGCAGAATTCCCATGGATTGGTAGGCACAGTCCTAATGTGTGGCTCCAGGGGCCCAGCCTGGAGGGTGTGTGGCCCAAGACTTTGAGGACAGAAGTCTGAAAACACAAACTCAGCTTAGGTTTGGGGACGTAGGTATGGCAGGCCCTATCTACAAACCATGAGAAGAACTCTTCAGGATATGAAGAAAGTGCGAGTCTGAGGCGCTTGCTCAGGCTTTTGTCTCTGGATTTTGTATCAGCGATGGCCGTGGAATGTCGGGGAAGCCTCATGGGCCGTGGACGAATCTTCCTCTCTGAGGATTTGGCCCGTTTCGCAATTGCTTTTCGTCAATCTGTGGGATGGGATGACTCATTTCAGTTTTGTTACCTCAGGTGTCCCACCAAAAGAGGAATTCCAAAGCTAAGCCGTGGGGAAGACTGAAGGAACAACCAGAACTATGGTAAAAAATTGGGGCCTAGTGGAATGGCAGGCCCAATATGCTGTCTCTTCATCCAGCCACTGAGTGGCCTTACTTGAGGACTGGGCTCAGCCTGAGCGTCACAATGTGTGTTTGTGACCAATGTGGCCCGCGAGCATGGGCGGGGCCTCATGGGCCACACTGGTTTCAACTACACTGAACGTTGGACAACATGCTAACCACAAGGTTTCTTGCCATGGGGAAGGAGTTCTGATTTCAGCATCACCTTCAACCCCGGGCAGTGATTGGAGATAAGTCTAGGTTCTGAAACCTGAAAACCGAGGTTGGGAAGAGATGACGACCTAAGGCCATGGCGGCTCGATGTGCTCAGTGTGCGGCCAGCTGTCTGGGATGGGCCATGGGGTCCAGGCTCAGGCTGTGTCAGAAAGGGCATTAGTGCCCTGGTCAGCCTATGTATTTGGGGTACAGCCAAGTTCGGTGCAGGTTGATCCTCATTTGGGGTTACTGGATAGCCCCAGAGAACAATGTTTTTCTTCTGGCGGGCATGCAGAGTGCGGCATTGTAGTTCTGGATTGCCAAACTGGAGGGCTTGTGGGTCAGTAGTCTGACGACAAAAGTCTGAGAACACAAGCTAGGCTTAGGTTTCTGGGTGAGGCCATGGCAGGCACAATCTACAGACCTGAATCGAGATCTCGTGCATCTGAAGTCAGGGCGAGGATCAGACGATCGCTCAGGTTGGAGTTTCTGTCCCTGATGGCCCCTTCATGAATGGGGGGGCTTCACGAGGCCATGGGTGTTTTCCCACGATGGGAGTTGTGAGAAGCTCCAAACTGCAGAGAGTCTTCTGCAGGACAATTGAGATCTGTTGTTTGGCTCCAGGCCAATGATTCTGAGCAGGGTTCTAAGGATGGATGGCTGGGTAGCCCACCTCGCATTCCAATTATCTGCTAGCAACAAGACAGGTTAGATCTACTGGATCTGTGGGGAGCAACCGAGGACGCTGCATTGAAATGGACACCCCTGGGGATGGGTCCTAATGTGCTTTTGTGTCTAAGGAGACCTTGGAATGAAGCGGTGGCACTTGGGCCCTAAAGAGTTCTACTAAACAGAGGCTTTGACACAGCTCCAATGTGCAAGTTTCCAATGTGTAGATGAGATGTTTTCTGAAGGGTGAGTCAAGAAACAGCTATAGCTGCTTTTGAAATCCAGGAATCTGAGGAGAGATTCCTGGAAACCAAAGCAATGGATCTGATAAGTGCCTAGGGGCCTGTTCTTTCCTTTTTACCTCTGGGGACATATGTCTATGGGTCTGAGTGCAGGTAGGTGCTCTGTAGGGCTCAGATTGCCCCTGTTTTTCCTGGGAAGCCACCACTATTGAGATGGATCAGGGACTTTGGAGGTTTATCCTATTAGAAGGGTTGTGGCCATTGGAATGGGCACACACAATTCCCTTCGAAAGGGCAAGTACAGTCCTCAGGTTTGGCTCCAGGGGCCTGAGCCTGTAGGTTGTGTAGGCCAGGGCTGTTTGGACAATTGTCTGAAAACACAAACTCGGCTTATGTTTCGGATCATAGGTATGGCAGGACTGATCTACAGACCATGAGGAGAACTCTTCGGGATTTGAAAGAAGGGTAAGTGTGAGACTCCTGCTCAAGTTTTTGTCTCTGGATATCGTGTCACTCATGGTCGTGGAATTTCTGGGTGACTTCATGGGAAATGGACGAGTCTTACTCTCTGTTGGTTTTGCCCCGTCCAAAGAGTTTGGGGTCATTCTGTGGGCTGGAAGAAGTCTGTTTTTTGTTGTTGTTGTTGTTGTTGTTGTTGTTGTTTTCTTTTTTAACCTCAGGTGTCCCACCAAATGAGGGATTCCAGAGTAGAGCCCTGGGGAGGGGCGACTGGACAATCAGAAATCTGGTTAAAAATTGTGGCCTAGGGACCTGTCAAGCCCATTATGACATCTAATGGTCCAGCCTAGGAGAGGACTTACTAGAGGACAGGACTCATGCTGAGGGTCACAATGCGTGTGTATGCCCTCGTCGCACTCAAGAATGGGCGGGGCCTCAGGGTGAATGCTGGTTTCTCCTACACTGAACGTTGGACAACGTGCCAACAACAAGGGTTCTTGCCATGGGTAAGGAGGAGTTCTGATTTCTCCATCACACTCACCCCTGGGCAGTGATTGGAGATAAGGTCTCGGTTCTGAAGCCTGAAAACTGAGGTAGGGAAGAGATCATGACCTAAGGCCATGGCGGGTTTTATGTGCTCAGTGTGCGGTCAGCTTTCTGGGTGTTGGTCAGGAGGTCCAGGCTCAGGTTGTGTTCGAAAGTGCATTAGTGCCCAGGTTAGACTATATAATTTGGGTAAAGTCGAGTGCGATGTAGGATTATCCTCATTTAAGGTGCCTGGGCAGCTCATGAGGCAATAATTTTTTTTCTAGAGTTCAGGCAGGGTGCTGCATTGTGGGTCCGGAATTGCCAAACTTGAGGGCTTCGGGGTCAGGAGTGTGAGGACGAAAGTCTGAGAAGACAAGCTAGACTTGGGTTTCAGGGCGAGGGCATGGCAGGTACCCCCTGCAGATCTGAACCGATATCTCATGCATCTGAAGTCAGGGCGAGGATCAGACGTTGGCTCAGGTTGGAGTTTCTGTGCATGACGGCCGCTTCATGAATGGAGCGGAATCTCGAGGCCATTGAGGTTTTCCCACGTTGGGAGTTGTGGGATGCCCCCTTCAAGGATTCCTACTGCGGGACAATTGAGACCTGTTGGACAGCTCCAGGACATCCCATATGGAATGACTCCAGAGCACCGTTCGCGGATGGATGCCTGGGAAGCCCGCCTCGCATTCCAATTGTCTCCTAGCAACAAGACAGTTTAGATCTGATGGCTCTGCCAGAGCAACCGGGGTGGCTGAGATGAAATGGACTTTCCTGAGGATGGGTCCTAATGTGTTTTTGTGTCCATGAGGGCCTTGGAATGGGGCGGTGGCACCGGGACCCTCAAGTACTCTCCTAAGCTTTGGACATGGCTCCCATGCACAGGTTTTTTTGTGGAGACGAGATGAGTTCTGATGGTTGCCTCAGGAAAACCCCTATGCTCGTATTGGAATCAGGCTTTTGAGGACACATGCCTGTAACCCAAAGCAATGGATCCTATTATGGCCTAGGGTCCTGTCTGGTTCAATCTTCTTCTCTGGGGACATCCATTTATGGTATGAGTGGAGGTCGATTATCAGCTGGTGTCAGACAGCCCTTGTTTGTTCCGGGCGACCTACACTATTGGGATGGCCTCAGGGACTTTGGAGGTTTCTCCTAATTTGTACGATTTTGGACCATGGAATGGGCAGAATTCCCATGGATTGGTAGGCACAGTCCTAATGTGTGGCTCCAGGGGCCCAGCCTGGAGGGTGTGTGGCCCAAGACTTTGAGGACAGAAGTCTGATAACACAAACTCAGCTTAGGTTTGGGGACGTAGGTATGGAAGGCCCGGTCGACAAACCATGAGCAGAACTCTTCAGGATATGAAGAAAGTGCGAGTCTGAGGCGCTTGCTCAGTCTTTTGTCTCTGGATTTTGTATCAGCGATGGCCGTGGAATGTCGAGGAGGCCTCATGGGCCGTGGACGAATCTTCCTCTCTGAGGATTTGGCCCGATTCGCAATTGCTTTTCGTCAATCTGTGGGATGGGATGACTCATTTCAGTTTTGTTACCTCAGGTGTCCCACCAAAAGAGGAATTCCAAAGCTAAGCCGTGGGGAAGACTGAAGGGACAACCCGAACTATGGTTAAAAATTGGGGCCTAGTGGCATGGCAAGCCCAATATGCTGTCTCTTCATCCAGCCACTGAGTGGCCTTACTTGAGGACTGGGCTCAGCCTGAGGGTCACAATGTGTGTTGTGACCAATGTGGCCCGCGAGCATGGGCGGGGCCTCATGGGCCACACTGGTTTCAACGACACTGAACGTTGGACAACATGCCAACCACAAGGTTTCTTGCCATGGGGAAGGAGTTCTGATTTCAGCATCACTTTCAACCCCGGGCAGTGATTGGAGATAAGGTCTAGGTTCTGAAACCTGAAAACCGAGGTTGGGAAGAGATGACGACCTAAGGCCATGGCTGCTCGATGTGCTCAGTGTGCGGCCAGCTGTCTGGGAGGGACAGGGGGTCCAGGCTCAGGCTGTGTCAGAAAGGGCATTAGTGCCCTGGTCAGCCTATGTATTTGGAGTACAGCCAAGGTCGGTGCAGGTTGATCCTCATTTGGGGTTACTGGATAGCCCCAGAGGACAATGTTTTTCTTCTGGCGGGCAGGCAGAGTGCGGCATTGTAGTTCTGGATTGCCAAACTGGAGGGCTTGTGGGCCAGTAGTCTGACGACAAAAGTCTGAGAACACAAGCTAGGCTTAGGTTTCTGGGTGAGGCCATGGCAGGCACAATCTACAGACCTGAATCGAGATCTCGTGCATCTGAAGTCAGGGCGAGGATCAGACGATCGCTCAGGTTGTAGTTTCTGTCCCTGATGGCCCCTTCATGAAAGGGGGGGTGTGGATCACGAGGCCATGGGGGTTTTCCCACGATGGGAGTTGTGAGAAGCTCCAAACTGCAGAGAGTCTTCTGCAGGACAATTGAGACCTGTTGTTTGGCTCCAGACCAATGATTCTGAGCAGGGTTCTAAGGATGGATGGCTGGGTAGCCCACCTCGCATTCCTATTGTCTCCTAGCAACAAGACAGGTTAGATCTCCTGGATCTGTGGGGAGTAACCGAGGATGCTGCATTGAAATGGACACACCTGGGGATGGGTCCTAATGTGTTTTTGTCTAAGGAGACCTTGGAACGAAGTGGTGGCACTTGGGCCCTAAAGAGTTCTACTAAACAGAGGCTTTGACACCGCTCCAAAGTGTAAGTTTCCCATGTGTAGATGAGAAGTTTTCTGAAGGGTGAGTCAAGAAACAGCTATATGCTGCTTTTGAAATCCAGGCCTCTGAGGAGAGATTCCTGGAAACGAAAGCAATGGATCTGATTAGTGCCTAGGGGCCTGTTCTTTCCTTTTTACCTCTGGGGACATCTGTCTATGGGTCTGAGTGCAGGTAGGTGCTCTGTAGGGCTCAGATTGCCCCTGTTTTTCCTGGGAAGCCACCACTATTGAGATGGATCAGGGACTTTGGAGGTTTATCCTATTAGAAAGGTTGTGGCCATTGGAATGGGCACACACAATTCCCTTGGAGAGGGCAAGTACAGTCCTCAGGTTTGGCTCCAGGGGCCTTAGCCTGTAGGTTGTGTAGGCCAGGGCTGTTTGGAAAATTGTCTGAAAACACAAACTCGGCTTATGTTACGAGTCATAGGTATGGCAGGACTGATCTACAGACCATGAGGAGAACTCTTCGGGATTTGAAAGAAGGGCGAGTGTGAGGCTCCTGCTCAAGTTTTTGTCTCTGGATATCGTGTCACTCATGGTCGTGGAATTTCTGGGTGACTTCATGGGAAATGGACGAGTCTTACTTTCTGTTGGTTTCGCCCCGTCCAAAGAGTTTGGGGTCATTCTGTGGGCTGGAAGAAGTCCGTTTTTTTTGTTGTTGTTGTTGTTGTTGTTGTTTTCTTTTTTAACCTCAGGTGTCCCACCGAATGAGGGATTCCAGAGTAGAGCCCTGGGGAGGGGCGACTGGACAATCAGAAATCTGGTTAAAAATTGTGGCCTAGGGACCTTTCATGCCCATTATGACATCTAATGGTCCAGCCTAGGAGAGGACTTACTAGAGGACAGGACGCATGCTGAGGGTCACAATGTGTGTGTATGCCCTCGTCGCACTCAAGAATGGGCGGGGCCTCAGGGTGAATGCTGGTTTCTCCTACACTGAACGTTGGACAACGTGCCAACAACAAGGGTTCTTGCCATGGGTAAGGAGGAGTTCTGATTTCTGCATCACACTCACCATTGGGCAGTGATTGGAGATAAGGTCTCGGTTCTGAAGCCTGAAAACTGAGGTAGGGAAGAGATCATGACCTAAGGCCATGGCGGGTTTTATGTGCTCAGTGTGCGGTCAGCTTTCTGGGTGTTGGTCAGGAGGTCCGGGCTCAGGTTGTGTTCAACAGTGCATTAGTGCCCAGGTTAGACTATATAATTTAGGTAAAGTCGAGTGCTGTGTAGGTTTATCCTAATTTAAGGTGCCTGGGCAGCTCATGAGGCAATAATTTTTTTTTCTAGAGGGCATGCAGGGTGCTGCATTGTGGGTCCGGAATTGCCAAACTTGAGGGCTTCGGGGCCAGGAATGTGAGGACGGAAGTCTGAGAAGACAAGCTAGACTTGGGTTTTAGGGCGAGGGCACGGCAGGTACCCGCTGCAGATCTGAACCAATATCTCATGCATCTGAAGTCAGGGCAAGGATCAGACGTTGGCTCAGGTTGGAGTTTCTGTGCATGACGGCCGCTTCATGAAGGGAGTGGAATCTCGAGGCCATTGAGGTTTTCCCACGTTGGGAGTTGTGGGATGCCCCCTTCAAGGATTCCTTCTGCGGGACAATTGGGACCTGTTGGACAGCTCCAGGACATCCCATATGGGATGACTCCAGAGAACCGTTCGCGGTTGGATGCCTGGGAAGCCCGCCTCACATTCCAATTGTCTCCTAGCAACAAGACAGTTTAGATATGATGGCTCTGCGGGAGCAACTGGGGTGGCTGAGTTGAAATGGACTTTCCTGAGGATGGGTCCTGTTGTGTTTGTGTGTCCATGAGGACCTTGGAATGGGGTGGTGGCACCGGGACCCTGAAGTACTCTCCTAAGCTTTGGACATGGCTCACATGCACAGGTTTTTTTGTGGAGACGAGATGAGTTCTGATGGGTGCCTCAGGAAAAACCCTATGCTCGTATTGGAATCAGGCTTTTGAGGACACATGCCTGTAACCCAAAGCAATGGATCCTATTATGGCCTAGGGTCCTGTCTGGTTCAATCTTCTTCTCTGGGGACATCCATCTATGGTATGAGTGGAGGTCGATTATCAGCTGGTGTCAGACAGCCCTTGTTTGTTCCGGGCGACCTACACTATTGGGATGGCCTCAGGGACTTTGGAGGTTTCTCCTAATTTGTACGATTTTGGACCATGGAATGGGCAGAATTCCCATGGATTGGTAGGCACAGTCCTAATGTGTGGCTCCAGGGGCCCAGCCTGGAGGGTGTGTGGCCCAAGACTTTGAGGACAGAAGTCTGAAAACACAAACTCAGCTTAGGTTTGGGGACGTAGGTATGGCAGGCCCTATCTACAAACCATGAGAAGAACTCTTCAGGATATGAAGAAAGTGCGAGTCTGAGGCGCTTGCTCAGGCTTTTGTCTCTGGATTTTGTATCAGCGATGGCCGTGGAATGTCGGGGAAGCCTCATGGGCCGTGGACGAATCTTCCTCTCTGAGGATTTGGCCCGTTTCGCAATTGCTTTTCGTCAATCTGTGGGATGGGATGACTCATTTCAGTTTTGTTACCTCAGGTGTCCCACCAAAAGAGGAATTCCAAAGCTAAGCCGTGGGGAAGACTGAAGGAACAACCAGAACTATGGTAAAAAATTGGGGCCTAGTGGAATGGCAGGCCCAATATGCTGTCTCTTCATCCAGCCACTGAGTGGCCTTACTTGAGGACTGGGCTCAGCCTGAGAGTCACAATGTGTGTTTGTGACCAATGTGGCCCGCGAGCATGGGCGGGGCCTCATGGGCCACACTGGTTTCAACTACACTGAACGTTGGACAACATGCTAACCACAAGGTTTCTTGCCATGGGGAAGGAGTTCTGATTTCAGCATCACCTTCAACCCCGGGCAGTGATTGGAGATAAGGTCTAGGTTCTGAAACCTGAAAACCGAGGTTGGGAAGAGATGACGACCTAAGGCCATGGCGGCTCGATGTGCTCAGTGTGCGGCCAGCTGTCTGGGATGGGCCATGGGGTCCAGGCTCAGGCTGTGTCAGAAAGGGCATTAGTGCCCTGGTCAGCCTATGTATTTGGGGTACATTCAAGTTCGGTGCAGGTTGATCCTCATTTGGGGTTACTGGATAGCCCCAGAGAACAATGTTTTTCTTCTGGCGGGCATGCAGAGTGCGGCATTGTAGTTCTGGATTGCCAAACTGGAGGGCTTGTGGGTCAGTAGTCTGACGACAATAGTCTGAGAACACAAGCTAGGCTTAGGTTTCTGGGTGAGGCCATGGCAGGCACAATCTACAGACCTGAATCGAGATCTCGTGCATCTGAAGTCAGGGCGAGGATCAGACGATCGCTCAGGTTGGAGTTTCTGTCCCTGATGGCCCCTTCATGAATGGGGGGGCTTCACGAGGCCATGGGTGTTTTCCCACGATGGGAGTTGTGAGAAGCTCCAAACTGCAGAGAGTCTTCTGCAGGACAATTGAGACCTGTTGTTTGGCTCCAGGCCAATGATTCTGAGCAGGGTTCTAAGGATGGATGGCTGGGTAGCCCACCTCGCATTCCAATTATCTGCTAGCAAGAAGACAGGTTAGATCTACTGGATCTGTGGGGAGCAACCGAGGACGCTGCATTGAAATGGACACCCCTGGGGATGGGTCCTAATGTGCCTTTGTGTCTAAGGAGACCTTGGAATGAAGCGGTGGCACTTGGGCCCTAAAGAGTTCTACTAAACAGAGGCTTTGACACAGCTCCAATGTGCAAGTTTCCAATGTGTAGATGAGATGTTTTCTGAAGGGTGAGTCAAGAAACAGCTATAGCTGCTTTTGAAATCCAGGAATCTGAGGAGAGATTCCTGGAAACCAAAGCAATGGATCTGATAAGTGCCTAGGGGCCTGTTCTTTCCTTTTTACCTCTGGGGACATATGTCTATGGGTCTGAGTGCAGGTAGGTGCTCTGTAGGGCTCAGATTGCCCCTGTTTTTCCTGGGAAGCCACCACTATTGAGATGGATCAGGGACTTTGGAGGTTTATCCTATTAGAAGGGTTGTGGCCATTGGAATGGGCACACACAATTCCCTTCGAAAGGGCAAGTACAGTCCTCAGGTTTGGCTCCAGGGGCCTGAGCCTGTAGGTTGTGTAGGCCAGGGCTGTTTGGACAATTGTCTGAAAACACAAACTCGGCTTATGTTTCGGATCATAGGTATGGCAGGACTGATCTACATACCATGAGGAGAACTCTTCGGGATTTGAAAGAAGGGTAAGTGTGAGACTCCTGCTCAAGTTTTTGTCTCTGGATATCGTGTCACTCATGGTCGTGGAATTTCTGGGTGACTTCATGGGAAATGGACGAGTCTTACTTTCTGTTGGTTTCGCCCCGTCCAAAGAGTTTGGGGTCATTCTGTGGGCTGGAAGAAGTCCGTTTTATTTTGTTGTTGTTGTTGTTGTTGTTGTTGTTTTCTTTTTTAACCTCAGGTGTCCCACCAAATGAGGGATTCCAGAGGAGAGCCCTGGGGAGGGGCGACTGGACAATCAGAAATCTGGTTTAAAATTGTGGCCTAGGGACCTGTCAAGCCCATTATGACATCTAATGGTCCAGCCTAGGAGAGGACTTACTAGAGGACAGGACTCATGCTGAGGGTCACAATGCGTGTGTATGCCCTCGTCGCACTCAAGAATGGGCGGGGCCTCAGGGTGAATGCTGGTTTCTCCTACACTGAACGTTGGACAACGTGCCAACAACAAGGGTTCTTGCCATGGGTAAGGAGGAGTTCTGATTTCTCCATCACACTCACCCCTGGGCAGTGATTGGAGATAAGGTCTCGGTTCTGAAGCCTGAAAACTGAGGTAGGGAAGAGATCATGACCTAAGGCCATGGCGGGTTTTATGTGCTCAGTGTGCGGTCAGCTTTCTGGGTGTTGGTCAGGAGGTCCAGGCTCAGGTTGTGTTCGAAAGTGCATTAGTGCCCAGGTTAGACTATATAATTTGGGTAAAGTCGAGTGCTGTGTAGGTTTACCCTCATTTAAGGTGCCTGGGCAGCTCATGAGGCAATAATTTTTTTTCTAGAGGGCAGGCAGGGTGCTGCATTGTGGGTCCGGAATTGCCAAACTTGAGGGCTTCGGGGTCAGGAGTGTGAGGACGAAAGTCTGAGAAGACAAGCTAGACTTGGGTTTCAGGGCGAGGGCATGGCAGGTACCCCCTGCAGATCTGAACCAATATCTCATGCATCTGAAGTCAGGGCGAGGATCAGTCGTTGGCTCAGGATGGAGTTTCTGTGCATGACGGCCGCTTCATGAAGGGAGCGGAATCTCGAGGCCATTGAGGTTTTCCCACGTTGGGAGTTGTGGGATGCCCCCTTCAAGGATTCCTACTGCGGGACAATTGAGACCTGTTGGACAGCTCCAGGACATCCCATATGGAATGACTCCAGAGCACCGTTCGCGGATGGATGCCTGGGAAGCCTGCCTCGCATTCCAATTGTCTCCTAGCAACAAGACAGTTTAGATCTGATGGCTCTGCCAGAGCAACCGGGGTGGCTGAGATGAAATGGACTTTCCTGAGGATGGGTCCTAATGTGTTTTTGTGTCCATGAGGGCCTTGGAATGGGGCGGTGGCACCGGGACCCTCAAGTACTCTCCTAAGCTTTGGACATGGCTCCCATGCACAGGTTTTTTTGTGGAGACGAGATGAGTTCTGATGGTTGCCTCAGGAAAACCCTTATGCTCGTATTGGAATCAGGCTTTTGAGGACACATGCCTGTAACCCAAAGCAATGGATCCTATTATGGCCTAGGGTCCTGTCTGGTTCAATCTTCTTCTCTGGGGACATCCATCTATGGTATGAGTGGAGGTCGATTATCAGCTGGTGTCAGACAGCCCTTGTTTGTTCCGGGCGACCTACACTATTGGGATGGCCTCAGGGACTTTGGAGGTTTCTCCTAATTTGTACGATTTTGGACCATGGAATGGGCAGAATTCCCATGGATTGGTAGGCACAGTCCTAATGTGTGGCTCCAGGGGCCCAGCCTGGAGGGTGTGTGGCCCAAGACTTTGAGGACAGAAGTCTGATAACACAAACTCAGCTTAGGTTTGGGGACGTAGGTATGGAAGGCCCGGTCGACAAACCATGAGCAGAACTCTTCAGGATATGAAGAAAGTGCGAGTCTGAGGCGCTTGCTCAGGCTTTTGTCTCTGGATTTTGTATCAGCGATGGCCGTGGAATGTCGGGGAGGCCTCATGGGCCGTGGACGAATCTTCCTCTCTGAGGATTTGGCCCGATTCGCAATTGCTTTTCGTCAATCTGTGGGATGGGATGACTCATTTCAGTTTTGTTACCTCAGGTGTCCCACCAAAAGAGGAATTCCAAAGCTAAGCCGTGGGGAAGACTGAAGGGACAACCCGAACTATGGTTAAAAATTGGGGCCTAGTGGCATGGCAAGCCCAATATGCTGTCTCTTCATCCAGCCACTGAGTGGCCTTACTTGAGGACTGGGCTCAGCCTGAGGGTCACAATGTGTGTTGTGACCAATGTGGCCCGCGAGCATGGGCGGGGCCTCATGGGCCACACTGGTTTCAACGACACTGAACGTTGGACAACATGCCAACCACAAGGTTTCTTGCCATGGGGAAGGAGTTCTGATTTCAGCATCACTTTCAACCCCGGGCAGTGATTGGAGATAAGTTCTAGGTTCTGAAACCTAAAAACCGAGGTTGGGAAGAGATGACGACCTAAGGCCATGGCTGCTCGATGTGCTCAGTGTGCGGCCAGCTGTCTGGGAGGGACAGGGGGTCCAGGCTCAGGCTGTGTCAGAAAGGGCATTAGTGCCCTGGTCAGCCTATGTATTTGGAGTACAGCCAAGGTCGGTGCAGGTTGATCCTCATTTGGGGTTACTGGATAGCCCCAGAGGACAATGTTTTTCTTCTGGCGGGCAGGCAGAGTGCGGCATTGTAGTTCTGGATTGCCAAACTGGAGGGCTTGTGGGCCAGTAGTCTGACGACAAAAGTCTGAGAACACAAGCTAGGCTTAGGTTTCTGGGTGAGGCCATGGCAGGCACAATCTACAGACCTGAATCGAGATCTCGTGCATCTGAAGTCAGGGCGAGGATCAGACGATCGCTCAGGTTGTAGTTTCTGTCCCTGATGGCCCCTTCATGAAAGGGGGGGTGTGGATCACGAGGCCATGGGGGTTTTCCCACGATGGGAGTTGTGAGAAGCTCCAAACTGCAGAGAGTCTTCTGCAGGACAATTGAGACCTGTTGTTTGGCTCCAGACCAATGATTCTGAGCAGGGTTCTAAGGATGGATGGCTGGGTAGCCCACCTCGCATTCCTATTGTCTCCTAGCAACAAGACAGGTTAGATCTCCTGGATCTGTGGGGAGTAACCGAGGATGCTGCATTGAAATGGACACCCCTGGGGATGGGTCCTAATGTCTTTTTGTCTAAGGAGACCTTGGAATGAAGTGGTGGCACTTGGGCCCTAAAGAGTTCTACTAAACAGAGGCTTTGACACCGCTCCAACGTGCAAGTTTCCCATGTGTAGATGAGAAGTTTTCTGAAGGGTGAGTCAAGAAACAGCTATATGCTGCTTTTGAAATCCAGGCCTCTGAGGAGAGATTCCTGGAAACGAAAGCAATGGATCTGATTAGTGCCTAGGGGCCTGTTCTTTCCTTTTTACCTCTGGGGACATCTGTCTATGGGTCTGAGTGCAGGTAGGTGCTCTGTAGGGCTCAGATTGCCCCTGTTTTTCCTGGGAAGCCACCACTATTGAGATGGATCAGGGACTTTGGAGGTTTATCCTATTAGAAAGGTTGTGGCCATTGGAATGGGCACACACAATTCCCTTGGAGAGGGCAAGTACAGTCCTCAGGTTTGGCTCCAGGGGCCTTAGCCTGTAGGTTGTGTAGGCCAGGGCTGTTTGGAAAATTGTCTGAAAACACAAACTCGGCTTATGTTACGGGTCATAGGTATGGCAGGACTGATCTACAGACCATGAGGAGAACTCTTCGGGATTTGAAAGAAGGGCGAGTGTGAGGCTCCTGCTCAAGTTTTTGTCTCTGGATATCGTGTCACTCATGGTCGTGGAATTTCTGGGTGACTTCATGGGAAATGGACGAGTCTTACTTTCTGTTGGTTTCGCCCCGTCCAAAGAGTTTGGGGTCATTCTGTGGGCTGGAAGAAGTCCGTTTTTTTTTTTTTTTTGTTGTTGTTGTTGTTGTTTTCTTTTTTAACTTCAGGTGTCCCACCGAATGAGGGATTCCAGAGTAGAGCCCTGGGGAGGGGCGACTGGACAATCAGAAATCTGGTTAAAAATTGTGGCCTAGGGACCTGTCATGCCCATTATGACATCTAATGGTCCAGCCTAGGAGAGGACTTACTAGAGGACAGGACGCATGCTGAGGGTCACAATGTGTGTGTATGCCCTCGTCGCACTCAAGAATGGGCGGGGCCTCAGGGTGAATGCTGGTTTCTCCTACACTGAACGTTGGACAACGTGCCAACAACAAGGGTTCTTGCCATGGGTAAGGAGGAGTTCTGATTTCTGCATCACACTCACCATTGGGCAGTGATTGGAGATAAGGTCTCGGTTCTGAAGCCTGAAAACTGAGGTAGGGAAGAGATCATGACCTAAGGCCATGGCGGGTTTTATGTGCTCAGTGTGCGGTCAGCTTTCTGGGTGTTGGTCAGGAGGTCCGGCTCAGGTTGTGTTTGAAAGTGCATTAGTGCCCAGGTTAGACTATATAATTTAGGTAAAGTCGAGTGCTGTGTAGGTTTATCCTAATTTAAGGTGCCTGTGCAGCTCATGAGGCAATAATTTTTTTTCTAGAGGGCATGCAGGGTGCTGCATTGTGGGTCCGGAATTGCCAAACTTGAGGGCTTCGGGGCCAGGAATGTGAGGACGGAAGTCTGAGAAGACAAGCTAGTCTTGGGTTTTAGGGCGAGGGCACGGCAGGTACCCGCTGCAGATCTGAACCAATATCTCATGCATCTGAAGTCAGGGCAAGGATCAGACGTTGGCTCAGGTTGGAGTTTCTGTGCATGACGGCCGCTTCATGAAGGGAGTGGAATCTCGAGGCCATTGAGGTTTTCCCACGTTGGGAGTTGTGGGATGCCCCCTTCAAGGATTCCTTCTGCCGGACAATTGAGACCTGTTGGACAGCTCCAGGACATCCCATATGGGATGACTCCAGAGAACCGTTCGCGGTTGGATGCCTGGGAAGCCCGCCTCGCATTCCAATTGTCTCCTAGCAACAAGACAGTTTAGATCTGATGGCTCTGCGGGAGCAACTGGGGTGGCTGAGTTGAAATGGACTTTCCTGAGGATGGGTCCTGTTGTGTTTGTGTGTCCATGAGGACCTTGGAATGGGGTGGTGGCACCGGGACCCTGAAGTACTCTCCTAAACTTTGGACATGGCTCCCATGCACAGGTTTCCTTGTGGAGACGAGATGAGTTCTGATGGGTGCCTCAGGAAAACCTTTATGCTCGTATTGGAATCAGGCTTTTGAGGACACATGCCTGTAACCCAAAGCAATGGATCCTATTATGGCCTAGGGTCCTGTCTGGTTCAATCTTCTTCTCTGGGGACATCCATCTATGGTATGAGTGGAGGTCGATTATCAGCTGGTGTCAGACAGCCCTTGTTTGTTCCGGGCGACCTACACTATTGGGATGGCCTCAGGGACTTTGGAGGTTTCTCCTAATTTGTACGATTTTGGACCATGGAATGGGCAGAATTCCCATGGATTGGTAGGCACAGTCCTAATGTGTGGCTCCAGGGTCCCAGCCTGGAGGGTGTGTGGCCCAAGACTTTGAGGACAGAAGTCTGAAAACACAAACTCAGCTTAGGTTTGGGGACGTAGGTATGGCAGGCCCGATCTACAAACCATGAGAAGAACTCATCAGGATATGAAGAAAGTGCGAGTCTGAGGCGCTTGCTCAGGCTTTTGTCTCTGGATTTTGTATCAGCGATGGCCGTGGAATGTCGGGGAGGCCTCATGGGCCATGGACGAATCTTCCTCTCTGAGGATTTGGCCCGATTCGCAATTGCTTTTCGTCAATCTGTGGGATGGGATGACTCATTTCAGTTTTGTTACCTCAGGTGTCCCACCAAAAGAGGAATTCCAAAGCTAAGCCGTGGGGAAGACTGAAGGAACACCAGAACTATGGTAAAAAATTGGGGCCTAGTGGAATGGCAGGCCCAATATGCTGTCTCTTCATCCAGCCACTGAGTGGCCTTACTTGAGGACTGGGCTCAGCCTGAGGGGCACAATGTGTGTTTGTGACCAATGTGGCCCGCGAGCATGGGCGGGGCCTCATGGGCCACACTGGTTTCAACTACACTGAACGTTGGACAACATGCTAACCACAAGGTTTCTTGCCATGGGGAAGGAGTTCTGATTTCAGCATTACCTTCAACCCCGGGCAGTGTTTGGAGATAAGGTCTAGGTTCTGAAACCTGAAAACCGAGGTTGGGAAGAGATGACGACCTAAGGCCATGGCGGCTCGATGTGCTCAGTGTGCGGCCAGCTGTCTGGGAGGGGCCAGGGGGTCCAGGCTCAGGCTGTGTCAGAAAGGGCATTAGTGCCCTGGTTAGCCTATGTATTTGGGGTACAGCCAAGGTCGCTGCAGGTTGATCCTCATTTGGGGTTACTGGATAGCCCCAGAGGACAATGTTTTTCTTCTGGCGGGCATGCAGAGTGCGGCATTGTAGTTCTGGATTGCCAAACTGGAGGGCTTGTGGGCCAGTAGTCTGACGACAAAAGTCTGAGAACACAAGCTAGGCTTAGGTTTCTGGGTGAGGCCATGGCAGGCACAATCTACAGACCTGAATCGAGATCTCGTGCATCTGAAGTCAGGGCGAGGATCAGACGATCGCTCAGGTTGGAGTTTCTGTCCCTGATGGCCCCTTCATGAATGGGAGTGCTTCACGAGGCCATGGGGGTTTTCCCACGATGGGAGTTGTGAGAAGCTCCAAACTGCAGAGAGTCTTCTGCAGGACAATTGAGACCTGTTGTTTGGCTCCAGGCCAATGATTCTGAGCAAGGTTCTAAGGATGGATGGCTGGGTAGCCCACCTCGCATTCCAATTGTCTCCTAGCAACAAGACAGGTTAGATCTCCTGGATCTGTGGGGAGCAACCGAGGATGCTGCATTGAAATGGACACCCCTGGGGATGGGTCCTAATGTGCCTTTGTGTCTAAGGAGACCTTGGAATGAAGCGGTGGCACTTGGGCCCTAAAGAGTTCTACTAAACAGAGGCTTTGACACAGCTCCAACGTGCAAGTTTCCCATGTGTAGATGAGATGTTTTCTGATGGGTGAGTCAAGAAACAGCTATATGTTGCTTTTGAAATCCAGGCCTCTGAGGAGAGATTCCTGGAAACCAAAGAAATGGATCTGATTAGTGCCTAGGGGCCTGTTCTTTCCTTTTTACCTCTGGGGACATCTGTCTATGGGTCTGAGTGCAGGTAGGGGCTCTGTAGGGCTCAGATTGCCCCTGTTTTTCCTGGGAAGCCACCACTATTGAGATGGATCAGGGACTTTGGAGGTTTATCCTATTAGAAGAATTGTGGCCATTGGAATGGGCACACACAATTCCCTTAGAGAGGGCAAGTACAGTCCTCAGGTTTGGCTCCAAGGGCCTTAGCCTGTAGGTTGTGTAGGCCAGGGCTGTTTGGACAGTTGTCTGAAAACACAAACTCGGCTTATGTTTCGGGTCATAGGTATGGCAGGACTGATCTACAGACCATGAGGAGAACTCTTCGGGATTTGAAAGAAGGGCAAGTGTGAGGTTCCTGCTCAAGTTTTTGTCTCTGGATATCGTGTCACTCATGGTCGTGGAATTTCTGGGTGACTTCATGGGAAATGGACGAGTCTTACTCTCTGTTGGTTTGGCTCCGTAAAAGTGTTTGGGGTCATTCTGTGGGCTGGAAGAAGTCCGTTTTTTTTTTTGTTGTTGTTGTTGTTGTTTTCTTTTTTAACCTCAGGTGTCCCACCGAATGAGGGATTCCAGAGTAGAGCCCTGGGGAGGGGCGACTGGACAATCAGAAATCTGGTTAAAAATTGGGGCCTACGGACCTGTCAAGCCCATTATGACATCTAATGGTCCAGCCAAGGAGAGGACTTACTAGAGGACAGGACTCATGCTGAGGGTTACAATGCGTGTGTATGCCCTCGTCGCACTCAAGAATGGGCGGGGCCTCAGGGTGAATGCTGGTTTCTCCTACACTGAACGTTGGACAACGTGCCAACCACAAGGGTTCTTGCCATGGGTAAGGAGGAGTTCTGATTTCTGCATCACACTCACCCCTGGGCTGTGATTGGAGATAAGGTCTCGGTTCTGAAGCCTGAAAACTGAGGGAGGGAAGAGATCATGACCTAAGGCCATGGCGGGTTTTATGTGCTCAGTGTGCGGTCAGCTTTCTGGGTGTTGGTCAGGAGGTCCGGGCTCAGGTTGTGTTCGACAGTGCATTAGTGCCCAGGTTAGACTATATAATTTGGGTAAAGTCAAGTGCTGTGTAGGTTTATCTTCATTTAAGGTGCCTGGGCAGCTCATGAGGCAAAAATTTTTTTTCTAGAGGGCATGCAGGGTGCTGCATTGTGGGTCCGGAATTGCCAAACATGAGGGCTTCGGGGCCAGGAGTGTGAGGACGGAAGTCTGAGAAGACAAGCTAGACTTGGGTTTCAGGGAGAGGGCACGGCAGGTACCCCCTGCAGATCTGAACCAATATCTCATGCATCTGAAGTCAGGGCAAGGATCAGACGTTGGCTCAGGTTGGAGTTTCTGTGCATTACGGCCGCTTCATGAAGGGAGCGGAATCTCGAGGCCATTGAGGTTTTCCCACGTTGGGAGTTGTGGGATGCCCCCTTCAAGGATTCCTTCTGCGGGACAATTGAGACCTGTTGGACAGCTCCAGGACATCCCATATGGAATGACTCCAGAGCACCGTTCGCGGATGGATGCCTGGGAAGCCCGCCTCGCATTCCTATTGTCTCCTAGCAACAAGACAGTTTAGATCTGATGGCTCTGCCGGAGCAACCGGGGTGGCTGAGTTGAAATGGACTTTCCTGAGGATGGGTCCTAATGTGTTTTTGTGTCCATGAGGGCCTTGGAATGGGGTGGTGGCTCCGGGACCCTGAAGTACTCTCCTAAGCTTTGGACATGGCTCCCATGCACAGGTTTCCTTGTGGAGACGAGATGAGTTCTACTGGGTGTCTCAGGAAAAAACCTATGCTCGTATTGGAATCAGGCTTTTGAGGACACATGCCTCTAACCCAAAGAAATGGATCCTATTATGGCCTAGGGTCCTGTCTGGTTCAATCTTCTTCTCTGGGGACATCCATCTATGGTATGAGTGGAGGTCGATTATCAGCTGGTGTCAGACAGCCCTTGTTTGTTCCGGGCGACCTACACTATTGGGATGGCCTCAGGGAATTTGGAGGTTTCTACTAATTTGTACGATTTTGGACCATGGGATGGGCAGAATTCCCATGGATTGGTAGGCACAGTACTAATGTGTGGCTCCAGGGGCCCAGCCTGGAGGGTGTGTGGCCCAAGACTTTGAGGACAGAAGTCTGAAAACACAAACTCAGCATAGGTTTGGGGACGTAGGTATGGCAGGCCCGATCTACAAACCATGAGAAGAACTCTTCAGGATATGAAGAAAGTGCGAGTCTGAGGCGCTTGCTCAGGCTTTTGTCTCTGGATTTTGTATCAGCGATGGCCGTGGAATGTCGGGGAGGCCTCATGGGCCGTGGACGAATCTTCCTCTCTGAGGATTTGGCCCGATTCGCAATTGCTTTTCGTCAATCTGTGGGATGGGATGACTCATTTCAGTTTTGTTACCTCAGGTGTCCCACCAAAAGAGGAATTCCAAAGCTAAGCCGTGGGGAAGACTGAAGGGACAACCCGAACTATGGTAAAAAATTGGGGCCTAGAGGCATGGCAAGCCCAATATGCTGTCTCTTCATCCAGCCACTGAGTGGCCTTACTTGAGGACTGGGCTCAGCCTGAGGGTCACAATGTGTGTTTGTGACCAATGTGGCCTGCGAGCATGGGCGGGGCCTCATGGGCCCACTGGTTTCAACGACACTGAACGTTGGACAACATGCCAACCACAAGGTTTCTTGCCATGGGGAAGGAGTTCTGATTTCAGCATCACCTTCAACCCCGGGCAGTGATTGGAGATAAGGTCTAGGTTCTGAAACCTGAAAACCGAGGTTGGGAAGAGATGACGACCTAAGGCCATGGCGGCCCCATGTGCTCAGTGTGCGGCCAGCTGTCTGGGAGGGGCCAGGGGGTCCAGGCTCAGGCTGTGTCATAAAGGGCATTAGAGCCCTGGTCAGCCTTAGTATTTGGGGTACAGCCAAGGTCGGTGCAGGTTGATCCTCATTTGGGGTTACTGGATAGCCGCAGAGGACGATGTTTTTCTTCTGGCGGGCCGGCAGAGTGCGGCATTGTAGTTCTGGATTGCCAAACTGGAGGGCTTGTGGGTCAGTAGTCTGACGACAAAAGTCTGAGAACACAAGCTAGGCTTAGGTTTCTGGGTGAGGCCATGGCAGGCACAATCTACAGACCTGAATCGAGATCCTGTGCATCTGAAGTCAGGGCGAGGATCAGACGATCGCTCAGGTTGGAGTTTCTGTCCCTGATGGCCCCTTCATGAATGGGGGGGCATCACGAGGCCATGGGGGTTTTCCCACGATGGGAGTTGTGAGAAGCTCCAAACTGCAGAGAGTCTTCTGCAGGACAATTGAGACCTGTTGTTTGGCTCCAGGCCAATGATTCTGAGCAGGGTTCTAAGGATGGATGGCTGGGTAGCCCACCTCGCATTCCTATTGTCTCCTAGCAATAAGACAGGTTAGATCTCCTGGATCTGTGGGGAGCAACCGAGGATGCTGCATTGAAATGGACACCCCTGGGGATGGGTCCTAATGTGCCTTTGTGTCTAAGGAGACCTTGGAATGAAGCGGTGGCACTTGGGCCCTAAAGAGTTCTACTAAACAGAGGCTTTGACACAGCTCCAACGTGTAAGTTTCCCATGTGTAGATGAGAAGTTTTCTGAAGGGTGAGTCAAGAAACAGCTATATGCTGCTTTTGAAATCCAGGCCTCTGAGGAGAGATTCCTGGAAACCAAAGCAATGGATCTGATTAGTGCCTAGGGGCCTGTTCTTTCCTTTTTACCTCTGGGGACATCTGTCTATGGGTCTGAGTGCAGGTAGGTGCTCTGTAGGGCTCAGATTGCCCCTGTTTTTCCTAGGAAGCCACCACTATTGAGATGGATCAGGGACTTTGGAGGTTTATCCTATTAGAAGGGTTGTGGCCATTGGAATGGGCACACACAATTCCCTTGGAGAGGGCAAGTACAGTCCTCAGGTTTGGCTCCAGGGGCCTTAGCCTGTAGGTTGTGTAGGCCAGGGCTGTTTGGACAGTTGTCTGAAAACACAAACTCGGCTTATGTTTCGGGTCATAGGTATGGCATGACTGATCTACAGACCATGAGGAGAACTCTTCGGGATTTGAAAGAAGGGCGAGTGTGAGGCTCGTACTCAAGTTTTTGTCTCTGGATATCGTGTCACTCATGGTCGTGGAATTTCTGGGTGACTTCATGGGAAATGGACGAGTCTTACTCTCTGTTGGTTCGGCCCCATCCAAAGAGTTTGGTGTCATTCTGTGGGCTGGAAGAAGTCCGTTTTTTGTTGTTGTTGTTGTTGTTGTTGTTGTTGTTGTTTTCTTTTTTAACCTTAGGTGTCCCACCGAATGAGGGATTCCAGAGTAGAGCCCTGGGGAGGGGCAACTGGACAATCAGAAATCTGGTTAAAAATGGGGGCCTAGGGACATGTCAAGCCCATTATGACATCTAATGGTCCAGCCAAGGAGAGGACTTACTAGAGGACAGGTTCATGATGAGGGTCACAATGCGTGTGTATGCCCTCGTCGCACTCAAGAATGGGCGGGGCCTCAGGGTGAATGCTGGTTTCTCCTACACTGAACGTTGGACAACGTGCCAACCACAAGGGTTCTTGCCATGGGTAAAGAGGAGTTCTGATTTCTGCATCACACTCACCCCTGGGCAGTGATTGGAGATAGGTCTCGGTTCTGAAGCCTGAAAACTGAGGGAGGGAAGAGATCATGACCTAAGGCCATGGCGGGTTTTATGTGCTCAGTGTGCGGTCAGCTTTCTGGGTGTTGGTCAGGAGGTCCGGGCTCAGGTTGTGTTCAACAGTGCATTAGTGCCCAGGTTAGACTATATAATTTGGGTAAAGTCGAGTGCTGTGTAGGTTTATCCTCATTTAAGGTGCCTGGGCAGCTCATGAGGCAATAATTTTTTTTCTAGAGGGCAGGCAGAGTGCTGCATTGTGGGTCCGGAATTGCCAAACTTGAGGGCTTCGGGGCCAGGAGTGTGAGGACGGAAGTCTGAGAAGACAAGCTAGACTTGGGTTTCAGGGCGAGGGCACGGCAGGTACCCCCTGCAGATCTGAACCAATATCTCATGCACCTGAAGTCAGGGCGAGGATCAGACGTTGGCTCAGGTTGGAGTTTCTGTGCATGATGGACGCTTCATGAAGGGAGCGGAATCTCGAGGCCATTGAGGTTTTCCCACGTTGGGAGTTGTGGGATGCCCCCTTCAAGGATTCCTTCTGCGGGACAATTGAGACCTGTTGGACAGCTCCAGGACATCCCATATGGGATGACTCCAGAGCACCGTTCGCGGTTGGATGCCTGGGAAGCCTGCCTCGCATTCCAATTGTCTCCTAGCAACAAGACAGTTTAGATCTGCTGGCTCTATTGATGACCCCCCCATCATGAAGGGGCCATCCTGAACAGAAACTTCAACCTGAGCCTACGTCTGATCCTCGCCCTGACTTCAGATGCATGAGATTTAGATTTAGCTCTACAGAGTGTGCCTACCATGATCTTGACCCAAAACCTAAGCCTAGCTTGGGTTCTCACACTTCCTTCCTCACAATTCTGGCCCACAAGCCCTCCAGTGTGAGAATTCCGTCGCCACAATGCAGCACTCTTCCTTCCCTCCAGAAGAAAAACGTTGCCCCTGGGGCTACCCAGAAACGCCAAATTAGGATCAATCTGCATGCCATCAACTTTACTCCAATTATACAGTCTAAGCTTGGCACTAATGCCCTGTCTGACACAGCCTGAGCCTGGACCTCCTGGATGACACCCAGAAAGGTGGTGTCACACCTAAGGACTGTGCCAGTGCTCTCCAAGGGTACTCTGCCCATTTCATTTGCCACAACCTTACAGATTAGGAGAAACCTCCAATTCCCAAGACCAGCCCAATAGTGTTGGCCTCCCCCAACAAACATGGGTGATCTGACACAAGCTGAGCAGTGACCTCCATTCTGAATCTTAGACAGAGACACTCAGAGGAGAATATTGTAAAGGACAGGCCCCTAGACCGTAATCAGATCCATTGCTTTGGATTCCAGGCATTGTTCCCCAGATGCTTGGTTTCCAATACCAGGTTGTGGGGGTTTCAGAACAAATCTCGTCTCTACATGGGAAACTTGCTCTTTGGAGCTGCATCAAAACCTCAGGTTAGGAGAATTCTTCAGGGAAACAGAGCCACTGCCCCATTCCAAGGGATCCATGGACACAAATCCACATCATGACTGATCCTCATGAGAGTGCATTTCAATACAGCCCCCTCGGATGTTCCCCCAGTGACAGCAGATCGAATCCTCCTTTTCACTAGGACACAACTGGAATGCAAGTTGGACTGCCCAGGCATCCATCATTAGAACTGTGCTTTGGAGCATTTCTTATGGGACGTCCTTGATCCATCCAAAAGTTCGTGACTGTCCTGCTGACGGAATCCTTGTGGTTTGGAGCATCACACACTCACAAAGTTGGAAATCTTCCATGGTTTCCTGATGCCCCCCCCACCTTCATGAAGGGGACATCATGTACAGAAACTCCAACCTAAGCCAACATCTGATCCTCGCCCTGACTTCAGATGCACGAGATCTCATTTCAGGTCTGTAGAGTGTGCCTGCCATGTCACCGCTGCGAATTCAAAGCTGAACTTGTGTTCTCAGACTTCTGTCCTAAAACACCTGGCCCACAAGCCCTGAAGTTGGCAATTCTGGAGCCAGAATGCAGCACTCTGCCTGCCCTCCAGAAGAAAATCTTTGCCCTATGGGGCCAACCAGAAACCCCAATTGAGGACCAACCTTCACATCACTCGACTGTACCCCAATTATACAGTCTAGCCTGGGAACTAATGCCCTGCCTGACACAGCCTGAGCCCAGACCTCATGATGGACACAGACATCTGGCCGCACACTAAGTGCATCGGACCCACCATGGCCTTAGGTCGTCATCTCTTACCAACCTCGGTTTTCAGGCTTCAGATTCTAGACCTTATCTCTACTCACTGCCATGCCGTGTACGTGATGCAGAAATCAGAACTCCTCCTTCCCCATGACCAGAAACCCTGTGGTTGGCATGTTGTCCAACGTGCAGTGTAGGAGAAACCAGCATGGCCCATGAGGCCTCAGACATGCTTGAGGGCTGCAATGGGCACAAACACACATTAGGACCCTAAGCATGAACCCTGGCCTCAAGTAAAGCCTCTCCGGGGCTGGACCAAGAGCCCACATATGGAGATTACCATGCCCCTACTCCCCAAACCTTAACCAGTGCTTGAGAAGTCTAGTCACCCCTACTCAGATCTCTTCTCTAGAATCCCTCCTTGGTGGGACACATGAGGTTAAAAAAAAAATAGAGAAAGGACTTCTACCGTCCAAAGAATGACCGCAAACACTTGGAATTGGGCCAAATTCACAGAGAGAAATACTCGTCCATGGCTGATGAGGCCACCCTGACATTCCACGGCCACCATTGACACAAAATCCGGAGACAAAAGCCTGAAAAAGCGCCACACACTCGCCCTTTGTTCAAAGCCTGAAAAATTCTCACGGTCTGTAGATCGGGCCTGCCATACCTATGTCCCCAAACCTAAGCCAAGTTTCTGTTTTCAGACTTCTGTCTCCATTGTCCTGGCCCACACACCCTCAAGGCTTGGCCCCATGGAGCCACACCTCAGGACTGTGCCTGCCCTCTCCATGGGAATTCTGCTCATTCCTTTGGCACAACCTGACAGATTAGGAGAAACATCCGAAGTCCCCGAGGCCACCCCAATATTGTAGGATGTCCGGGGCAAACAGGGACCATCTGCCACAAGCTGAGCCACTACCTCCAATCAGACCTGTAGATAGATATCCATAGAAAAGAAGATTGAACAGGACAGGCACCTAGGCCCTAAACGGATCCATTGCTTTTGTTTTCACGTATCTCTCCTCAGAGGCCTGGATTCCAATACCAGCACATGGGGGTTTCTGGAGCTACCAATCAGAACAAATCGCATGCCACATGGGAATCATGCTATATGGAACTGTGTCAAAACCTCCAGTTAGGAGAAAATTTCATGTCACTGGAGCCACCGCCCCATTCCAATGTCTCAATGGACACAATCCCACATTATGACCCATCCTCAGGAGAGTCCATTTCAACTCAAACCTGGCGGTTGCTCACCCAGTGCCAGCAGATCAAACCTGCTTTGTCACTAGGAGACAATTGGAATGCGAGTTTGTTGCCCAGGTATCCGTTGTTAGAACTCTGCTCTGGAGAAATTCCTAATGGGGTGTCCTTGATCCATTCAACAGGTCTCAACTGTCCTGCAGAAGGAATCCTTGTAGTTTGCAGCATCACACACTCGCACCGTGGGAAAACCTCCATGGCCTCGTGATGCCTCCACCTTCAGGTAGAGGACATCATGGACAGAAACTCCCGTCTGATTCGCCCTGACTTCAGATGCATGAGATCTCAATTCAGCTCTGCAGAGTGTTCCTGCCTTGCCCTCGCCCCAAAACCTAAGCCAGCTCGCGTTCTCAGACTTCCGTCCTCACACTCCTGGCCCACAAGCCTTCCACTTTGGGAATTCTGGAGACAAAATGCAGCACTCTGCCTGCCCTCCAGAAAAGAGACTTTGCCCTAGGGGTCTACCCAGAAACATCAAATGAGGATCAACCTGCAATTCTCTAGACTGTACCCCAATTATACAGTCTAGCCTGGGCACTAATGCCCTGTCTGACACAGCCTGACCCCAGACCTCGTGACCGACATCCAGACACCTGGCCTCACACTGAACACATCGAACATGCCATGGCCATAGGTCATCATCTCTTCCCAACCTTGGTCTTCAGGCTTCAGAACCTAGACGTTATGTCCACTCACAACTAAGTGATGTACGTGATGCAGAAATCAGAACTTCACCTTCCCCATGACCAGAAACCTTGTGGTTGGCATGTTGTCCAACGTTCAGTATATGAGAACCCAGCATGGCCCATGAGGCCTCAGACATGCTTGAGGGCCGCGATGGGCATAAACACACATTAGGACCCTAAGCATGAACCCTGGCCTCAAGTAAGCCTCTCCGGGGCTGGACCAAGAGCCTGCATATGGGACTTGCCATGCCCCTACTCCCCCAATCCTAGCCAGAGCTTGAGAAGACTAGTCAACCTTATTCAGAGCTCTTTTCTGGAATCCCTCTTTGGTGGGACACATAAGGTAAAAAAAAAAAAAAAAAAACCAAGATAAAGAAAAAAAAAAGAGTTAGGACTCCTACCATCCAAAGAATGACCCCAAACACTTGGAATTTGGCCAAATCCACAGAGAGAAATACTCGTCCATGGTCGATGACGCCAGCCTGACATTCCACGGCCACCATTGACACAAAATCCGGAGACAAAAACCTGAAAAAGCGCCACACACTTGCCCTTTGTTCAGAGCCCCCAAAATTCTCAAGGTCTGTAGATCGGGCCTGCCATACCTATGTCCCCAAACCTAAGCCGACTTTGTGTTTTCAGACTTCTGTCTCCATTGTCCTCACCCACACACCCTAACGGCTGGGCCCCATGGAGCCACACCTCAGGACTGTGCCTGCCCTCTCCAAGGGAATTCTGCTCATTCATTTCGCACAACCTGACAGATTAGGAGAATCATCCAAAATCTCTGAGGCCATCCCAATAGTGTAGGATGTCCTGGACATACAGGGACCCTCTGGCACAAGCTGAGCCACTACCTCCAATCAGAACCTTAGACAGATATCCATAGAAAAGAATATTGAACAAGACAGGCACCTAGGCCCTAATTGGATCCATTGCTTTTGTTTTCAGTCATCTCTCCTCAGAGTCCTAGATTCCAATACCAGCATAAGGGGGTTTCCAGAGATACCTATCAGAAAAAATCTCGTCTCCACATGGGAATCTTGCTCTATGGAGCTGTGTCATAACCTCCAGTTAGGAGAAAACTTCAGGTCACTGGAGCCACTGCCCCATTTGAATATCTCCATGGACACAATCCCAAATTATGACCCATCCTCAGGAGAGTCCATTTCAACTAAACCCCCTCGGTTGCTACCCCAGAGCCAGCAGATTGAACCTGCCTTGTCGCTAGGAGACAATTGAAATGCGAGTTGGGCTCTTCAGGCATCCATCCTTAGAACCCTGCTCTTGCGTCATTCCTTATGGGACATCCTTGAGCCATCCAACAGGTCTCGACTGTCCCACAGGAGTCCTTGTGCATGGACCACCTAACAACTCATATCATGGAAAGCTTCCAAGGTCACATGATGCCCCCAATCTTCATGAAGGCAGATCATGGAAAGAAACTCCAACCTGAGCCAACAGCTGATCTTCGCCTTGACTTCAGATGCACGAGATCTTGATTCAGCTCTTCAGAGTGTACCTGCTGTGCCCTCACCCCAAAACCTAAGCGTAGCTAGTGTTCTCCGACTTCCGTCCTCACTCTCCTGGACCACACGCCCTCTATTTTGGGATTTCCGATGACACAGTGCTGCACTCTGCCTGCCCTCTAGAAGAAAAATATTGCCCTATGGGTCTACCCAGAAACCTCAAATGAGGATAAACCTGCACGTCACTCAACTGTACACCAAATATAGTCTAGCCTGTGCACTAATGCCCTGTCTGACATAACCTGAGGCCTGAATTCCCAACCGACACCCAGACAGCTTGCAGTACACTGAGAACATCTGAACCGCCATGGCCTTAGGTCGCCATCTCTTTCCAACTTCGGTTTTCAGGCTACAGAATCCTAGACCTTATCTCTACTCACTTCCCATGGGTGAACGTGATGCAGAAATCAGAACTCCTCCTGCCCTCTCGCCAGAATCTTGTGGTTGGCATCTTGTCCAACGTTCAGTGGAGGAGCCCTGTAGGGCCTACAGGGGTAGTAGTAGGGCCCCTGCGGGTAGTGTAGGGTCCCTGAGGCCCTGCCTATGCTTAAGAGCTGCGGTGGGCTCAAACACACATTGGGACCCTCAGTTTGAGCCCTGTCCTCAAGTAAAGCCTCTCAGTGGCTGGACCATGAGCCCACATATGGGGCCTGCCATGCCCCAAGTCACCCAATCTTAACCAGAGGTAGAGACATCTAGTCACCCCTACTCAGGGCTCTGCTCTGGAATCCCTCTTTGGTGGGACATTTGAGGTAAATAAACACAGAAAGGACTCCTCCCACTCTCAGAATGACCCCAATCACTTGGGATTGGGCCATCCCAAGTGATTGGGGTCCAGAGAGAAAGACTCGTCCATGGCCCATGAGGCCAGCCCGACATTCCACGGCCACTATTGACACAAAATCCAGAGACATAAGCTTCAGCAAGCGTTCACACTCACCCTTAGGTCATAGCCCAAAAAATTCTCCTCATGGTCTGTAGATTGGGCCTGCCATACCTACGTCCCCAAACCTAAGCCGAGTTTGTGTTTCAGACTTCTATCCTGACATCCCTATCCCACACACCCTCCAGACTGAGGCCCCTGGAGCCACACCTCAGGACTGTGCCTGCCCTCTCCAAGGAAATTCTTCCCATTCCATTGGCCACAAACCTACAGATAAGGAGAAACCTCCAAAGTCCCAGAGGCCATTCTAATAGTGTAGGCCACCCAGGACAAAGAGGGGCGATCTCTCACAAGCTGAGCAACGACGTCAACTCAACCGTAGACAGATAACCCAAGAGAAGAAGATTAAACTGGACTGGCCCCTAGAATGTAATTGGTTCCATTGCTTTTTTTTCTAAGCATCTCTCCTCAGAGGCCTGTTTTCAATACCAGCATATGGGGGATTCCAGAGATACCAATCAGAACACATCTTGTCTTCACATGGGAAACTTATCCTTTGGAGCTCTGTAAAAGCCTCCAGTTAGGAGAAACCTTCAGGTAGCCGGAGCAACCGCCCTATTCCAAGGTCTCCATGGACACATACCCGCATTATGACCATTCAGCAGGAGAGTACATTTCAACTCAGCCCCGTCGATTACTCCCCCAGAGGCAGAATATCAAACCTGCCTTGTCGCTAGGAGACAACTGGAATGCAAAGCAGACTCTCTAGGCATCCATCCTTGGAATCCTGCTCTGGCGCCGTTCCACATGGGATGTCCTGGAGCCTTCCAACAGGTCTTGACTGTCCCACTGAAGGAATCCTTGCAGATTGGAGCATCTCACAACTCCTATCGTGGGAAAACCTACATGGCCTCATGAGATGCTCCCCTTTATAAAGGGGCCATCATGGACAGAACTCCAACCTGAGCCAACTTCTGATGCATTGCTTTGGTTTCTAGGTATCTCTCCTCAGAGGCCTGGTATCCAATATCAGAATATGGGGGTTTCCTAAGGAAACAATCAGAACAGATCTCATCTCCACATGGGAAACTTGCTCTTTGGAGCTGTGTCAATACCTCAGGTTAGGAGGATCCTTCAGGGCGCTGGCGCCATGGCCCAATCCCAAGTTCTCCAAGGACACAAACTTACATTATGATCCATTCTCAGGAGAGTCCATTTCAAATCAGCCCCCTCGGCTGCTCACCCTGAGGCAGCAGATCAAACCTTCCTTGTCACTAGGAGACAGTTAGAATGGGAGGCGGGCTGCCCAGGCATCCATCCTTAGAACCCTGCTCTGGAGAACTTCTTTATGGGACGTCTTGAATCCAACCAACCTGTCTTGACTGTCTCGCAGAATGTATCCTTGTGGTTTGAAGCATCACACAATAACACTGCGAGAAAACCTCCATTTCCTCATGATGCCCCACACCTTCATAAATGGGCCATCATGGACAGAAACTCCATCCTAAGCGAAAGTCTGATCCTCGCCCTAAATTCAGAAGCATGAGATCTCGAATCAGCACTTGAGAGTGTGCCTGCTGGGCCCTCTCCCCGAAACCTAAGCCAAACTTGTGTTCTCAGACTTCCGTCCTCAGAATCCTGGCCACACCCCTCCAGTTTGGAAATTCTGGAGACACAATGCAGCACTCTTTCTGCCCTCCAGAAGAAAAATGTTGCCCTATAGGGCTAACCAGAAACGCCAAATGAGTAACAACCTGCATGCCACTCGACCATACCCCAATTATACAGTCTAGCCTGTGCACTAAAGCCCTGTCTGACACAGCCTGAGGGCAGACCTCCAGTCCAACACCCAGACAGCTGGCCGTAACACAGAGCATATCACACCCACAGTGGCTTTAGGCCATCATCTCTACCCAACCTCAGTTTTCACCTTCAGAACCTAGACCTTATCTCCACTCACTGCTCAGGAGTGAACGTGGTGCAAGAATCAGAACTTCTCCTTCGCCTTGGCAAGAAACCTAGTGGTTGGCATGTTGTCCAATGTTCATTGTAGGAGAAAGCAGCATGGACTATGAGGCCCCACCTATCCCTGAGGGCCACAATGTGCACAAACACACATTGTGACCCTCAGCGTGAGCCCTATCCTCATGTAAAGCCTCTTAGTGACTGGAACAACAACCCACATATGGGGCTTGCCAAGCCCCTAGTCCCCCAATCTCAACCAGAGTTCAGGATGTCTAGTCACCCCTACACAGGGCTCTACTCTGGAATCCCTCTTTGGTGGGACACCTGAGGTAAAAAAAAAAATACAGAAAGAACTCTTCCCATCCACAGAATGATCCCTACCATTTGGTATCAGGCCAAATCATCAGAGAAAGAATTGTCCATGGCACTTGAGGACACCCCGACATTCCGCGGCCACCGTTGACACAAAATCCAGAGACAAAAGCCTGAGCAAGCGCCACATACTCGCCCTTTGTTCATAGCCCGGAAAATTCTCACAGTCTGTAGATCGAGCCTTCATACATACATCCCCAAACCTAAGCTGAGTTTGTGTTTTCAGACTTCTGTCCCCACAGTCCTGGCCCACACACCATCCAAGTTGGGGCCCCTGGAGCCACACCTCAGGACTGTGGCTTCCCTCTCCAGGGGAATTCTGCCATTTCCATTGGCCACAACCCTCAAGATTAGGTGTATCCTCCAATCTCCCCGAGGCCATCCGAATAGTGTTGGCTGCCCAAGACAAACAGGGATGATCTCTCACAAGTTAGGAAACTACCTCCACTCAGACCCAGAGACAGATATCCCCAGAGAATAAGATTGAACTGGACAGTCACTTAGGCCCTAATCAGATCCATTGCTTTTGATTCCAGTCATCTCTCCTCAGAGGCCTGGTTTCCAATACCAGCATATGGGAGATTCCTTAGGCACTCATCAAAACAATTCTCTTCTCTACATAGGAAACATACTCTTTAGAGCTCCATCAAAACCCCCGGTTATGAACATCCCTCAAGGCCCCGGATCAAGCACCCCATTCCAAGGTCTACATGGACACAAATGCACATTATGACCCATCCTCAACTCACACATTTCAACACACCCGCCTCGGTTGCTCCCCTAGATCCAGCAGATCGAACTTGCCTTGGCTCTATGAGACACCTGGAATGGGAGGCAGGCTGCCCAGGCATCCATCCTTAGAACCCTGCTCTGGATAACTTCCTTATGGGATGTCCTGGAGCCATCCAACAGGTCTCAACTGTCCCATAGAAGGAATCATTGCGGTTTGGAGCATCTCACAATTCCCATCGTGGGAAAACCTCCATGTCCTCGTGACACCCTCCCCTTCATGAAGGGGCCGTTATGGACAGAAACTCCGACCTAAGCCAACTTCTGATCCTAGCTCTGTCTTCAGGTATACGGGATCTCGAATCATCTCTGCAGAGGGTGCCTGCCGTCCCCTCACCCCGAAATCTAAGTCTGGCTTGTGTTCTCAGAATTTTTTCCTCACACTTCTGGCCCACAAGCCTTCCAGTTTGGGAATTCTGGAGCCACTATGTGGCACTGTGTCTTCCCTCCAGAAGAAAAACGTTGCCCTTTGGGGCTACCCAGTAACCACAAATGAGTACCATCCTGCATGAAACTCGACTGAACCCCAATGATACAGTCTAGCCTGGGCATTAATTCCCTGTCTGCCACAGCCTGAGCCTGCACCTCCCAACCCACACTCAACAGCTGGCCGAACACTGAGCACATCAGACACACCATGGCCTTAGGTCTTCATCTCTTCCCAACCTCAGTTTTCAGGCTTCAGAACCTAGACCTTAAATCCAATCACAGTCCAGGAGTGAAAGTGTTGCAGAAAATAGAACTCCTTCTTCCCCATGGCCAGAAAATTTTGGTTGCCATATTGTGCAACGTTCAGTGTAGGAGAAACCAGCATGGTACATTAGGCCACGCCCTGACTTGAGGGGCTCCTTGGGCACAAAAACACATTGTGAAACTCAGTGTGAGACCTATCCTCAAGGAAGGCCTCTCAGTGTCTGGACCAAGAGCCCACATATGGGGCTTGCCATGTTCTTAGGTCCCAATGTTAACCAGAGGTCTGGTTGTCCAGTTGCCCCCACCCACGACTCTGCTCTTGAATCCCTCTTCTGGTGGTCCACCTGAGGTAAAAAAAAAAACCAAAAGACAAAAAACAAAAAAAATAAACAAAAAAAAAACAGAAAGTCTCCTCCCTTCCGACAGAATGACCCCAAACTCTTAGAATCGGGTCAAATACCCAGAAAGGGAGCCTCATCGATGAACATGAGGACACCCCGACATTCCATGGCAATCGGTGACACATTTCCAGAAAAAAAAAAAAGCATGAGCAAGCACCTCAAATTCGCCCTTTGTTCATATGCCGAAGAGTTCTCCTCACGGTCTATAGATCGGGCCAGCCATACCTACATCACCCAACCTAAGTGGAGTTTGTGTTTTCAGACTTTTGACCAAATAGCCCTGGACCACACACGCTCCACACTTGGGTCCCTGGAGCCACACCTCAGGACTGTGCTTCCCTTTCAAGGGAATTCTTCCCATTCCATTGGCCACAACCTTGCAAATGAGGAAAAACCTCCAAAGTCACTGAGGCCATCCCAATAGTGTAGGCCGCCCAGGACAAACAGGGGTGATCTCAAACCAGCTGAGCAACTACCTCCACTTAGACAACAGATGTCCCCAGAGAAGAATATTGAACCGGACAGGACCCTAGGCCCTAATCAGATCCATTGCTTTGGTTTCCAGGCATCTCTCCTCAGAGGCCTCGTTTCCAATACCAGCATATGGTGGTTTCCTGAGGCACCAATAAGAACAAATCTCGTCTCCCCATGGAAAACTTGCTCATTGGAGCTTTGTCATAACCTCTGGTTAGGAGAATCCTTCAGGGCCCTGGTGCCACTGCCCCATACCAAGGTCTCCATGGACTCAATCCAACATTAAGACCATCCTCAGGAAAGTCCATTTCAACTCAGCCCGCTCTGTTGCTACCCCAAGCCAGCAGATCAAACGTTTCTTGTTGCTAGGAGACAATTGGAATGTGAGGCTGGCTGCCCAGGCATCCATACTTAGAACGCTGTTCTGGAAAAATACCTTATAAGACGTCCTGGAGCCATCCAACAAATCTTAATTGTCCCACAGAAGGAATCCTTGCGGTTTGGAGCATCTCACAACTCCAATAGTGGGAAAACCCCCATGGCCTCATAATGCCCCCCCTTCCTGAAGGGGCCTACATGGACAGAAACTCAAACCTGAGCCAAAGTCTGAACCTCGACCTGACTTCAGACGCATGAGATCTCAATTCAGCTCTGCAGAGTGTGCCTGCCATGTCCTTGCCCCGAAACCTAAGCCTAGCTTGTGTTCTCAGACATCCGTCCTCACTCTCCTGGCCCATAAGCCCTCCAGTTTGGGAATTCCGAAGCCACAATGCAGCATGCTGCCTGCCCTTCAGAAGAAAAACTTTGCCCTATGCTGCTAATAAGAAACCCCAAATGATTTTCTAATGCATGCCACTCGATTGTAAAGCAATTATACAGCCCACCCTGTATACTAATGCCCTGTCTGGCACAGCCTGAGACAAGACATCCCAAACGACACCCAGACAGCTGGCCCCAACCTGGACACATAGGACCCGCTATGGCTGTAGGTCGTCATCTCTTCCCAACCTCGGGTTTCAGGCTTCAGAACCTAGACCTTATCTCCAATCACTGCCCAGGGGTGAACGTGATGCAGAAATTAGAATTCCTCCTTCCCCATGGCCATTAACCTTGTGGTTGGCATGTTGTCCAACGTTCAATGTGGGAAAACCTGCATTGTCCGAAAGGCCACGCCAGTGCTTGAGGGCCGCCTAGGGCACAGACATGCATTGTGACCTGCAGCGTGAGTCCCGTATTAAAGTAACGCCTTTCAGTGGATGGACCAAGATCCTGCATATGGGGCTTGTCATATCCATAGGCCCCCAGGCTTAACCAGAGGGCGAGTATTCCAGTTGTCAGTACCCACTGCTATGCTCTAGAATCCCTCTACTGGGGGGACACAGTAAGCAGAAAACAGGACACTTCCCTTCCCACAGAAGGACCCCAAACTCTTGGGGGCTGGACAAACTACCAGAGAGGGAGACTTCTACGACCCATGAGGAACTCCTACATTAAACGGCCATTGTGGACAAAACATCCAGAGACAAAAGCCTGAGCGACTGCCTCCCTCTCACCCTTCTTTCATATCCAGAGGAACTGCCCTCATGGACTGTAGATCAGGCCTGCCGTAACCTCGGCCCCAAACCTGAGCTGAGTTAGGGTTTTTGGATGTCTGTCTGCACAGCCATGGCCCACACAGCCTCCAGGCTGGGGTCTCTGGAGCCACACCACAGTACTGTGCCTGCTCTCTCCTAAGAAACTGCCCATTCCATTGGCCACAACTCTACAAAATAGTAGAAACCTCAAGGTCCCCAAGGACATCCCACTACCGCAAGCCGCACTGGACAAATAGGGGCATTATGACACAAGCTGAGCAACTACTACCTCCATGCAGACACACAGACAGATATCCGCAGAGACAGAAGATTGAACCAGACAGGCCCCTAGGCCCTATTATGAACTCTTGCTTTGGTGTCCAGGTATCACTCCTCAGAGGCCTGGGTTCGAAGACCAGCATATGGGGCTTTCCTGAGGCACCAGACAGAAGACCTCTCATCTCCACATGGGAAGCTTCCTTGTTGGAGTTGTGTCAAGCCCTTCGGGTTGGAGAATCCTGCAGAGTCCCTTAGCTACTGCCACATTCCAAGGTCTCCATGGCCACCAACCCACATTATGACTCATCCTCAGGAGAGTCCATTTAAACTCAGCCTTCTGGGTAGCTCACCCAAGAGCCCGCAGATTGAGCGTGCCTTGTCTCGCCCAGGCAATGGGAAGGTGAGTTGGCGTTTCTCGGCATCCATGCTTACGGCCCTGCTCTCGAGTCTTTCTGTATGGGGCATCCTGGAACCATCCAATAGTACTCGACTGTCCTGAAGAAGGAAACTTTGAAGTTTGGAGCAGCTCACAACTCCCAGCGTAGGGAAACCTCCCTGGCCTCATGACGCCCCCACCCCCTTCAGGAAGGGGCCGTCATGGACACAAACTCCAGCTTGAGGCAACATCTGATACTCGCCCTGACCTCACCTGCAGGAGATCTCGATTCAGCCTCTGCAGAGTGGGCCTGCCATGCTCTTGGCCCCAAAACTCGTGCTAGCTTGTGATTTCAGACTTCCTTCCTCACAATCCTGGCCACACCCCTCCAGTTTGGAAATTCTGGAGACACAATGCAGCACTCTTTCTGCCCTCCAGAAGAAAAATGTTGCCCTATAGGGCTAACCAGAAACGCCAAATGAGTAACAACCTGCATGCCACTCGACCATACCCCAATTATACAGTCTAGCCTGTGCACTAAAGCCTTGTCTGACACAGCCTGAAGGCAGACCTCCAGTCCAACACCCAGACAGCTGGCCATACACAGAGCATATCACACCCACAATGGCTTTAGGCCATCATCTCTACCCAACCTCAGTTTTCACCTTCAGAACCTAGACCTTATCTCCACTCACTGCTCAGGAGTGAACGTGATGCAAGAATCAGAACTTCTCCTTCGCCTTGGCAAGAAACCTAGTGGTTGGCATGTTGTCCAATGTTCATTGTAGGAGAAAGCAGCATGGACTATGAGGCCCCACCTACCCCTGAGGGCCACAATGTGCACAAACACACATTGTGACCCTCAGCGTGAGCCCTATCCTCATGTAAAGCCTCTTAGTGACTGGAACAACAGCCCACATATGGGGCTTGCCAAGCCCCTAGTCCCCCAATCTCAACCAGAGTTCGAGATGTCTAGTCACCCCTATTCAGGGCTCTACTCTGGAATCCCTCTTTGGTGGGAAACCTGAGGTAAAAAAAAAAAATACAGAAAGGACTCTTCCCATCCACATAATGATCCCAACCACTTGGGATCAGGCCAAATCATCAGAGAAAGAATTGTCCATGGCCCTTGAGGACACCCCGACATTCCGCGGCCACCGTTGACACAAAATCCAGAGACAAAAGCCTGAGGAAGCGCCACATACTCGCCCTTTGTTCATAGCCCGGAAAATTCTCACGGTCTGTAGATCGAGCCTTCATACATACATCCCCAAACCTAAGCTGAGTTTGTGTTTTCAGACTTCTGTCCCCACAGTCCTGGCCCACACACCATCCAAGTTGGAGCCCCTGGAGCCACACCTCAGGACTGTGGCTTCCCTCTCCAGGGGAATTCTGCCATTTCCATTGGCCACAACCCTATAGATTAGGAGTATCCTCCAATCTCCCCGAGGCCATCCGAATAGTGTTGGCTGCCCAGGACAAACAGGGATGATCTCTCACAAGTTAGGAAACTACCTCCACTCAGACCCAGAGACAGATATCCCCAGAGAATAAGATTGAACTGGACAGGCACTTAGGCCCTTATCAGATCCATTGCTTTTGATTCCAGTCATCTCTCCTCAGAGGCCTGGTTTCCAATACCAGCATATGGGAGATTCCTTAGGCACTCATCAAAACAATTCTCTTCTCTACATAGGAAACATACTCTTTAGAGCTCCATCAAAACCTCCGGTTATGAACATCCCTCAAGGCCCCGGGTCAAGCACCCCATTCCAAGGTCTACATGGACACAAATGCTCATTATGACCCATCCTCAATTCACACTTTTCAACACACCCGCCTCGGTTGCTCCCCTAGATCCAGCAGATCGAACTTGCCTTGGCTCTATGAGACACCTGGAAGGGGAGGCAGGCTGCCCAGGCATCCATCCTTAGAACCATGCTCTGGATAACTTCCTTATGGGATGTCCTGGAGCCATCCAGCAGGTCTCGACTGTCCCACAGAGGGAATCATTGCGGTTTGGAGCATCTCACAATTCCCATCGTGGGAAAACCTCCATGTCCTCGTGACACCCTCCCCTTTATGAAGAGGCCGTCATGGACAGAAACTCCGACCTAAGCCAACTTCTGATCCTAGCTCTGTCTTCAGGTAAACGGGATCTCGAATCATCTCTGCAGAGGGTGCCTGCCGTCCCCTCACCCCGAAATCTAAGTCTGGCTTGTGTTCTCAGAATTTTTTCCTCACACTCCTGGCCCACAAGCCTTCCAGTTTGGGAATTCTGGAGCCACTATGTGGCACTGTGTCTTCCCTCCAGAAGAAAAACGTTGCCCTTTGGGGCTACCCAGGAACCACAAATGAGTACCATCCTACACGAAACTCGACTGCACCCCAATGATACAGTCTAGCCTGGGCATTAATTCCCTGTCTGCCACAGCCTGAGCCTGCACCTCCCAACCCACACTCAACAGCTGGCCGAACACTGAGCAATCAGACACACCATGGCCTTAGGTCTTCATCTCTTCCCAACCTCAGTTTTCAGGCTTCAGAACCTAGACCTTAAATCCAATCACAGTCCAGGAGTGAAAGTGTTGCAGAAAATAGAACTCCTTCTTCCCCATGGCCAGAAAACTTTTGGTTGCCATATTGTGCAACGTTCAGTGTAGGAGAAACCAGCATGGTACATTAGGCCACGCCCTGACTTGAGGGGCTCCTTGGGCACAAAAACACATTGTGAAACTCAGTGTGAGACCTATCCTCAAGGAAGGCCTCTCAGTGTCTGGACCAAGAGCCCACATATGGGGCTTGCCATGTTCTTAGGTCCCAATGTTAACCAGAGGTCTGGTTGTCCAGTTGCCCCCACCCACGAATCTGCTCTGGAATCCCTCTTTTGGTGGTCCACCTTAGGTAAAAAAAAAAAAAACAAAACAGAACAAAACAAAAAAAAATAAACAAAAAAAAACCAGAAAGGCCTCCTCCCTTCCGACAGAATGACCCCAAACTCTTAGAATCGGGTCAAATCCCCAGAAAGGGAGCCTCATCGATGGCCCATGAGGACACCCCGACATTCCATGGCAATCGGTGACACAATTGCAGAAAAAAAAAAAAAAAGCATGAGCAAGCACCTCACATTCGCCCTTTGTTCATATGCCGAAGAGTTCTCCTCACGGTCCATAGTTCGGGCCGGCCATACCTACATCCCCCAACCTAAGTGGAGTTTGTGTTTTCAGACTTTTGTCCAAATAGCCCTGGACCACACACGCTCCACACTTGGGTCCCTGGAGCCACACCTCAGGACTGTGCTTCCCTTTCAAGGGAATTCTTCCCATTCCATTGGCCACAACCTTGCAAATGAGGAAAAACCTCCAAAGTCACCTAGGCCATCCCAATAGTGTAGGCCGCCCAGGACAAACAGGGGTGATCTCAAACCAGCTGAGCAACTACCTCCACTCAGACAACAGATGTCCCCAGAGAAGAATATTGAACCGGACAGGACCCTAGGCCCTAATCAGATCCATTGCTTTGGTTTCCAGGCATCTCTCCTCAGAAGCCTCGTTTCCAATACCAGCATATGGTGGTTTCCTGAGGCACCAATAAGAACAAATCTCGTCTCCCCATGGAAAACTTGCTCATTGGAGCTTTGTCATAACCTCTGGTTAGGAGAATCCTTCAGGGCCCTGGTGCCACTGCCCCATACCAAGGTCTCCATGGACTCAATCCAACATTAAGACCATCCTCAGGAAAGTCCATTTCAACTCAGCCCCCTCTGTTGCTACCCCAAGCCAGCAGATCAAACGTTTCTTGTTGCTAGGAGACAATTGGAATGTGAGGCTGGCTGCCCAGGCATCCATACTTAGAACGCTGTTCTGGAAAAATACCTTATAAGACGTCCTGGAGCCATCCAACAAATCTTACTTGTCCCACAGAAGGAATCCTTGCGGTTTGGAGCATCTCACAACTCCAATAGTGGGAAAACCCCCATGGCCTCATAATGCCCCCCTTTCCTGAAGGGGCCTACATGGACAGAAACTCAAACCTGAGCCAAAGTCTGAACCTCGACCTGACTTCAGACGCATGAGATCTCAATTCAGCTCTGCAGAGTGTGCCTGCCATGTCCTTGCCCCGAAACCTAAGCCTAGCTTGTGTTCTCAGACATCCGTCCTCACTCTCCTGGCCCATAAGCCCTCCAGTTTGGGAATTCCGAAGCCACAATGCAGCATGCTGCCTGCCCTTCAGAAGAGAAACTTTGCCCTATGCTGCTAATAAGAAACCCCAAATGATTTTCTAATGCATGCCACTCGATTGTAAAGCAATTATACAGCCCACCCTGTATACTAATGCCCTGTCTGGCACAGCCTGAGACAAGACATCCCAAACGACACCCAGACAGCTGGCCCCAACCTGGACACATAGGACCCGCTATGGCTGTAGGTCGTCATCTCTTCCCAACCTCGGGTTTCAGGCTTCAGAACCTAGACCTTATCTCCAATCACTGCCCAGGGGTGAACGTGATGCAGAAATTAGAATTCCTCCTTCCCCATGGCCATTAACCTTGTGGTTGGCATGTTGTCCAACGTTCAATGTGGGAAAACCTGCATTGTCCGAAAGGCCACGCCAGTGCTTGAGGGCCGCCTAGGGCACAGACATGCATTGTGACCTGCAGCGTGAGTCCCGTATTAAAGTAACGCCTTTCAGTGGATGGACCAAGATCCTGCATATGGGGCTTGTCATATCCATAGGCCCCCAGGCTTAACCAGAGGGCGAGTATTCCAGTTGTCAGTACCCACTGCTATGCTCTAGAATCCCTCTACTGGGGGGACACAGTAAGCAGAAAACAGGACACTTCCCTTCCCACAGAAGGACCCCAAACTCTTGGGGGCTGGACAAACTACCAGAGAGGGAGACTTCTACGACCCATGAGGAACTCCTACATTAAAGGGCCATTGTGGACAAAACATCCAGAGACAAAAGCCTGAGCGACTGCCTCCCTCTCACCCTTCTTTCATATCCAGAGGAACTGCCCTCATGGACTGTAGATCAGGCCTGCCGTAACCTCGGCCCCAAACCTGAGCTGAGTTAGGGTTTTTGGATGTCTGTCTGCACAGCCATGGCCCACACAGCCTCCAGGCTGGGGTCTCTGGAGCCACACCACAGTACTGTGCCTGCTCTCTCCTAAGAAACTGCCCATTCCATTGGCCACAACTCTACAAAATAGTAGAAACCTCAAGGTCCCCAAGGACATCCCACTACCGCAAGCCGCACTGGACAAATAGGGGCATTATGACACAAGCTGAGCAACTACTACCTCCATGCAGACACACAGACAGATATCCGCAGAGACAGAAGATTGAACCAGACAGGCCCCTAGGCCCTATTATGAACTCTTGCTTTGGTGTCCAGGTATCACTCCTCAGAGGCCTGGGTTCGAAGACCAGCATACGGGGCTTTCCTGAGGCACCAGACAGAAGACCTCTCATCTCCACATGGGAAGCTTCCTTGTTGGAGTTGTGTCAAGCCCTTCGGGTTGGAGAATCCTGCAGAGTCCCTTAGCTACTGCCACATTCCAAGGTCTCCATGGCCACCAACCCACATTATGACTCATCCTCAGGAGAGTCCATTTAAACTCAGCCTTCTGGGTAGCTCACCCAAGAGCCCGCAGATTGAGCGTGCCTTGTCTCGCCCAGGCAATGGGAAGGTGAGTTGGCGTTTCTCGGCATCCATGCTTACGGCCCTGCTCTCGAGTCTTTCTGTATGGGGCATCCTGGAACCATCCAATAGTACTCGACTGTCCTGAAGAAGGAAACTTTGAAGTTTGGAGCAGCTCACAACTCCCAGCGTAGGGAAACCTCCCTGGCCTCATGACGCCCCCACCCCCTACAGGAAGGGGCCGTCATGGACACAAACTCCAGCTTGAGGCAACATCTGATACTCGCCCTGACCTCACCTGCAGGAGATCTCGATTCAGCCTCTGCAGAGTGGGCCTGCCATGCTCTTGGCCCCAAAACTCGTGCTAGCTTGTGATTTCAGACTTCCTTCCTCACAATCCTGGCCACACCCCTCCAGTTTGGAAATTTTGGAGACACAATGCAGCACTCTTTCTGCCCTCCAGAAGAAAAATGTTGCCCTATAGGGCTAACCAGAAACGCCAAATGAGTAACAACCTGCATGCCACTCGACCATACCCCAATTATACAGTCTAGCCTGTGCACTAAAGCCTTGTCTGACACAGCCTGAAGGCAGACCTCCAGTCCAACACCCAGACAGCTGGCCATACACAGAGCATATCACACCCACAATGGCTTTAGGCCATCATCTCTACCCAACCTCAGTTTTCACCTTCAGAACCTAGACCTTATCTCCACTCACTGCTCAGGAGTGAACGTGATGCAAGAATCAGAACTTCTCCTTCGCCTTGGCAAGAAACCTAGTGGTTGGCATGTTGTCCAATGTTCATTGTAGGAGAAAGCAGCATGGACTATGAGGCCCCACCTACCCCTGAGGGCCACAATGTGCACAAACACACATTGTGACCCTCAGCGTGAGCCCTATCCTCATGTAAAGCCTCTTAGTGACTGGAACAACAGCCCACATATGGGGCTTGCCAAGCCCCTAGTCCCCCAATCTCAACCAGAGTTCGAGATGTCTAGTCACCCCTATTCAGGGCTCTACTCTGGAATCCCTCTTTGGTGGGAAACCTGAGGTAAAAAAAAAAAATACAGAAAGGACTCTTCCCATCCACATAATGATCCCAACCACTTGGGATCAGGCCAAATCATCAGAGAAAGAATTGTCCATGGCCCTTGAGGACACCCCGACATTCCGCGGCCACCGTTGACACAAAATCCAGAGACAAAAGCCTGAGCAAGCGCCACATACTCGCCCTTTGTTCATAGCCCGGAAAATTCTCACGGTCTGTAGATCGAGCCTTCATACATACATCCCCAAACCTAAGCTGAGTTTGTGTTTTCAGACTTCTGTCCCCACAGTCCTGGCCCACACACCATCCAAGTTGGGGCCCCTGGAGCCACACCTCAGGACTGTGGCTTCCCTCTCCAGGGGAATTCTGCCATTTCCATTGGCCACAACCCTATAGATTAGGAGTATCCTCCAATCTCCCCGAGGCCATCCGAATAGTGTTGGCTGCCTAGGACAAACAGGGATGATCTCTCACAAGTTAGGAAACTACCTCCACTCAGACCCAGAGACAGATATCCCCAGAGAATAAGATTGAACTGGACAGGCACTTAGGCCCTTATCAGATCCATTGCTTTTGATTCCAGTCATCTCTCCTCAGAGGCCTGGTTTCCAATACCAGCATATAGGAGATTCCTTAGGCACTCATCAAAACAATTCTCTTCTCTACATAGGAAACATACTCTTTAGAGCTCCATCAAAACCTCCGGTTATGAACATCCCTCAAGGCCCCGGATCAAGCACCCCCTTCCAAGGTCTACATGGACACAAATGCACATTATGACCCATCCTCAACTCACCCATTTCAACACACCCGCATCGGTTGCTCCCCTAGATCCAGCAGATCGAACTTGCCTTGGCTCTATGAGACACCTGGAAGGGGAGGCAGGCTGCCCAGGCATCCATCCTTAGAACCATGCTCTGGATAACTTTCTTATGGGATGTCCTGGAGCCATCCAACAGGTCTCGACTGTCCCACAGAAGGAATCATTGCGGTTTGGAGCATCTTCCAATTCCCATCGTGGGAAAACCTCCATGTCCTCGTGACACCCTCCCCTTCAGGAAGGGGCCGTCATGGACAGAAACTCCGACCTAAGCCAACTTCTGATCCTAGCTCTGTCTTCATGTATACGGGATCTCGAATCATCTCTGCAGAGGGTGCCTGCCGTCCCCTCACCCCGAAATCTAAGTCTGGCTTGTGTTCTCAAAATTTTTTCCTCACACTCCTGGCCCACAAGCCTTCCAGTTTGGGAATTCTGGAGCCACTATGTGTCACTGTGTCTTCCCTCCAGAAGAAAAACGTTGCCCTTTGGGGCTACCCAGTAACCACAAATGAGTACCATCCTGCACGAAACTCGACTGCACCCTAATGATACAGTCTAGCCTGGGCATTAATTCCATGTCTTCCACAGCCTGAGCCTGCACCTCCCAACCCACACTCAACAGCTGGCCGAACACTGAGCACATCAGACACACCATGGCCTTAGGTCTTCATCTCTTCCCAACCTCAGTTTTCAGGCTTCAGAACCTAGACCTTAAATCCAATCACAGTCCAGGAGTGAAAGTGTTTCAGAAAATAAAACTCCTTCTTCCCCATGGCCAGAAAACTTTTGGTTGCCATATTGCGAACGTTCAGTGTAGGAGAAACCAGCATGGTACATTAGGCCACGCCCTGACTTGAGGGGCTCCTTGGGCACAAAAACACATTGTGAAAATCAGTGCGAGACCTATCCTCAAGGAAGGCCTCTCAGTGTCTGGACAAAGAGCCCACATATGGGGCTTGCCATGTTCTTAGGTCCCAATGTTAACCAGAGGTCTGGTTGTCCAGTTGCCCCCACCCACGACTCTGCTCTGGAATCCCTCTTTTGGTGGTCCACCTGAGGTAAAAAAACAAAAAAACAAAAAAACAAAAAAAAATAAACAACAAAAAAAAAAAACAGAAAGGCCTCCTCCCTTCGGACAGAATGACCCCAAACTCTTAGAATCGGGTCAAATCCCCAGAAAGGGAGCCTCATCGATGGCCCATGAGGACACCCCGACATTCCATGGCAATCGGTGACACATTTCCAGAAAAAAAAAAAAAAAAAGCATGAGCAAGCACCTCACATTCGCCATTTGTTCATATGCCGAAGAGTTCTCCTCACGGTCTATAGATCGGGCCGGCCATAACTACATCCCCCAACCTAAGTGGAGTTTGTGTTTTCAGACTTTTGACCAAATAGCCCTGGACCACACACGCTCCACACTTGTGTACCTGGAGCCTCACCTCAGGACTGTGCTTCCCTTTCAAGGGAATTCTTCCCATTCCATTGGCCAGAACCTTGCAAATGAGGAAGAACCTCCAAAGTCACCGAGGCCATCCCAATAGTGTAGGCCGCCCAGGACAAACAGGGGTGATCTCAAACCAGCTGAGCAACTACCTCCACTCAGACAACAGATGTCCCCAGAGAAGAATATTGAACCGGACAGGACCCTAGGCCCTAATCAGATCCATTGCTTTGGTTTCCAGGCATCTCTCCTCAGAGGCCTCGTTTCCAATACCAGCATATGGTGGTTTCCTGAGGCACCAATAAGAACAAATCTCGTCTCCCCATGGAAAACTTGCTCATTGGAGCTTTGTCATAACCTCTGGTTAGGAGAATCCTTCAGGGCCCTGGTGCCACTGCCCCATACCAAGGTCTCCATGGACTCAATCCAACATTAAGACCATCCTCAGGAAAGTCCATTTCAACTCAGCCCGCTCTGTTGCTACCCCAAGCCAGCAGATCAAACGTTTCTTGTTGCTAGGACACAATTGGAATGTGAGGCTGGCTGCCCAGGCATCCATACTTAGAACCCTGTTCTGGAAAAATACCTTATAAGACGTCCTGGAGCCATCCAACAAATATTAATTGTCCCACAGAAGGAATCCTTGCGGTTTGGAGCATCTCACAACTCCAATAGTGGGAAAACCCCCATGGCCTCATAATGGCCCCCCTTCCTGGAGGGGCCAACATGGACAGAAACTCAAACCTGAGCCAAAGTCTGAACCTCGACCTGACTTCAGACGCATGAGATCTCAATTCAGCACTGCAGAGTGTGACTGCCATGTCCTTGCCCCGAAACCTAAGCCTAGCTTGTGTTCTCAGACTTCCGTCCTCACTCTCCTGGCCCATAAGCCCTCCAGTTTGGGAATTCCGAAGCCACAATGCAGCATGCTGCCTGCCCTCCAGAAGAAAAACTTTGCCCTATGCTGCTAATAAGAAACCCCAAATGATTTTCTAATGCATGCCACTCGATTGTAAAGCAATTATACAGCCCGCCCTGTATACTAATGCCCTGTCTGGCACAGCCTGAGACAAGACATCCCAAACGACACCCAGAGAGCTGTCCCCAACCTGGACACATAGGACCCGCTATGGCTGTAGGTCGTCATTTCTTCCCAACCTCGGTTTTCAGGCTTCAGAACCTAGACCTTATCTCCAATCACTGCCCAGGGGTGAACGTGATGCAGAAATTAGAATTCCTCCTTCCCCATGGCCAGAAACCTTGTGGTTGGCATGTTGTCCAACGTTCAATGTGGGAAAACCTGCATTGTCCGAAAGGCCACGCCAGTGCTTGAGGGCCACCTAGGGCACAGACATGCATTGTGACCTGCAGCGTGAGTCCCGTATTAAAGTAACGCCTTTCAGTGGATGGACCAAGATCCTGCATATGGGGCTTGTCATATCCATAGGCCCCCAGGCTTAACCAGAGGGCGAGTATTCCAGTTGTCAGTACCCACTGCTATGCTCTAGAATCCCTCTACTGGGGGGACACAGTAAGCAGAAAACAGGACACTTCCCTTCCCACAGAAGGACCGCAAACTCTTGGGGGCTGAACAAACTACCAGAGAGGGAGACTTCTACGACCCATGAGGCAACTCCTACATTAAACGGCCATTGTGGACAAAACATCCAGAGACAAAAGCCTGAGTGACTGCCTCCCTCTCACCCTTCTTTCATATCCAGAGGAACTCCCCTCATGGACTGTAGATCAGGCCTGCCGTAACCTCGGCCCCATACCTGAGCTGAGTTAGGGTTTTTGGATGTCTGTCTGCACAGCCATGGCCCACACAGCCTCCAGGCTGGGGTCTCTGGAGCCACACCACAGTACTGTGCCTGCTCTCTCCTAAGAAACTGCCCATTCCATTGGCCACAACTCTACAAAATAGTAGAAACCTCAAGGTCCCCAAGGACATCCCACTACCGCAAGCCGCACTGGACAAATAGGGGCATTATGACACAAGCTGAGCAACTACTACCTCCATGCAGACACACAGACAGATATCCGCAGAGACAGAAGATTGAACCAGACAGGCCCCTAGGCCCTATTATGAACTCTTGCTTTGGTGTCCAGGTATCACTCCTCAGAGGCCTGTGTTCGAAGACCAGCATACGGGGCTTTCCTGAGGCACCAGACAGAAGACCTCTCATCTCCACATGGGAAGCTTCCTTGTTGGAGTTGTGTCAAGCCCTTCGGGTTGGAGAATCCTGCAGAGTCCCTTAGCTACTGCCACATTCCAAGGTCTCCATGGCCACCAACCCACATTATGACTCATCCTCAGGAGAGTCCATTTAAACTCAGCCTTCTGGGTAGCTCACCCAAGAGCCCGCAGATTGAGCGTGCCTTGTCTCGCCCAGGCAATGGGAAGGTGAGTTGGCGTTTCTCGGCATCCATGCTTACGGCCCTGCTCTCGAGTCTTTCTGTATGGGGCATCCTGGAACCATCCAATAGTACTCGACTGTCCTGAAGAAGGAAACTTTGAAGTTTGGAGCAGCTCACAACTCCCAGCATAGGGAAACCTCCCTGGCCTCATGACGCCCCCACCCCCTTCAGGAAGGGGCCGTCATGGACACAAACTCCAGCTTGAGGCAACATCTGATACTCGCCCTGACCTCACCTGCAGGAGATCTCGATTCAGCCTCTGCAGAGTGGGCCTGCCATGCTCTTGGCCCCAAAACTCGTGCTAGCTTGTGTTTTCAGACTTCCTTCCTCACAATCCTGGCCACACCCCTCCAGTTTGGCAATTCTGGAGACACAATGCAGCACTCTTTCTGCCCTCCAGAAGAAAAATGTTGCCCTGTAGGGCTAACCAGAAACGCCAAATGAGTAACAACCTGCATGCCACTCGACCATACCCCAATTATACAGTCTAGCCTGTGCACTAAAGCCTTGTCTGACACAGCCTGAAGGCAGACCTCCAGTCCAACACCCAGACAGCTGGCCATACACAGAGCATATCACACCCACAATGGCTTTAGGCCATCATCTCTACCCAACCTCAGTTTTCACCTTCAGAACCTAGACCTTATCTCCACTCACTGCTCAGGAGTGAACGTGATGCAAGAATCAGAACTTCTCCTTCACCTTGGCAAGAAACCTAGTGGTTGGCATGTTGTCCAATGTTCATTGTAGGAGAAAGCAGCATGGACTATGAGGCCCCACCTACCCCTGAGAACCACAATGTGCACAAACACACATTGTGACCCTCAGCGTGAGCCCTATCCTCATGTAAAGCCTCTTAGTGACTGGAACAACAGCCCACATATGGGGCTTGCCAGGCCCATAGTCCCCCAATCTCAACCAGAGTTTGAGATATCTAGTCACCCGTACTCAGGGCTCTACTCTGGAATCCCTCTTTGGTGGGACACCTGAGGTAAAAAAAAAAATACAGAAAGGACTCTTCCCATCCACAGAATGATCCCAACCACTTGGGATCAGGCCAAATCAACAGAGAAAGAATTGTCCATGGCCCTGAGGACACCCCGACATTCCGCGGCCAACGTTGACACAAAATCCAGAGACAAAAGCCTGAGCAAGCGCCACATACTCGCCCTTTGTTCATAGCACGGAAAATTCTCACGGTCTGTAGATCGAGCCTTCATACATACATCCCCAAACCTAAGATGAGTTTGTGTTTTCAGACTTCTGTCCCCACAGTCCTGGCCCACACGCCATCCAAGTTGGGGCCCCTGGAGCCACACCTCAGGACTGTGGCTTCCCTCTCCAGGGGAATTCTGCCATTTCCATTGGCCACAACCCTATAGATTAGGAGTGTCCTCCAATCTCCCCGAGGCCATCCGAATAGTTGTGGCTGCCCAGGACAAACAGGGATGATCTCTCACAAGTTAGGAAACTACCTCCACTCAGACCCAGAGACAGATATCCCCAGAGAATAAGATTGAACTGGACAGGCACTTAGTCCCTAATCAGATCCATTGCTTTTGATTCCAGTCATCTCTCCTCAGAGGCCTGGTTTCCAATACCAGCATATGGGAGATTTCTTAGGCACTCATCAAAACAATTCTCTTCTCTACATAGGAAACATACTCTTTAGAGCTCCATCAAAACCTCCGGTTATGAACATCCCTCAAGGCCCCGGATCAAGCACCACATTCCAAGATCTACATGGACACAAATGCACATTATGACCCATCCTCAACTCACCCTTTTCAACACACCCGCCTCGGTTGCTCCCCTAGATCCAGCAGATCGAACTTGCCTTGGCTCTATGAGACACCTGGAATGGGAGGCAGGCTGCCCAGGCATCCATCCTTAGAACCCTGCTCTGGAGAACTTCCTTATGGGATGTCCTGGAGCCATCCAACAGGTCTCGACTGTCCCACAGAAGGAATCATTGCGGTTTGGAGCATCTCACAATTCCCATCGTGGGAAAACCTCCATGTCCTCGTGACACCCTCCCCTTCATGAAGGGGCCGTCATGGACAGAAACTCCGACCTAAGCCAACTTCTGATCCTAGCTCTGTCTTCAGGTATACGGGATCTCGAATCATCTCTGCAGAGGGTGCCTGCCGTCCCCTCACCCCAAAATCTAAGTCTGGCTTGTGTTCTCAAAATTTTTTCCTCACACTCCTGGCCCACAAGCCTTCCAGTTTGGGAATTCTGGAGCCACTATGTGGCACTGTGTCTTCCCTCCAGAAGAAAAACTTTGCCCTTTGAGGCTACCCAGTAACCACAAATGAGTACCATCCTGCACGAAACTCGACTGCACCCCTATGATACAGTCTAGCCTGGGCATTAATTCCCTGTCTGCCACAGCCTGAGCCTGCACCTCCCAACCCACACTCAACAGCTGGCCGAACACTGAGCACATCAGACACACCATGGCCTTAGGTCTTCATCTCTTCCCAACCTCAGTTTTCAGGCTTCAGAACCTAGACCTTAAATCCAATCACAGTCCAGGAGTGAAAGAGTTGCAGAAAATAGAACTTCTTCTTCCCCATGGCCAGAAAACTTTTGGTTGCCATATTGTGCAACGTTCAGTGTAGGAGAAACCAGCATGGTACATTAGGCCACGCCCTGACTTGAGGGGCTCCTTGGGCACAAAAACACATTGTGAAACTCAGTGCGAGACCTATCCTCAAGGAAGGCCTCTCAGTGTCTGGACCAAGAGCCCACATATGGGGCTTGCCATGTTCTTAGGTCCCAATGTTAACCAGAGGTCTGGTTGTCCAGTTGCCCCCCCCACGACTCTGCTCTGGAATCCCTCTTTTGGTGGTCCACCTGAGGTAAAATAAATAAATAAATAAATAAAAATAAACAAAAAAACCCAGAAAGGCCTCCTCCCTTACGACAGAATGACCCCAAACTCTTGGGATCTGGTCAAATCCCCAGAAAGGGAGCCTCATCGATGGCCCATGAGGACACCCCGACATTCCATGACAATCGGTGACACATTTCCAGAAAAAAAAAAAAAAAAAAAAAAGCATGAGCAAGCACCTCACATTCGCCCTTTGTTCATATGCCGAAGAGTTCTCCTCACGTTCTATAGATCGGGCCGGCCATAACTACATCCCCCAACCTAAGTGGAGTTTGTGTTTTCAGACTTTTGACCAAATAGCCCTGCACCACACACGCTCCACACTTGGGTCCCTGGAGCCACACCTCAGGACTGTGCTTCCCTTTCAAGGGAATTCTTCCCATTCCATTGGCCACAACCTTGCAAATGAGGAAAAACCTCCAAAGTCACCGAGGCCATCCCAATAGTGTAGGCCGCCCAGGACAAACAGGGGTGATCTCAAACCAGCTGAGCAAAAACCTCCACTCAGACAACCTATGTCCCCAGAGAAGAATATTGAACCGGACAGGACCCTAGGCCCTAATCAGATCCATTGCTTTGGTTTCCAGGCATCTCTCCTCAGAGGCCTTGTTTCCAATACCAGCATATGGTGGTTTCCTGAGGCACCAATAAGAACAAATCTCGTCTCCCCATGGAAAACTTGCTCATTGGAGCTTTGTCATAACCTCTGGTTAGGAGAATCCTTCAGGGCCCTGGTGCCACTGCCCCATACCAAGGTCTCCATGGACTCAATCCAACATTAAGACCATCCTCAGGAAAGTCCATTTCAACTCAGCCCGCTCTGTTGCTACCAGAAGCCAGCAGATCAAACGTTTCTTGTTGCTAGGAGACAATTGGAATGTGAGGCTGGCTGCCCAGGCATCCATACTTAGAACGCTGTTCTGGAAAAATACCTTATAAGAAGTCCTGGAGCCATCCAACAAATCTTAATTGTCCCACAGAAGGAATCCTTGCGGTTTGGAGCATCTCACAACTCCAATAGTGGGAAAACCCCCATGGCCTCATAATGCCCCACCTTCCTTAAGGGGCCAACATGGACAGAAACTCAAACCTGAGCCAAAGTCTGAACCTCGACCTGACTTCAGACGCATGAGATCTCAATTCAGCTCTGCAGAGTGTGCCTGCCATGTCCTTGCCCCGAAACTTAAGCCTAGCTTGTGTTCTCAGACTTCCGTCCTCACTCTCCTGGCCCATAAGCCCTCCAGTTTGGGAATTCCGAAGCCACAATGCAGCATGCTGCCTGCCCTCCAGAAGAAAAACTTTGCCCTATGCTGCTAATAAGAAACCCCAAATGATTTTCTAATGCATGCCACTCGATTGTAAAGCATTTATACAGCCCACCCTGTATACTAATGCCCTGTCTGGCACAGCCTGAGACAAGACATCCCAAACGACACCCAGAAAGCTGGCCCCAACCTGGACACATAGGACCCGCTATGGCTGTAGGTCGTCATCTCTTCCCAACCTCGGTTTTCATGCTTCAGAACCTAGACCTTATCTCCAATCACTGCCCAGGGGTGAACGTGATGCAGAAATTAGAATTCCTCCTTCCCCATGGCCAGAAACCTTGTGGTTGGCATGTTGTCCAACGTTCAATGTGGGAAAACCTGCATTGTCCGAAAGGCCACGCCAGTGCTTGAGGGCCGCCTAGGGCACAGACATGCATTGTGACCTGCAGCGTGAGTCCCGTATAAAAGTAACGCCTTTCAGTGGCTGGACCAAGATCCTGCATATGGGGCTTGTCATATCCATAGGCCCCCAGGCTTAACCAGAGGGCGAGTATTCCAGTTGTCAGTACCCACTGCTATGCTCTAGAATCCCTCTACTGGGGGGACACATGAAGCAGAAAACAGGACACTTCCCTTCCCACAGAATGACCCCAAACTCTTGGGGGCTGGACAAACTACCAGAGAGGGAGACTTCTACGACCCATGAGGCAACTCCTACATTAAACGGCCATTGTGGACAAAACATCCAGAGACAAAAGCCTGAGCGACTGCCTCCCCCTCACCCTTCTTTCATATCCAGAGAAACTCCCCTCATGGACTGTAGATCATGCCTGCCGTAACCTCGGCCCCAAACCTGAGCTGAGTTAGGGTTTTTGGATGTCTGTCTGCACAGCCATGGCCCACACAGCCTCCAGGCTGGGGTCTCTGGAGCCACAGCACAGTACTGTGCCTGCTCTCTCCTAAGAAACTGCCCATTCCATTGGCCACAACTCTACAAAATAGTAGAAACCTCAAGGTCCCCAAGGACATCCCACTACCGCAAGCCGCACTGGACAAATAGGGGCATTATGACACATGCTGAGCAACTACTACCTCCACGCAGACACACAGACAGATATCCACAGAGACAGAAGATTGAACCAGACAGGCCCCTAGGCCCTATTATGAACTCTTGCTTTGGTGTCCAGGTATCACTCCTCAGAGGCCTGTGTTCGAAGACCAGCATACGGGGCTTTCCTGAGGCACCAGACAGAAGACCTCTCATCTCCACATGGGAAGCTTCCTTGTTGGGGTTGTGTCAAGCTCTTCGGGTTGGAGAATCCTTCAGAGTCCCTTAGCTACTGCCACATTCCAAGGTCTCCATGGCCACCAACCCACATTATGACTCATCCTCAGGAGAGTCCATTTAAACTCAGCCTTCTGGGTAGCTCACCCAAGAGCCCGCAGATTGAGCGTGCCTTGTCTCGACCAGGCAATGGGAAGGTGAGTTGGCGTTTCTCGGCATCCATGCTTACGGCCCTGCTCTCGAGTCTTTCTGTATGGGGCATCCTGGAACCATCCAATAGTACTCGACTGTCCTGAAGAAGGAAACTTTGAAGTTTGGAGCAGCTCACAACTCCCAGCGTAGGGAAACCTCCCTGGCCTCATGACGCCCCCACCCCCTTCAGGAAGGGGCCGTCATGGACACAAACTCCAGCTTGAGGCAACATCTGATACTCGCCCTGACCTCACCTGCAGGAGATCTCGATTCAGCCTCTGCAGAGTGGGCCTGCCATGCTCTTGGCCCCAAAACTCGTGCTAGCTTGTGTTTTCAGACTTCCTTCCTCACAATCCTGGCCACACCCCTCCAGTTTGGCAATTCTGGAGACACAATGCAGCACTCTGCCTGCCCTCCAGAAGAAAAATGTTGCCCTATAGGGCTAACCAGAAACGCCAAATGAGTAACAACATGCATGCCACTCGCCCATACCCCAATTATACAGTCTAGCCTGTGCACTAAAGCCCTGTCTGACACAGCCTGAGGGCAGACCTCCAGTCCAACACGAGACAGCTGGCCGTACACAGAGCATATCACACCCACAATGGCTTTAGGCCATCATCTCTACCCAACCTCAGTTTTCACCTTCAGAACCTAGACCTTATCTCCACTCACTGCTCAGGAGTGAACCTCATGCAAGAACCAGAACTTCTCCTTCGCCTTGGCAAGAAACCTAGTGGTTGGCATGTTGTCCAATGTTCATTGTAGGAGAAAGCAGCATGGACTAAGAGGCCCCACCTATCCCTGAGGGCCACAATGTGCACAAACACACATTGTGACCCTCAGCGTGAGCCCTATCCTCATGTAAAGCCTCTTAGTGACTGGAACAACAGCCCACATATGGGGCTTACCAGGTCCCTAGTCCCCCAATCTCAACCAGAGTTCGAGATGTCTAGTCACCCCTACTCAGGGCTCTACTCTGGAATCACTCTTTGGTGGAACACCTGAGGTAAAAAAAAAAAAAAATACAGAAAGGACTCTTTCGATCCACAGAATGATCCCAACCACTTGGGATCAGGCCAAATCATCAGAGAAAGAATTGTCCATGGCCCTTGAGGACACCCCGACATTCCGCGGCCACCGTTGACACAAAATCCAGAGACAAAAGCCTGAGCAGGCGCCACATACTCGCCCTTTGTTCATAGCCCGGAAAATTCTCACGGTCTGTAGATCGAGCCTTCATACATACATCGCCAAACCTAAGCTGAGTTTGTGTTTTCAGACTTCTGTCCCCACAGTCCTGGCCCACACACCATCCAAGTTGGGGCCCCTGGAGCCACACCTCAGGACTGTGGCTTCCCTCTCCAGGGGAATTCTGCCATTTCCATTGGCCACAACCCTATAGATTAGGAGTATCCTCCAATCTCCCCGAGGCCATCCGAATAGTGTTGGCTGCCCAGGACAAACAGGGATGATCTCTCACAAGTTAGGAAACTACCTCCACTCAGACCCAGAGACAGATATCCCCAGAGAATAAGATTGAACTGGACAGGCACTTAGGCCCTAATCAGATCCATTGCTTTTGATTCCAGTCATCTCTCCTCAGAGGCCTGGTTTCCAATACCAGCATATGGGAGATTCCTTAGGCACTCATCAAAACAATTCTCTTCTCTACATAGGAAACATACTCTTTAGAGCTCCATCAAAACCTCCGGTTATGAACATCCCTCAAGGCCCCGGATCAAGCATCCCATTCCAAGGTCTACATGGACACAAATGCACATTATGACCCATCCTCAACTCACCCTTTTCAACACACCCGCCTCGGTTGCTCCCCTAGATCCAGCAGATCGAACTTGCCTTGGCTCTATGAGACACCTGGAATGGGAGGCAGGCTGCCCAGGCATCCATCCTTAGAACCCTGCTCTGGATAACTTCCTTATGGGATGTCCTGGAGCCATCCAACAGGTCTCGACTGTCCCACAGAAGGAATCATTGCGGTTTGGAGCATCTCACAATTCCCATCGTGGGCAAACCTCCATGTCCTCGTGACACCCTCCCCTTCATGAAGGGGCCGTCATGGACAGAAACTCCGACCTAAGCCAACTTCTGATCTTAGCTCTGTCTTCAGGTATACGGGATCTCGAATCATCTCTGCAGAGGGTGCCTGCCGTCCCCTCACCCCAAAATCTAAGTCTGGCTTGTGTTCTCAGAATTTTTTCCTCACACTCCTGGCCCACAAGCCTTCCAATTTGGGAATTCTGGAGCCACTATGTGGCACTGTGTCTTCCCTCCAGAAGAAAAACGTTGCCCTTTGGAGCTACCCAGGAACCACAAATGAGTACCATCCTGCACGAAACTCGACTGCACCCCAATGATACAGTCTAGCCTGGGCTTAATTCCCTGTCTGCCACAGCCTGAGCCTGCACCTTCCATCCCACACTCAACAGCTGGCCGAACACTGAGCAATCAGACACACCATGGCCTTAGGTCTTCATCTCTTCCCAACCTCAGTTTTCAGGCTTCAGAACCTAGACCTTAAATCCAATCACAGTCCAGGAGAGAAAGAGTTGCAGAAAATAGAACTCCTTCTTCCCCATGGCCAGAAAACTTTTGGTTGCCATATTGTGCAACGTTCAGTGTAGGAGAAACCAGCATGGTACATTAGGCCACGCCCTGACTTGAGGGCCTCCTGGGAACAAAAACGCATTGTGAAACTCAGTGCGAGACCTATCCTCAAGGAAGGCCTCTCAGTGTCTGGACCAAGAGCCCACATATGGGGCTTGCCATGTTCTTAGGTCCCAATGTTAACCAGAGGTCTGGTTGTCCAGTTGCCCCCACCCACGACTCTGCTCTGGAATCCCTCTTTTGGTGGTCCACCTGAGGTAAAAAAAAAAAATAAATAAATGAATAAAAATAAACAAAAAAAAAAAACCAGAAAGGCCTCCTCCCTTACGACAGAATGACCCCAAACTCTTGGGATCTGGTCAAATCCCCAGAAAGGGAGCCTCATCGATGGCCCATGAGGACACCCCGACATTCCATGGCAATCGGTGACACATTTCCAGAAAAAAAAAAAAAATCATGAGCAAGCACCTCACATTCGCCCTTTGTTCATCTGCCGAAGTGTTCTCCTCACGTTCTATAGATCGGGCCGGCCATTACTACATCCCCCAACCTAAGTGGAGTTTGTGTTTTCAGACTTTTGACCAAATAACCCTGGACCACACACGCTCCACACTTGGGTCCCTGGAGCCACACCTCAGGACTGTGCTTCCCTTTCAAGGGAATTCTTACCATACCATTGGCCAGAACCTTGCAAATGAGGAAAAACCTCCAAAGTCACCGAGGCCATCCCAATAGTGTAGGCCGCCCAGGACAAACAGGGGTGATCTCAAACCAGCTGAGCAACTACCTCCACTCAGACAACAGATGTCCCCAGAGAAGAATATTGAACCGGACAGGACCCTAGGCCCTAATCAGATCCATTGCTTTGGTTTCCAGGCATCTCTCCTCAGAGGCCTCGTTTCCAATACCAGCATATGGTGGTTTCCTGAGGCACCAATAAGAACAAATCTCGTCTCCCCATGGAAAACTTGCTCATTGGAGCTTTGTCATAACCTCTGGTTAGGAGAATCCTTCAGGGCCCTGGTGCCACTGCCCCATACCAAGGTCTCCATGGACTCAATCCAACATTAAGACCATCCTCAGGAAAGTCCATTTCAACTCAGCCCCCTCTGTTGCTACCCCAAGCCTGCAGATCAAACGTTTCTTGTTGCTAGGAGACAATTGGAATGTGAGGCTGGCTGCCCAGGCATCCACACTTAGAACGCTGTTCTGGAAAAATACCTTATAAGACGTCCTGGAGCCATCCAACAAATCTTAATTGTCCCACAGAAGGAATCCTTGCGGTTTGGAGCATCTCACAACTCCAATAGTGGGAAAACCCCCATGGCCTTTAATGCCCCCCCTTCCTGAAGGGGCCAACATGGACAGAAACTCAAACCTGAGCCAAAGTCTAAACCTCGACCTGACTTCAGACGCATGAGATCTCAATTCAGCTCTGCAGAGTGTGCCTGCCATGTCCTTGCCCCGAAACCTAAGCCTAGCTTGTGTTCTCAGACTTCCGTCCTCACTCTCCTGGCCCATAAGCCCTCCAGTTTGGGAATTCCGAAGCCACAATGCAGCGCTCTGCCTGCCCTCCAGAAGAAAAACTTTGCCCTATGCTGCTAATAAGAAACCCCAAATGATTTTCTAATGCATGCCACTCGATTGTAAAGCAATTATACAGCCCAACCTGTATACCATGCCCTGTCTGGCAGAGCCTGAGACAAGATATCCCAAACGACACCCAGACAGCTGGCCCCAACCTGGACACATAGGACCCGCTATGGCTGTAGGTCGTCATCTCTTCCCAACCTCGGTTTTCAGGCTTCAGAACCTAGACCTTATCTCCAATCACTGCCCAGGGGTGAACGTGATGCAGAAATTAGAATTCCTCCTTCCCCATGGCCAGAAACCTTGTGGTTGGCATGTTGTCCAACGTTCAATGTGGGAAAACCTGCATTGTTTGAAAGGCCACGCCAGTGCTTGAGGGCCGCCTAGGGCACAGACATGCATTGTGACCTGCAGCGTGTTCCCAAATTAAAGTAACGCCTTTCAGTGGCTGGACCAAGATCCTGCATATGGGGCTTGTCATATCCATAGGCCCCCAGGCTTAACCAGAGGGCGAGTATTCCAGTTGTCAGTACCCACTGCTATGCTCTAGAATCCCTCTACTGGGGGGACACATGAAGCAGAAAACAGGACACTTCCCTTCCCAGAGAAGGACCCCAAACTCTTGGGGGCTGGACAAACTACCAGAGAGGGAGACTTCTACGACCCATGAGGCAACTCCTACATTAAACGGCCATTGTGGACAAAACATCCAGAGACAAAAGCCTGAGCGACTGCCTCCCTCTCACCCTTCTTTCATATCCAGAGGAACTGCCCTCATGGACTGTAGATCAGGCCTGCTGTAACCTCGGCCCCAAACCTGAGCTGAGTTAGGGTTTTTGGATGTCTGTCTGCACAGCCATGGCCCACACAGCCTCCAGGCTGGGGTCTCTGGAGCCACACCACAGTACTGTGCCTGCTCTCTCCTAAGAAACTGCCCATTCCATTGGCCACAACTCTACAACATAGTAGAAACCTCAAGGTCCCCAAGGACATCCCACTACCGCAAGCCGCACTGGACAAATAGGGGCATTATGACACATGCTGAGCAACTACTACCTCCATGCAGACACACAGACAGATATCCGCAGAGACAGAAGATTGAACCAGACAGGCCCCTAGGCCCTATTATGAACTCTTGCTTTGGTGTCCAGGTATCACTCCTCAGAGGCCTGGGTTCGAAGACCAGCATACGGGGCTTTCCTGAGGCACCAGACAGAAGACCTCTCATCTCCACATGGGAAGCTTCCTTGTTGGGGTTGTGTCAAGCCCTTCGGGTTGGAGAATCCTGCAGAGTCCCTTAGCTACTGCCACATTCCAAGGTCTCCATGGCCACCAACCCACACTATGACTCTTCCTCAGGAGAGTCCATTTAAACTCAGCCTTCTGGGTAGCTCACCCAAGAGCCCGCAGATTGAGCGTGCCTTGTCTCAACCAGGCAATGGGAAGGTGAGTTGGCGTTTCTCGGCATCCATGCTTACGGCCCTCCTCTCGAGTCTTTCTGTGTGGGGCATCCTGGAACCATCCAATAGTACTCGACTGTCCTGAAGAAGGAAACTTTGAAGTTTGGAGCAGCTCACAACTCCCAGCGTAGGGAAACCTCCCTGGCCTCATGACGCCCCACCCCCTTCAGGAAGGGGCCGTCATGGACACAAACTCCAGCTTGAGGCAACATCTGATACTCGCCCTGACCTCACCTGCAGGAGATCTCGATTCAGCCTCTGCAGAGTGGGCCTGCCATGCTCTTGGCCCCAAAACTCGTGCTAGCTTGTGTTTTCAGACTTCCTTCCTCACAATCCTGGCCACACCCCTCCAGTTTGGCAATTCTGGAGACACAATGAAGCACTCTGCCTGCCCTCCAGAAGAAAAATGTTGCCCTATAGGGCTAACCAGAAACGCCAAATGAGTAACAACCTGCATGCCACTCGACCATACCCCAATTATACAGTCTAGCCTGTGCACTAAAGCCCTGTCTGACACAGCCTGAGGGCAGACCTCCAGTCCAACACCCAGACAGCTGGCCATACACAGAGCATATCACACCCACAATGGCTTTAGGCCATCATCTCTACCAAACCTCAGTTTTCACCTTAGAACCTAGACCTTATCTCCACTCACTGCTCAGGAGTGAACGTGATGCAAGAATCAGAACTTCTCCTTCGCCTTGGCAAGAAACCTAGTGGTTGGCATGTTGTCCAATGTTCATTGTAGGAGAAAGCAGCATGGACTATGAGGCCCCACCTATCCCTGAGGGCCACAATGTGCACAAACAAACATTGTGACCCTCAGCGTGAGCCCTATCCTCATGTAAAGCCTCTTAGTGACTGGAACAACAGCCCACATATGGGGCTTGCCAGGCCCCTGGTCCCCCAATCTCAACCAGAGTTCCAGATGTCTAGTCACCCCTACTCAGGGCTCTACTCTGGAATCCCTCTTTGGTGGGACACCTGAGGTAAAAAAAAAAAAAAAAAATACAGAAAGGACACTTTCGATCCACAGAATGATCCCAACCACTTGGAATCAGGCCAAATCATCAGAGAAAGAATTGTCCATGGCCCTTGAGGACACCCCGACATTCCGCTGCCACCGTTGACACAAAATCCAGAGACAAAAGCCTGAGCAAGCGCCACATACTCGCCCTTTGTTCATAGCCCGGAAAATTCTCACGGTCTGTAGATCGAGCCTTCATACATCCATCCCCAAACCTAAGCTGAGTTTGTGTTTTCAGACTTCTGTCCCCACAGTCCTGGCCCACACACCATCCAAGTTGGGGCCCCTGGAGCCACACCTCAGGACTGTGGCTTCCCTCTCCAGGGGAATTCTGCCATTTCCATTGGCCACAACCCTATAGATTAGGAGTATCCTCCAATCTCCCCGAGGCCATCCGAATAGTGTTGGCTGCCCAGGACAAACAGGGATGATCTCTCACAAGTTAGGAAACTACCTCCACTCAGACCCAGAGACAGATATCCCCAGAGAATAAGATTGAACTGGACAGTCACTTAGGCCCTAATCAGATCCATTGCTTTTGATTCCAGTCATCTCTCCTCAGAGGCCTGGTTTCCAATACCAGCATATGGGAGATTCCTTAGGCACTCATCAAAACAATTCTCTTCTCTACATAGGAAACATACTCTTTAGAGCTCCATCAAAACCCCCGGTTATGAACATCCCTCAAGGCCCCGGGTCAAGCATCCCATTCCAAGGTCTACATGGACACAAATGCACATTATGACCCATCCTCAACTCACCCTTTTCAACACACCCGCCTCGGTTGCTCCCCTAGATCCAGCAGATCGAACTTGCCTTGGCTCTATGAGACACCTGGAATGGGAGGCAGGCTGCCCAGGCATCCATCCTTAGAACCCTGCTCTGGATAACTTCCTTATGGGATGTCCTGGAGCCATCCAACAGGTCTCGACTGTCCCACAGAAGGAATCATTGCGGTTTGGAGCATCTCACAATTCCCATCGTGGGAAAACCTCCATGTCCTCGTGACAACCTCCCCTTCATGAAGGGGCCGTCATGGACAGAAACTCCGACCTAAGCCAACTTCTGATCCTAGCTCTGTCTTCAGGTATACGGGATCTCGAATCATCTCTGCAGAGGGTGCCTGCCGTCCCCTCACCCCGAAATCTAAGTCTGGCTTGTGTTCTCAGAATTTTTTCCTCACACTCCTGGCCCACAAGCCTTCCAGTTTGAGAATTCTGGAGCCACTATGTTGCACTGTGTCTTCCCTCCAGAAGAAAAACGTTGCCCTTTGGGGCTACCCAGGAACCACAAATGAGTACCATCCTGCACGAAACTCGACTGCACCCTAATGATACAGTCTAGCCTGGGCATTAATTCCCTGTCTGCCACAGCCTGAGCCTGCACCTCCCAACCCACACTCAACAGCTGGCCGAACACTGAGCACATCAGACACACCATGGCCTTAGGTCTTCATCTCTTCCCAACCTCAGTTTTCAGGCTTCAGAACCTAGACCTTAAATCCAATCACAGTCCAGGAGTGAAAGAGTTGCAGAAAATAGAACTCCTTCTTCCCCATGGCCAGAAAACTTTTGGTTGCCATATTGTGCAACGTTCAGTGTAGGAGAAACCAGCATGGTACATTAGGCCACGCCCTGACTTGAGGGGCTCCTTGGGCACAAAAACACATTGTGAAACTCAGTGCGAGACCTATCCTCAAGGAAGGCCTCTCCGTGTCTGGACCAAGAGCCCACATATGGGGCTTGCCATGTTCTTAGGTCCCAATGTTAACCAGAGGTCTGGTTGTCCAGTTGCCCACACCCACGACTCTGCTCTGGAATCCCTCTTTTGGTGGTCCACCTAAGGTAAAAAAAAAAAATAAATAAATAAAAATAAACAAAAAAAAAACCAGAAAGGCCTCCTCCCTTAAGACAGAATGACCCCAAACTCTTGGGATCTGGTCAAATCCACAGAAAGTAGCCTCATCGATGGCCCATGAGGACACCTCGACATTCCATGGCTATCGGTGACATATTTCCAGAAAAAAAAAATAAAAATCATGAGCAAGCACCTCACATTCACCCTTTGTTCATATGCCGAAGTGTTCTCCTCACGGTCTATAGATCGGGCCGGCCATACCTACATCCCCCAACCTAAGTGGAGTTTGTGTTTTCAGACTTTTGACCAAATAGCCCTGCACCACAACGCTCCACACTTGGGTCCCTGGAGCCACACCTCAGGACTGTGCTTCCCTTTCAAGGGAATTCTTCCCATTCCATTGGCCACAACCTTGCAAATGAGGAAAAACCTCCAACGTCACCGAGGCCATCCCAATATTGTAGGCCGCACAGGACAAACAGGGGTGATCTCAAAACAGCTGAGCAACTACCTCCACTCAGACAACAGATGTCCCCAGAGAAGAATATTGAACCGGACAGGACCCTAGGCCCTAATCAGATCCATTGCTTTGGTTTCCAGGCATCTCTTTTCAGAGGCCTCGTTTCCAATACCAGCATATGGTGGTTTCCTGAGGCACCAATAAGACCAAATCTCATCTCCCCATGGAAAACTTGCTCATTGGAGCTTTGTCATAACCTCTGGTTAGGAGAATCCTTCAGGGCCCTGGTGCCACTGCCCCATACCAAGGTCTCCATGGACTCAATCCAACATTAAGACCATCCTCAGGAAAGTCCATTTCAACTCAGCCCCCTCTGTTGCTACCCTAAGCCAGCAGATCAAACGTTTCTTGTTGCTAGGAGACAATTGGAATGTGAGGCTGATTGCCCAGGCATACATACTTAGAACGCTGTTCTGAAAAAATACCTTATAAGACGTCCTGTAGCCATCCAACAAATCTTAATTGTCCCACAGAAGGAATCCTTGTGGTTTGGAGCATCTCACAACTCCAATAGTGGGAAAACCCCCATGGACTCATAATGCCCCCCCTTCCTGAAGGGGCCAACATGGACAGAAACTCAAACCTGAGCCAAAGTCTGAACCTCGACCTGACTTCAGACGCATGAGATCTCAATTCAGCTCTGCAGAGTGTGCCTGCCATGTCCTTGCCCCGAAACCTAAGCCTAGCTTGTTTTCTCAGACTTCCGTCCTCACTCTCCTGGCCCATAAGCCCTCCAGTTTGGGAATTCCGAAGCCACAATGCAGCATGCTGCCTGCCCTCCAGAAGAAAAACTTTGCCCTATGCTGCTAATAAGAAACCCCAAATGATTTTCTAATGTATGCCACTCGATTGTAAAGCAATTACCCAGCCCACCCTGTATACTAATGCCCTGTCTGGCACAGCCTGAGACAAGACATACCAAACGACACCCAGACAGCTGGCCCCAACATGGACACATAGGACCCGCTATGGCTGTAGGTCGTCATCTCTTCCCTACCTCGGTTTTCAGGCTTCAGAACCTAGACCTTATCTCCAATCACTGCCCAGGGGTGAACGTGATGCAGAAATTAGAATTCCTCCTTCCCCATGGCCAGAAACCTTGTGGTTGGCATGTTGTCCAACGTTCAATGTGGGAAAACCTGCATTGTTTGAAAGGCCACGCCAGTGCTTGAGGGCCGCCTAGGGCACAGACATGCATTGTGACCTGCAGCGTGAGTCCCGTATTAAAGTAACGCCTTTCAGTGGCTGGACCAAGATCCTGCATATGGGGCTTGTCATATCCATAGGCCCCCAGGCTTAACCAGAGGGCGAGTATTCCAGTTGTCAGTACCCACTGCTATGCTCTAGAATCCCTCTACTGGGGGGACACATGAAGCAGAAAACAGGACACTTCCCTTCCCACAGAAGGACCCCAAACTCTTGGGGGCTGGACAAACTACCAGAGAGGGAGACTTCTACGACCCATGAGGCAACTCCTACATTAAACGGCCATTGTGGACAAAACATCCAGAGACAAAAGCCTGAGCGACTGCCTCCCTCTCACCCTTCTTTCATATCCAGAGGAACTGCCCTCATGGACTGTAGATCAGGCCTGCCGTAACCTCGGCCCCAAACCTGAGCTGAGTTAGGGTTTTTGGATGTCTGTCTGCACAGCCATGGCCCACACAGCCTCCAGGCTGGGGTCTCTGGAGCCACACCACAGTACTGTGCCTGCTCTCTCCTAAGAAACTGCCCATTCCATTGGCCACAACTCTACAAAATAGTAGAAACCTCAAGGTCCCCAAGGACATCCCACTACCGAAAGCCGCACTGGACAAATAGGGGCATTATGACACAAGTTGAGCAACTACTACCTCCATGCAGACACAAAGACAGATATCCGCAGAGACAGAAGATTGAACCAGACAGGCCCCTAGGCCCTATTATGAACTCTTGATTTGGTGTCCAGGTATCACTCCTCAGATGCCTAGGTTCGAAGACCAGCATAGGGGGCTTTCCTGAGGCACCAGACAGAAGAACTCTCATCTCCACATGGGAAGCTTCCTTGTTGGGGTTGTGTCAAGCCCTTCGGGTTGGAGAATCCTGCAGAGTCCCTTAGCTACTGCCACATTCCAAGGTCTCCATGGCCACCAACCCACATTATGACTCATCCTCAAGAGAGTCCATTTAAACTCAGCCTTCTGGGTAGCTCACCCAAGAGCCCGCAGATTGAGCGTGCCTTGTCTCGACCAGGCAATGGGAAGGTGAGTTGGCGTTTCTCGGCATCCATGCTTACGGCCCTGCTCTCGAGTCTTTCTGTATGGGGCATCCTGGAACCATCCAATAGTACTCGACTGTCCTGAAGAAAGAAACTTTGAAGTTTGGAGCAGCTCACAACTCCCAGCGTAGGGAAACATCCCTGGCCTCATGACGCCCCCACCCCCTTCAGGAAGGGGCCGTCATGGACACAAACTCCAGCTTGAGGCAACATCTGATACTCGCCCTGACCTCACCTGCAGGAGATCTCGATTCAGCCTCTGCAGAGTGGGCCTGCCATGCTCTTGGCCCCAAAACTCGTGCTAGCTTGTGTTTTCAGACTTCCTTCCTCACAATCCTGGCCACACCCCTCCAGTTTGGCAATTCTGGAGACACAATGCAGCACTCTGCCTGCCCTCCAGAAGAAAAATGTTGCCCTATAGGGCTAACCAGAAACGCCAAATGAGTAACAACCTGCATGCCACTCGAACATACCCCAATTATACAGTCTAGCCTGTGCACTAAAGCCCTGTCTGACACAGCCTGAGGACAGACCTCCAGTCCAACACCCAGACAGCTGGCCATACACAGAGCATATCACACCCACAATGGCTTTAGGCCATCATCTCTACCCAACCTCAGTTTTCACCTTCAGAACCTAGACCTTATCTCCACTCACTTCTCAGGAGTGAACGTGATGCAAGTATCAGAACTTCTCCTTCGCCTTGGCAAGAAACCTAGTGGTTGGCATGTTGTCCAATGTTCATTGTAGGAGAAAGCAGCATGGACTAGGAGGCCCCACCTATCCCTGAGGGCCACAATGTGCACAAACACACCTTGTGACCCTCAGCGTGAGCCCTATCCTCATGTAAAGCCTCTTAGTGACTGGAACAACAGCCCACATATGGGGCTTGCCAAGCCCCTAGTTCCCCAATCTCAACCAGAGTTCAAGATGTCTAGTCACCCCTACTCAGGGCTCTATTCTGGAATCCCTCTTTGGTGGGACACCTGAGGTAAAAAAAAAAAAATACAGAAAGGACTCTTCCCATCCACAGAATGATCCCAACCACTTGGGATCAGGCCAAATCATTAGAGAAAGAATTGTCCATGGCCCTTGAGGACACCCCGACATTCCGCGGCCACCGTTGACACAAAATCCAGAGACAAAAGCCTGAGCAAGCGCTACATACTCGCCCTTTGTTCATAGCCCGGAAAATTCTCACGGTCTGTAGATCGAGCCTTCATTCATACATCCCCAAACCTAAGCTGAGTTTGTGTTTTCAGACTTCTGTCCCCACAGTCCTGGCCCACACACCATCCAGTTGGGGCCCCTGGAGCCACACCTCAGAACTGTGGCTTTCCTCTCCAGGGGAATTCTGCCATTTCCATTGGCCACAACTCTATAGATTAGGAGTATCCTCCAATCTCCCCGAGGCCATCCGAATAGTGTTGGCTGCCCAGGACAAACAGGGATGATCTCTCACAAGTTAGGAAACTACCTCCACTCAGACCCAGAGACAGATATCCCCAGAGAATAAGATTGAACTGGACAGGCACTTAGGCCCTAATCAGATCCATTGCTTTTGATTCCAGTCATCTCTCCTCAGAGGCCTGGTTTCCAATACCAGCATATGGGAGATTCCTTAGGCACTCATCAAAACAATTCTCTTCTCTACATAGGAAACATACTCTTTAGAGCTCCATCAAAACCCCCGGTTATGAACATCCCTCAAGGCCCCGGGTCAAGCATCCCATTCCAAGGTCTACATGGACACAAATGCACATTATGACCCATCCTCAACTCACCCTTTTCAACACACCCGCCTCGGTTGCTCCCCTAGATCCAGCAGATCGAACTTGCCTTGGCTCTATGAGACACCTGGAATGGGAGGCAGGCTGCCCAGGCATCCATCCTTAGAACCCTGCTCTGGATAACTTCCTTATGGGATGTCCAGGAGCCATCCAACAGGTCTCGACTGTCCCACAGAAGGAATCATTGCGGTTTGGAGCATCTCACAATTCCCATCGTGGGAAAACCTCCATGTCCTCGTGACAACCTCCCCTTCATGAAGGGGCCGTCATGGACAGAAACTACGACCTAAGCCAACTTCTGATCCTAGCTCTGTCTTCAGGTATACGGGATCTCGAATCATCTCTGCAGAGGGTGCCTGCCGTCCCCTCACCCCGAAATCTAAGTCTGGCTTGTGTTCTCAGAATTTTTTCCTCACACTCCTGGCCCACAAGCCTTCCAGTTTGAGAATTCTGGAGCCACTATGTTGCACTGTGTCTTCCCTCCAGAAGAAAAACGTTGCCCTTTGGGGCTACCCAGGAACCACAAATGAGTACCATCCTGCACGAAACTCGACTGCACCCTAATGATAGAGTCTAGCCTGGGCATTAATTCCCTGTCTGCCACAGCCTGAGCCTGCACCTCCCAACCCACACTCAACAGCTGGCCGAACACTGAGCACATCAGACACACCATGGCCTTAGGTCTTCATCTCTTCCCAACCTCAGTTTTCAGGCTTCAGAACCTAGACCTTAAATCCAATCACAGTCCAGGAGTGAAAGAGTTGCAGAAAATAGAACTCCTTCTTCCCCATGGCCAGAAAACTTTTGGTTTCCATATTGTGCAACGTTCAGTGTAGGAGAAACCAGCATGGTACATTAGGCCACGCCCTGACTTGAGGGGCTCCTTGGGCACAAAAACACATTGTGAAACTCAGTGCGAGACCTATCCTCAAGGAAGGCCTCTCCGTGTCTGGACCAAGAGCCCACATATGGGGCTTGCCATGTTCTTAGGTCCCAATGTTAACCAGAGGTCTGGTTGTCCAGTTGCCCACACCCACGACTCTGCTCTGGAATCCCTCTTTTGGTGGTCCACCTAAGGTAAAAAAAAAAATAAATAAATAAAAATAAACAAAAAAAAAAACCAGAAAGGCCTCCTCCCTTAAGACAGAATGACCCCAAACTCTTGGGATCTGGTCAAATCCACAGAAAGTAGCCTCATCGATGGCCCATGAGGACACCTCGACATTCCATGGCAATCGGTGACACATTTCCAGAAAAAAAAAAATAAAAATCATGAGCAAGCACCTCACATTCACCCTTTGTTCATATGCCGAAGAGTTCTCCTCACGGTCTATAGATCGGGCCGGCCTTACCTACATCCCCCAACCTAAGTGGAGTTTGTGTTTTCAGACTTTTGACCAAATAGCCCTGCACCACAACGCTCCACACTTGGGTCCCTGGAGCCACATCTCAGGACTGTGCTTCCCTTTCAAGGGAATTCTTCCCATTCCATTGGCCACAACCTTGCAAATGAGGAAAAACCTCCAACGTCACCGAGGCCATCCCAATATTGTAGGCCGCACAGGACAAACAGGGGTGATCTCAAAACAGCTGAGCAACTACCTCCACTCAGACAACAGATGTCCCCAGAGAAGAATATTGAACCGGACAGGACCCTAGGCCCTAATCAGATCCATTGCTTTGGTTTCCAGGCATCTCTTTTCAGAGGCCTCGTTTCCAATACCAGCATATGGTGGTTTCCTGAGGCACCAATAAGAACAAATCTCATCTCCCCATGGAAAACTTGCTCATTGGAGCTTTGTCATAACCTCTGGTTAGGAGAATCCTTCAGGGCCCTGGTGCCACTGCCCCATACCAAGGTCTCCATGGACTCAATCCAACATTAAGACCATCCTCAGGAAAGTCCATTTCAACTCAGCCCCCTCTGTTGCTACCCTAAGCCAGCAGATCAAACGTTTCTTGTTGCTAGGAGACAATTGGAATGTGAGGCTGATTGCCCAGGCATCCATACTTAGAATGCTGTTCTGAAAAAATACCTTATAAGACGTCCTGTAGCCATCCAACAAATCTTAATTGTCCCACAGAAGGAATCCTTGTGGTTTGGAGCATCTCACAACTCCAATAGTGGGAAAACCCCCATGGACTCATAATGCCCCCCCTTCCTGAAGGGGCCAACATGGACAGAAACTCAAACGTGAGCCAAAGTCTGAACCTCGACCTGACTTCAGACGCATGAGATCTCAATTCAGCTCTGCAAAGTGTGCCTGCCATGTCCTTGCCCCGAAACCTAAGCCTAGCTTGTGTTCTCAGACTTCCGTCCTCACTCTCCTGGCCCATAAGCCCTCCAGTTTGGGAATTCCGAAGCCACAATGCAGCATGCTGCCTGCCCTCCAGAAGAAAAACTTTGCCCTATGCTGCTAATAAGAAACCCCAAATGATTTTCTAATGTATGCCACTCGATTGTAAAGCAATTACCCAGCCCACCCTGTATACTAATGCCCTGTCTGGCACAGCCTGAGACAAGACATACCAAACGACACCCAGACAGCTGGCCCCAACATGGACACATAGGACCCGCTATGGCTGTAGGTCGTCATCTCTTCCCTACCTCGGTTTTCAGGCTTCAGAACCTAGACCTTATCTCCAATCACTGCCCAGGGGTGAACGTGATGCAGAAATTAGAATTCCTCCTTCCCCATGGCCATTAACCTTGTGGTTGGCATGTTGTCCAACGTTCAATGTGGGAAAACCTGCATTGTTTGAAAGGCCACGCCAGTGCTTGAGGGCCGCCTAGGGCACAGACATGCATTGTGACCTGCAGCGTGAGTCCCGTATTAAAGTAACGCCTTTCAGTGGCTGGACCAAGATCCTGCATATGGGGCTTGTCATATCCATAGGCCCCCAGGCTTAACCAGAGGGCGAGTATTCCAGTTGTCAGTACCCACTGCTATGCTCTAGAATCCCTCTACTGGGGGGACACATGAAGCAGAAAACAGGACACTTCCCTTCCCACAGAAGGACCCCAAACTCTTGGGGGCTGGACAAACTACCAGAGAGGGAGACTTCTACGACCCATGAGGCAACTCCTACATTAAACGGCCATTGTGGACAAAACATCCAGAGACAAAAGCCTGAGCGACTGCCTCCCTCTCACCCTTCTTTCATATCCAGAGGAACTGCCCTCATGGACTGTAGATCAGGCCTGCCGTAACCTCGGCCCCAAACCTGAGCTGAGTTAGGGTTTTTGGATGTCTGTCTGCACAGCCATGGCCCACACAGCCTCCAGGCTGGGGTCTCTGGAGCCACACCACAGTACTGTGCCTGCTCTCTCCTAAGAAACTGCCCATTCCATTGGCCACAACTCTACAAAATAGTAGAAACCTCAAGGTCCCCAAGGACATCCCACTACCGAAAGCCGCACTGGACAAATAGGGGCATTATGACACAAGTTGAGCAACTACTACCTCCATGCAGACACAAAGACAGATATCCGCAGAGACAGAAGATTGAACCAGACAGGCCCCTAGGCCCTATTATGAACTCTTGATTTGGTGTCCAGGTATCACTCCTCAGATGCCTAGGTTCGAAGACCAGCATAGGGGGCTTTCCTGAGGCACCAGACAGAAGAACTCTCATCTCCACATGGGAAGCTTCCTTGTTGGGGTTGTGTCAAGCCCTTCGGGTTGGAGAATCCTGCAGAGTCCCTTAGCTACTGCCACATTCCAAGGTCTCCATGGCCACCAACCCACATTATGACTCATCCTCAGGAGAGTCCATTTAAACTCAGCCTTCTGGGTAGCTCACCCAAGAGCCCGCAGATTGAGCGTGCCTTGTCTCGACCAGGCAATGGGAAGGTGAGTTGGCGTTTCTCGGCATCCATGCTTACGGCCCTGCTCTCGAGTCTTTCTGTATGGGGCATCCTGGAACCATCCAATAGTACTCGACTGTCCTGAAGAAAGAAACTTTGAAGTTTGGAGCAGCTCACAACTCCCAGCGTAGGGAAACATCCCTGGCCTCATGACGCCCCCACCCCCTTCAGGAAGGGGCCGTCATGGACACAAACTCCAGCTTGAGGCAACATCTGATACTCGCCCTGACCTCACCTGCAGGAGATCTCGATTCAGCCTCTGCAGAGTGGGCCTGCCATGCTCTTGGCCCCAAAACTCGTGCTAGCTTGTGTTTTCAGACTTCCTTCCTCACAATCCTGGCCACACCCCTCCAGTTTGGCAATTCTGGAGACACAATGCAGCACTCTGCCTGCCCTCCAGAAGAAAAATGTTGCCCTATAGGGCTAACCAGAAACGCCAAATGAGTAACAACCTGCATGCCACTCGACCATACCCCAATTATACAGTCTAGCCTGTGCACTAAAGCCCTGTCTGACACAGCCTGAGGGCAGACCTCCAGTCCAACACCCAGACAGCTGGCCATACACAGAGCATATCACACCCACAATGGCTTTAGGCCATCATCTCTACCCAACCTCAGTTTTCACCTTCAGAACCTAGACCTTATCTCCACTCACTGCTCAGGAGTGAACGTGATGCAAGTATCAGAACTTCTCCTTCGCCTTGGCAAGAAACCTAGTGGTTGGCATGTTGTCCAATGTTCATTGTAGGAGAAAGCAGCATGGACTAGGAGGCCCCACCTATCCCTGAGGGCCACAATGTGCACAAACACACCTTGTGACCCTCAGCGTGAGCCCTATCCTTATGTAAAGCCTCTTAGTGACTGGAACAACAGCCCACATATGGGGCTTGCCAAGCCCCTAGTTCCCCAATCTCAACCAGAGTTCAAGATGTCTAGTCACCCCTACTCAGGGCTGTATTCTGGAATCCCTCTTTGGTGGGACACCTGAGGTAAAAAAAAAAAAAAATACAGAAAGGACTCTTCCCATCCACAGAATGATCCCAACCACTTGGGATCAGGCCAAATCATTAGAGAAAGAATTGTCCATGGCCCTTGAGGACACCCCGACATTCCGCGGCCACCGTTGACACAAAATCCAGAGACAAAAGCCTGAGCAAGCGCTACATACTCGCCCTTTGTTCATAGCCCGGAAAATTCTCACGGTCTGTAGATCGAGCCTTCATACATACATCCCCAAACCTAAGCTGAGTTTGTGTTTTCAGACTTCTGTCCCCACAGTCCTGGCCCACACACCATCCAGTTGGGGCCCCTGGAGCCACACCTCAGAACTGTGGCTTTCCTCTCCAGGGGAATTCTGCCATTTCCATTGGCCACAACTCTATAGATTAGGATTATCCTCCAATCTCCCCGAGGCCGTCCGAATAGTGTTGGCTGCCCAGGACAAACAGGGATGATCTCTCACAAGTTAGGAAACTACCTCCACTCAGACCCAGAGACAGATATCCCCAGAGAATAAGATTGAACTGGACAGGCACTTAGGCCCTAATCAGATCCATTGCTTTTGATTCCAGTCATCTCTCCTCAGAGGCCTGGTTTCCAATACCAGCATATGGGAGATTCCTTAGGCACTCATCAAAACAATTCTCTTCTCTACATAGGAAGCATACTCTTTAGAGCTCCATCAAAACCTCCGGTTATGAACATCCCTCAAGGCCCCGGATCAAGCACCCCCTTCCAAGGTCTACATGGACACAAATGCACATTATGACCCATCCTCAACTCACCCATTTCAACACACCCGCCTCGGTTGCTCCTCTAGATCCAGCAGATCGAACTTGCCTTGGCTCTATGAGACACCTGGAATGGGAGGCAGGCTGCCCAGGCCTCCATCCTTAGAACCCTGCGTTGGATAACTTCCTTATGGGATGTCCTGGAGCCATCCAACAGGTCTCGACTGTCCCACAGAAGGAATCATTGCGGTTTGGAGCATCTCACAATTCCCATCGTGGGAAAACCTCCATGTCCTCGTGACACCCTCCCCTTCATGAAGGGGCCGTCATGGACAGAAACTCCCACCTAAGCCAACTTCTGATCCTAGCACTGTCTTCAGGTATACGGGATCTCGAATCATCTCTGCAGAGGGTGCCTGCCGTCCCCTCACCCCGAAATCTAAGTCTGGCTTGTGTTCTCAGAATTTTTTCCTCACACTCCTGGCCTACAAGCCTTCCAGTTTGGGAATTCTGGAGCCACTATGTTGCACTGTGTCTTCCCTCTAGAAGAAAAACGTTGCCCTTTGGGGCTACCCAGTAACCACAAATGAGTACCATCCTGCATGAAACTCGACTGCACCCCAATGATACAGTCTAGCCTGGGCATTAATTCCCTGTCTGCCACAGCCTGAGCCTGCACCTCCCAACCCACACTCAACAGCTGGCCGAACACTGAGCACATCAGACACACCATGGCCTTAGGTCTTCATCTCTTCCCAACCTCAGTTTTCAGGCTTCAGAACATAGACCTTAAATCCAATCACAGTCCAGGAGAGAAAGAGTTGCAGAAAATAGAACTCCTTCTTCCCCATGGCCAGAAAACTTTTGGTTGCCATATTGTGCAACGTTCAGTGTAGGAGAAACCAGCATGGTACATTAGGCCACGCCCTGACTTGAGGGGCTCCTTGGGCACAAAAACTCATTGTGAAACTCAGTGCGAGACCTATCCTCAAGGAAGGCCTCTCAGTGTCTGGACCAAGAGCCCACATATGGGGCTTGCCATGTTCTTAGGTCCCAATGTTAACCAGAGGTCTGGTTGTCCAGTTGCCCCCACCCACGACTCTGCTCTGGAATCCCTCTTTTGGTGGTCCACCTGAGGTAAAAAATAAAAAATAAATGAATAAAAATAAACAAAAAAAACCAGAAAGGCCTCCGCCCTTACGACAGAATGACCCCAAACTCTTGGGATCTGGTCAAATCCCCAGAAAGGGAGCCTCATCGATGGCCCATGAGGACACCCCGACATTCCATGGCAATCGGTGACACATTTCCAGGAAAAAAAAAAAAAAAAAAAAAAAAGCATGAGCAAGCACCTCACATTCGCCCTTTGTTCATATGCCGAAGAGTTCTCCTCACGTTCTATAGATCGGGCCGGCCATACCTACATCCCCCAACCTAAGTGGAGTTTGTGTTTTCAGACTTTTGACCAAATAGTCCTGGACCACGCACGCTCCACACTTGGGTCCCTGGAGCCACACCTCAGGACTGTGCTTCCCTTTCAAGGGAATTCTTCCCATTCCATTGGCCACAACCTTGCAAATGAGGAAAAACCTCCAAAGTCACCGAGGCCATCCCAATAGTGTAGGCCGCCCAGGATAAACAGGGGTGATCTCAAACCAGCTGAGCAACTACCTCCACTCAGACAACAGATGTCCCCAGAGAAGAATATTGAACCGGACAGGACCCTAGGCCCTAATCAGATCCATTGCTTTGGTTTCCAGGCATCTCTCCTCAGAGGCCTCGTTTCCAATACCAGCATATGGTGGTTTCCTGAGGCACCAATAAGAACAAATCTCGTCTCCCCATGGAAAACTTGCTCATTGGAGCTTTGTCATAACCTCTGGTTAGGAGAATCCTTCAGGGCCCTGGTGCCACTGCCCCATACCAAGGTCTCCATGGCTCAATCCAACATTAAGACCATCCTCAGGAAAGTCCATTTCAACTCAGCCCCCTCTGTTGCTACCCTAAGCAAGCAGATCAAACGTTTCTTGTTGCTAGGAGACAATTGGAATGTGAGGCTGGCTGCCCAGGCATCCATACTTAGAACGCTGTTCTGGAAAAATACCTTATAAGACGTCCTGGAGCCATCCAACAAATCTTAATTGTCCCACAGAAGGAATCCTTGTGGTTTGGAGCATCTCACAACTCCAATAGTGGGAAAACCCCCATGGACTCATAATGCCCCCCCTTCCTGAAGGGGCCAACATGGACAGAAATTCAAACCTGAGCCAAAGTCTGAACCTCGACCTGAATTCAGACGCATGAGATCTCAATTCAGCTCTGCAAAGTGTGCCTGCCATGTCCTTGCCCCGAAACCTAAGCCTAGCTTGTGTTCTCAGACTTCCGTCCTCACTGTCCTGGCCCATAAGCCCTCCAGTTTGGGAATTCCGAAGCCACAATGCAGCATGCTGCCTGCCCTCCAGAAGAAAAACTTTGCCCTATGCTGCTAATAAGAAACCCCAAATGATTTTCTAATGAATGCCACTCGATTGTAAAGCAATTACCCAGCCCACCCTGTATACTAATGCCCTGTCTGGCACAGCCTGAGACAAGACATACCAAACGACACCCAGACAGCTGGCCCCAACATGGACACATAGGACCCGCTATGGCTGTAGGTCGTCATCTCTTCCCTACCTCGGTTTTCAGGCTTCAGAACCTAGACCTTATCTCCAATCACTGCCCAGGGGTGAACGTGATGCAGAAATTAGAATTCCTCCTTCCCCATGGCCAGAAACCTTGTGGTTGGCATGTTGTCCAACGTTCAATGTGGGAAAACCTGCATTGTTTGAAAGGCCACGCCAGTGCTTGAGGGCCGCCTAGGGCACAGACATGCATTGTGACCTGCAGCGTGAGTCCCGTATTAAAGTAACGCCTTTCAGTGGCTGGACCAAGATCCTGCATATGGGGCTTGTCATATCCATAGGCCCCCAGGCTTAACCAGAGGGCGAGTATTCCAGTTGTCAGTACCCACTGCTATGCTCTAGAATCCCTCTACTGGGGGGACACATGAAGCAGAAAACAGGACACTTCCCTTCCCACAGAAGGACCCCAAACTCTTGGGGGCTGGACAAACTACCAGAGAGGGAGACTTCTACGACCCAAGAGGCAACTCCTACATTAAACGGCCATTGTGGACAAAACATCCAGAGACAAAAGCCTGAGCGACTGCCTCCCTCTCACCCTTCTTTCATATCCAGAGGAACTCCCCTCATGGACTGTAGATCAGGCCTGCCGTAACCTCGGCCCCAAACCTGAGCTGAGTTAGGGTTTTTGGATGTCTGTCTGCACAGCCATGGCCCACACAGCCTCCAGGCTGGGGTCTCTGGAGCCACACCACAGTACTGTGCCTGCTCTCTCCTAAGAAACTGCCCATTCCATTGGCCACAACTCTACAACATAGTAGAAACCTCAAGGTCCCCAAGGACATCCCACTACCGCAAGCCGCACTGGACAAATAGGGGCATTATGACACAAGTTGAGCAACTACTACCTCCATGCAGACTCACAGACAGATATCCGCAGAGACAGAAGATTGAACCAGACAGGCCCCTAGGCCCTATTATGAACTCTTGCTTTGGTGTCCAGGTATCACTCCTCAGAGGCCTAGGTTCGAAGACCAGCATACGGGGCTTTCCTGAGGCACCAGACAGAAGAACTCTCATCTCCACATGGGAAGCTTCCTTGTTGGGGTTGTGTCAAGCCCTTCGGGTTGGAGAATCCTGCAGAGTCCCTTAGCTACTGCCACATTCCAAGGTCTCCATGGCCACCAACCCACATTATGACTCATCCTCAGGAGAGTCCATTTAAACTCAGCCTTCTGGGTAGCTCACCCAAGAGCCCGCAGATTGAGCGTGCCTTGTCTCGACCAGGCAATGGGAAGGTGAGTTGGCGTTTCTCGGCATCCATGCTTACGGCCCTGCTCTCGAGTCTTTCTGTATGGGGCATCCTGGAACCATCCAATAGTACTCGACTGTCCTGAAGAAAGAAACTTTGAAGTTTGGAGCAGATCACAACTCCCAGCGTAGGGAAACATCCCTGGCCTCATGACGCCCCCACCCCCTTCAGGAAGGGGCCGTCATGGACACAAACTCCAGCTTGAGGCAACATCTGATACTCGCCCTGACCTCACCTGCAGGAGATCTCGATTCAGCCTCTGCAGAGTGGGCCTGCCATGCTCTTGGCCCCAAAACTCGTGCTAGCTTGTGTTTTCAGACTTCCTTCCTCACAATCCTGGCCACACCCCTCCAGTTTGGCAATTCTGGAGACACAATGCAGCACTCTGCCTGCCCTCCAGAAGAAAAATGTTGCCCTATAGGGCTAACCAGAAACGCCAAATGAGTAACAACCTGCATGCCACTCGACCATACCCCAATTATACAGTCTAGCCTGTGCACTAAAGCCCTGTCTGACACAGCCTGAGGGCAGACCTCCAGTCCAACACCCAGACAGCTGGCCGTACACAGAGCATATCACACCCACAATGGCTTTAGGCCATCATCTCTACCCAACCTCAGTTTTCACCTTCAGAACCTAGACCTTATCTCCACTCACTGCTCAGGAGTGAACGTGATGCAAGAATCAGAACTTCTCATCGCCTTGGCAAGAAACCTAGTGGTTGGCATGTTGTCCAATGTTCATTGTAGAAGAAAGCAGCATGGACGAGGAGGCCCCACCTATCCCTGAGGGCCACAATGTGCACAAACACACATTGTGACCCTCAGCGTGAGTACCTTATTCAAGTAATGCCTCTCAGTGACTGGAACAACAGCCCACATATGGGGCTTGCCAAGCCCCTAGTCCCCCAATCTCAACCAGAGTTCGAGATGTCTAGTCACCCCTATTCAGGGCTCTACTCTGGAATCCCTCTTTGGTGGGAAACCTGAGGTAAAAAAAAAAAATACAGAAAGGACTCTTCCCATCCACAGAATGATCCCAACCACTTGGTATCAGGCCAAATCATTAGAGAAAGAATTGTCCATGGCCCTTGAGGACACCCCGACATTCCGCGGCCACCGTTGACACAAAATCCAGAGACAAAAGCCTGAGCAAGCGCTACATACTCGCCCTTTGTTCATAGCCCGGAAAATTCTCACGGTCTGTAGATCGAGCCTTCATACATACATCCCCAGACCTAAGCTGAGTTTGTGTTTTCAGACTTCTGTCCCCACAGTCCTGGCCCACACACCATCCAAGTTGGGGCCCCTGGAGCCACACCTCAGGACTGTGGCTTCCCTCTCCAGGGGAATTCTGCCATTTCCATTGGCCACAACCCTATAGATTAGAAGTATCCTCCAATCTCCCCGAGCCCATCCGAATAGTGTTGGCTGCCCAGGACAAACAGGGATGATCTCTCACAAGTTAGGAAACTACCTCCACTCAGACCCAGAGACAGATATCCCCAGAGAATAAGATTGAACTGGACAGGCACTTAGGCCCTAATTAGATCCATTGCTTTTGATTCCAGTCATCTCTCCTCAGAGGCCTGGTTTCCAATACCAGCATATGGGAGATTCCTTAGGCACTCATCAAAACAATTCTCTTCTCTACATAGGAAACATACTCTTTAGAGCTCCATCAAAACCTCCGGTTATGAACATCCCTCAAGGCCCCGGGTCAAGCATCCCATTCCAAGGTCTACATGGACACAAATGCACATTATGACCCATCCTCAACTCACCCATTTCAACACACCCGCCTCGGTTGCTCCCCTACATCCAGCAGATGGAACTTGCCTTGGCTCTATGAGACACCTGGAATGGGAGGCAGGCTGCCCAGGCCTCCATCCTTAGAACCCTGCTCTGGATAACTTCCTTATGGGATGTCCTGGAGCCATCCAACAGGTCTCAACTGTCCCACAGAAGGAATCATTGCGGTTTGGAGCATCTCACAATTCCCATCGTGGGAAAACCTCCATGTCCTCGTGACACCCTCCCCTTCATGAAGGGGCCGTCATGGACAGAAACTCCGACCTAAGCCAACTTCTGATCCTAGCTCTGTCTTCAGGTATACGGGATCTCGAATCATCTCTGCAGAGGGTGCCTGCCGTCCCCTCACCCCGAAATCTAAGTCTGGATTTTGTTCTCAGAATTTTTTCCTCACACTCCTGGCCCACAAGCCTTCCAGTTTGGGAATTCTGGAGCCACTATGTGGCACGTTGTCTTCCCTCCAGAAGAAAAACGTTGCCCTTTGGGGCTACCCAGTAACCACAAATGAGTACCATCCTGCATGAAACTCGACTGCACCCCAATGATACAGTCTAGCCTGGGCATTAATTCCCTGTCTGCCACAGCCTGAGCCTGCACCTCCCAACCCACACTCAACAGCTGGCCGAACACTGAGCACATCAGACACACCATGGCCTTAGGTCTTCATCTCTTCCGAACCTCAGTTTTCAGGCTTCAGAACCTAGACCTTAAATCCAATGACAGTCCTGGAGTGAAAGAGTTGCAGAAAATAGAACTCCTTCTTCCCCATGGCCAGAAAACTTTTGGTTGCCATATTGTGCAACGTTCAGTGTAGGAGAAACCAGCATGGTACATTAGGCCACGCCCTGACTTGAGGGGCTCCTTGGGCACAAAAACGCATTGTGAAACTCAGTGCGAGACCTATCCTCAAGGAAGGCCTCTCAGTGTCTGGACCAAGAGCCCACATATGGGGCTTGCCATGTTCTTAGGTCCCAATGTTAACCAGAGGTCTGGTTGTCCAGTTGCCCCCACCCACGACTCTGCTCTGGAATCCCTGTTTTGGTGGTCCACCTGAGGTAAAAAAAAAAAAAAAATAAATGAATAAAAATAAACAAAAAAAAACAGAAAGGCCTCCTCCCTTACGACAGAATGACCCCAAACTCTTGGGATCTGGTCAAATCCCCAGAAAGGGAGCCTCATCGATGGCCCATGAGGACACCCCGACATTCCATGGCAATCGGTGACACATTTCCAGGAAAAAAAAAAAAAAAAAGCATGAGCAAGCACCTCACATTCGCCCTTTGTTCATATGCCGAAGAGTTCTCCTCACGTTCTATAGATCGGGCCGGCCATACCTTCATCCCACAACCTAAGTGGAGTTTGTGTTTTCAGACTTTTGACCAAATAGCCCTGGACCACACACGCTCCACACTTGGGTCCCTGGAGCCACACCTCAGGACTGTGCTTCCCTTTCAAGGGAATTCTTCCCATTCCATTGGCCACAACCTTGCAAATGAGGAAAAACCTCCAAAGTCACCGATACCATCCCAATAGTGTAGGCCGCCCAGGACAAACAGGGGTGATCTCAAACCAGCTGAGCAACTACCTCCACTCAGACAACAGATGTCCCCAGAGAAGAATATTGAACCAGACAGTCCCCTAAGCCCTAATCAAATCCATTGCTTTGGTTTCCAGGCATCTCTCCTCAGAGGCCTCGTTTCCAATACCAGCATATGGTGGTTTCCTGAGGCACCAATGAGAACAAATCTCGTCTCCCCATGGAAAACTTGCTCATTGGAGCTTTGTCATAACCTCTGGTTAGGAGAATCCTTCAGGGCCCTGGTGCCACTGCCCCATACCAAGGTCTCCATGGCTCAATCCAACATTAAGACCATCCTCAGGAAAGTCCATTTCAACTCAGCCCCGTCTGTTGCTACCCTAAGCAAGCAGATCAAACGTTTCTTGTTGCTAGGAGACAATTGGAATGTGAGGCTGGCTGCCCAGGCATCCATACTTAGAACGCTGTTCTGGAAAAATACCTTATAAGACGTCCTGGAGCCATCCAACAAATCTTAATTGTCCCACAGAAGGAATCCTTGTGGTTTGGAGCATCTCACAACTCCAATAGTGGGAAAACCCCCATGGACTCATAATGCCCCCCCTTCCTGAAGTGGCCAACATGAACAGAAACTCAAACCTGAGCCAAAGTCTGAACCTCGACCTGACTTCAGAAGCATGAGATCTCAATTCAGCTCTGCAGAGTGTGCCTGCAATGTCCTTGCCCCGAAACCTAAGCCATGCTTGTGTTCTCAGACTTCCGTCCTCACTGTCCTGGCCCATAAGCCCTCCAGTTTGGGAATTCCGAAGCCACAATGCAGCATGCTGCCTGCCCTCCAGAAGAAAAACTTTGCCCTATGCTGCTAATAAGAAACCCCAAATGATTTTCTAATGTATGCCACTCGATTGTAAAGCAATTACACAGCCCACCCTGTATACTAATGCCCTGTCTGGCACAGCCTGAGCAAGACATCCCAAACGACACCCAGACAGCTGGCCCCAACCTGGACACCTAGGACCCGCTATGGCTGTAGGTCGTCATCTCTTCCCAACCTCGGTTTTCAGGCTTCAGAACCTAGACCTTATCTCCAATCACTGCCCAGGGGTGAACGTGATGCAGAAATTAGAATTCCTCCTTCCCCATGGCCATTAACCTTGTGGTTGGCATGTTGTCCAACGTTCAATGTGTGAAAACCTGCATTGTCTGAAAGGCCACGCCAGTGCTTGAGGGCCGCCTAGGGCACAGACATGCATTGTGACCTGCAGCGTGAGTCCCGTATTAAAGTAACGCCTTTCAGTGGCTGGACCAAGATCCTGCATATGGGGCTTGTCATATCCATAGGCCCCCAGGCTTAACCAGAGGGCGAGTATTCCAGTTGTCAGTACCCACTGCTATGCTCTAGAATCCCTCTACTGGGGGGACACATGAAGCAGAAAACAGGACACTTCCCTTCCCACAGAATGACCCCAAACTCTTGGGGGCTGGACAAACTACCAGAGAGGGAGACTTCTACGACCCATGAGGCAACTCCTACATTAAACGGCCATTGTGGACAAAACATCCAGAGACAAAAGCCTGAGCGACTGCCTCCCTCTCACCCTTCTTTCATATCCAGAGGAACTGCCCTCATGGACTGTAGATCAGGCCTGCCGTAACCTCGGGCCCAAACCTGAGCTGAGTTAGGGTTTTTGGATGTCTGTCTGCACAGCCACGTCCCACACAGCCTCCAGGCTGGGGTCTCTGGAGCCACACCACAGTACTGTGCCTGCTCTCTCCTAAGAAACTGCCCATTCCATTGGCCACAACTCTACAAAATAGTAGAAACCTCAAGGTCCCCAAGGACATCCCACTACCGCAAGCCGCACTGGACAAATAGGGGCATTATGACACAAGCTGAGCAACAACTACCTCCATGGAGACACACAGATAGATATCCGCAGAGACAGAAGATTGAACCAGACAGGCCCCTAGGCCCTATTATGAACTCTTGCTTTGGTGTCCAGGTATCACTCCTCAGAGGCCTGGGTTCGAAGACCAGCATACGGGGCTTTCCTGAGGCACCAGACAGAAGACCTCTCATCTCCAGAAGGGAAGCTTCCTTGTTGGGGTTGTGTCAAGTCCTTCGGGTTGGAGAATACTGCAGAGTCCCTTAGCTACTGCCACATTCCAAGGTCTCCATGGCCACCAACCCACATTATGACTCATCCTCAGGAGAGTCCATTTAAACTCAGCCTTCTGGGTAGCTCACCCAAGAGCCCGCAGATTGAGCGTGCCTTGTCTCCACCAGGCAAAGGGAAGGTGAGTTGGCGTTTCTCGGCATCCATGCTTACGACCCTGCTCTCGAGTCTTTCTATATGGGGCATCCTTGAACCAACCAATAGTACTCGACTGTCCTGAAGAAGGAAACTTTGAAGTTTGGAGCAGCTCACAACTCCCAGCGTAGGGAAACCTCCCTGGCCTCATGACGCCCCCACCCCCTTCAGGAAGGGGCCGTCATTGACACAAATTCCAGCTTGAGGCAACATCTGATACTCGCCCTGACCTCAATGCAGGAGATCTCGATTCAGCCATGCTGAGTGGGCCTGCCATGCTCTTGGCCCAAAACTCGTGCTAGCTTGTGTTTTCAGACTTCCTTCCTAACAATCCTGGCCACACCCCTCCAGTTTGGCAATTCTGGAGACACAATGCAGCACTCTGCCTGCCCTCCAGAAGAAAAATGTTGCCCTATAGGGCTAACCAGAAACGCCAAATGAGTAACAACCTGCATGCCACTCGACCATACCCCAATTATACAGTCTAGCCTGTGCACTAAAGCCCTGTCTGACACAGCCTGAGGGCAGACCTCCAGTCCAACACCCAGACAGCTGGCCGTACACAGAGCATGTCACACCCACAATGGCTTTAGGCCATCATCTCTACCCAACCTCAGTTTTCACCTTCAGAACCTAGACCTTATCTCCACTCACTGCTCAGGAGTGAACGTGATGCAAGAATCAGAACTTCTCCTTCGCCTTGGCAAGAAACCTAGTGGTTGGCATGTTGTCCAATGTTCATTGTAGGAGAAAGCAGCATGGACTAGGAGGCCCCACCTATCCCTGAGGGCCACAATGTGCACAAACACACATTGTGATCCTCAGCGTGAGCCCTATCCTCATGTAAAGACTCTTAGTGACTGGAACAACAGCCCACATATGGGGCTTGCCAAGCCCCTAGTCCCCCAATCTCAACCAGAGTTCGAGATGTCTAGTCACCCCTACTCAGGGCTCTACTCTGGAATCCCTCTTTGGTGGGACATCTGAGGTAAAAAAAAAAAAAATACAGAAAGGACTCTTCCCATCCACAGAATGATCCCAACCACTTGGGATCAGGCCAAATCATCAGAGAAAGAATTGTCCATGGCCCTTGAGGACACCCCGACATTCCGCGGCCACCGTTGACACAAAATCCAGAGAAAAAAGCTTGAGCAAGCACCACATACTCGCCCTTTGTTCATAGCCCGGAAAATTCTCACGGTCTGTAGATCGAGCCTTCATACATACATCCCCAAACCTAAGCTGAGTTTGTGTTTTCAGACTTCTGTCCCCACAGTCCTGGCCCACACACCATCCATGTTGGGGCCCCTGGAGCCACACCTCAGGACTGTGGCTTCCCTCTCCAGGGGAATTCTGCCATTTCCATTGGCCACAACCCTATAGATTAGGAGTATCCTCCAATCTCCCCGAGGCCATCCGAATAGTGTTGGCTGCCCAGGACAAACAGAGATGATCTCTCACAAGTTAGGAAACTACCTCCACTCAGACCCAGAGACAGATATCCCCAGAGAATAAGATTGAACTGGACAGGCACTTAGGCCCTAATCAGATCCATTGCTTTTGATTCCAGTCATCTCTCCTCAGAGGCCTGGTTTGCAATACCAGAATATGGGAGATTCCTTAGGCACTCATCAAAACAATTCTCTTCTCTACATAGGAAACATACTCTTTAGAGCTCCATCAAAACCTCCGGTTATGAACATCCCTCAAGGCCCCGGGTCAAGCACCCCATTCCAAGGTCTACATGGACACAAATGCACATTATGACCCATCCTCAACTCACCCATTTCAACACACCCACCTCGGTTGCTCCCCTAGATCCAGCAGATCGAACTTGCCTTGGCTCTATGAGACACCTGGAATGGGAGGCAGGCTGCCCACGCATCCATCCTTAGAACCCTTCTCTGGATAACTTCCTTATGGGATGTCCTGTAGCCATCCAACAGGTCTCGACTGTCCCACAGAAGGAATCATTGCGGTTTGGAGTATCTCACAATTCCCATCGTGGGAAAACCTCCATGTCCTCGTGACACACTCCCCATCATGAAGGGGCCGTAATGGACAGAAACTCCGACCTAAGCCAACTTCTGATCCTAGCTCTGTCTTCAGGTATACGGGATCTCGAATCATCTCTGCAGAGGGTGCCTGCCATCCCCTCACCCCGAAATCTAAGTCTGGCTTGATTTCTCAGAATTTTTTCCTCACACTCCTGGCCCACAAGCCTTCCATTTTGGGAATTCTGGAGCCACTATGTGGCACTGTGTCTTCCCTCCAGAAGAAAAACGTTGCCCTTTGGGGCTACCCAGTAACCACAAATGAGTACCATCCTGCACGAAACTCGACTGCACCCCAATGATAAGGTCTAGCCTGGGCATTAATTCCCTGTCTGCCACAGCCTGAGCCTGCACCTCCCAACCCACACTCAACAGCTGGCCGAACACTGAGCACATCAGACACACCATGGCCTTTGGTCTTCATCTCTTCTTAACCTCAGTTTTCAGGCTTCAGAACCTAGACCTTAAATTCAATCACAGTCCAGGTTGGCCCCTTCAAGAAGAGGGGGGATTATGAGGCCATGGGGGTTTTGCAACTATTGGAGTTGTGAGATGCTCCAAACCGCAAGGATTCCTTCTTTGGGACAATTAAGATTTGTTGGATGGCTCCAGGACGTCTTTTAAGGTATTTTTTCAGAACAGGGTTCTACGTATGGATGCCTGGGCAGCAGCCTCACATTCCAATTGTCTCCTAGCAACAAGAAACGTTTGATCTGCTGTCCTGGGGCAGCAACAGAGGTGGCTGAGTTGAAATGGACTTTCCTGAGGATGGTCTTAATGTTGGTTTGAGTCCATGCAGACCTTGGTATGGGGCAGTGGCACCAGGGCCCTGAAGGATTCTCCTAACCAGAGGTTATGACAAAGCTCCAATGAGCAAGTTTTCCATGGGGAGACGAGATTTGTTCTTATTGGTGCCTCAGGAAACCACCATATGCTGGTATTGGAAACGAGGCCTCTGAGGAGAGATGCCTGGAAACCAAAGCATTGGATTTGATTAGGGCCTAGGGGACGGTCCGGTTCAATATTCTTCTCTGGGGACATCTGTTGTCTGAGTGGAGGTAGTTGCTCAGCTGGTTTGAGATCACCCCTGTTTGTCCTGGGCGGCCTACAATATTGGGATGGCCTCGGTGACTTTGGAGGTTTTTCCTCATTTGCAAGGTTGTGGCCAATGGAATGGGAAGAATTCCCTTGAAAGGGAAGCACAGTCCTGAGGTGTGGCTCCAGGGACCCAAGTGTGGAGCGTGTGTGGTCCAGGGCTATTTTGACAAAAGTCTGAAAACACAAACTCCACTTAGTTTGGAGGATGTAGGTATGGCCGGCTCGATTTATAGACCGTGAGGAGAACTCTTCGGGATATGAAAAAAGGGCGAATGTGAGGTGCTCTCATGCTTTTTTTTTTTTTTTTTCTGGAAATGTGTCACCGAATGCCATGGAATGTCGTGGTGTCCTCATGTGCCATCGATGAGGCTCCCTTTCTGGGGATTTGACCCGATCCCAAGAGTTTGGGTTCATTCTGTCGGAAGAGAGGATGTCTTTCTGTTTTTTTTGTTTATTTTTTTTGTTTTTGTTTTTGTTTTTTTTTTTTTTACCTCAGGTGGACCACCAAAAGAAGGATTCCAGAGCAGAGTCGTGGGTTGGGGCAACTGGACAACCAGACCTCTGGTTAACATTGGGACCTAAGAACATGGAAAGCCCCATATGTGGGCTCTTGGTCCAGACACTAAGAGGCCTTCCTTGAGTATAGGTCTCACACTGAGTTTCACAATGTGTTTTTGTGCCCAAGGAGCCCCTCAAGGCAGGGCGTGGCCTAATGTACCATGCTGGTTTCTCCTACACTGAACGTTGCACAATATGGTAACCACAAGTTTTCTGGCCATGGGGAAGAAGGAGTTCTATTTTCTGCAACTCTTTCACTCCTGGACTGTGATTGGATTTAAGGTCTAGGTTCTGAAGCCTGAAAACTGAGGTTGGGAAGAGATGAAGACCTAAGGCCATGGTGTGTCTGATGTGCTCAGTGTTCGGCCAGCTGTTGAGTGTGGGTTAGGAGGTGCAGGCTCAGGCTGTGGCAGACAGGAAATTAATGCCCAGGCTAGACTGTATATTTGGGTGCAGTCGAGTTTCGTGCAGGATGGTACTCATTTGTGGTTACTGGGTAGCCCCAGAGGGCAACGTTTTTCTTTGGAGGGAAGACACAGTGCCCCATAGTGGCTCCAGAATTCCCAAACTGGAAGGCTTGTGGGCCAGGAGTGTGAGGAAAAAATTCTGAGAACACAAGCCAGACTTAGATTTCGGGGTGAGGGGACGGCAGGCACCCTCTGCAGAGATGATTCGAGATCCTGTATACCTGAAGACAGAGCTAGGATCAGACGTTGGCTGAGGTCGGAGTTTCTGTCCATGACGGCCCCTTCATGAAGGGGAGGGTGTCACGAGGACATGGAGGTTTTCCCACGATGGGCATTGTGAGATGGTCCAAACCGCAATGATTCCTTCTGTGGGACAGGAGAGACCTGTTGGATGGCTCCCGGACAACCCATAAGGAAGTTATCAAGAGCAGGGTTCTAAGGATGGATGCCTGGGCAGCCTGCCTCCCATTCCAGGTGTCTCATAGAGCCAGGGCAAGTTCGATCTGCTGGATCCAGGGTAGCAACCGAGGCGGGTGTGTTGAACGGGTGAGTTGAGGATGGGTCATAATGTGCATTTGTGTCCATGTAGACATTGGAATGGGGTGCTTGATCCGGGCCTTGAGGGATGTTCATAACGGAGGTTTTGATGGAGCTCTAAAGATTATGTTTCCTATGTAGAGAAGAGAATTGTTTTCATGAGTGCCTAAGGAATCTCCCATATGCTGGTATTGGAAACCAGGCCTCTGAGGAGAGATGACTGGAATCAAAAGCAATGGATCTGATTAGGGCCTAAGTGCCTGTCCAGTTCAATCTTATTCTCTGGGGATATCTGTCTCTGGGTCTGAGTGGAGGTAGTTTCCTAACTTGTGAGAGATCATCCCTGTTTGTCCTGGGCAGCCAACACTATTCGGATGGCCTCGGGGAGATTGGAGGATACTCCTAATCTATAGGGTTGTGGCCAATGGAAATGGCAGAATTCCCCTGGAGAGGGAAGCCACAGTCCTGAGGTGTGGCTCCAGGGGCCCCAACTTGGATGGTGTGTGGGCCAGGACTGTGGGGACAGAAGTGTGAAAACACAAACTCAGCTTAGGTTTGGGGATGTATGTATGAAGGCTCGATCTACAGACCGTGAGAATTTTCCGGGCTATGAACAAAGGGCGAGTATGTGGCGCTTGCTCAGGCATTTGTCTCTGGATTTTGTGTCAATGGTGGCCGTGGAATGTCGGGGTGTCCTCAAGGGCCATGGACAATTCTTTCTCTGGTGATTTGGCCTGATCCCAGTGGTTGCGACCATTCTGTGGATGGGAAGAGTCCTTTATGTATTTTTTTTTTACCTCAGTTGTCCCACCAAAGAGGGATTCCAGAGTAGAGCCCTGAGTAGGGGTGACTAAACATCTCGAACTCTGGTTGAGATTGGGGGACTAGGAGCTTGGCAAGCCCCTATGTGGGCTGTTGTTCCAGTCACTAAGAGGCTTTACATGAGGATAGGGCTCACGCTGAGGGTCACAAGGTGTGTTTGTGCACATTGTGGCCCTCAGGGATAGGTGGGGCCTCCTAGTCCATGCTGCTTTCTCCTACAATGAACATTGGACAACATGCCAACCACTAGGTTTCTTGCCAAGGCGAAGGAGAAGTTCTGATTCTTGCATCACGTTCACTCCTGAGCAGGGAGTGGAGATAAGGTCTAGGTTCTGAAGGTGAAAACTGAGGTTGGGTAGAGATGATGGCCTAAAGCCATTGTGGGTGTGATATGCTCTGTGTACGGCCAGCTGTCTGGGTGTTGGACTGGAGGTCTGCCCTCAGGCTGTGTCAGACAGGGCTTTAGTGCACAGGCTAGACTGTATAATTGGGGTATGGGCGAGTGGCATGTTACTCATTTGGTGTTTCCAGTTAGCCCTATAGGGCAACATTTTTCTTCTGGAGGGCAGGCAGAGTGCTGCATTGTGTCTCCAGAATTGCCAAACTGGAGGGGTGTGGCCAGGATTGTGAGGAAGGAAGTCTGAAAACACAAGCTAGCACGAGTTTTGGGGCCAAGAGCATGGCAGGCCCACTCTGCAGAGGCTGAATCGAGATCTCCTGCAGGTGAGGTCAGGGCGAGTATCAGATGTTGCCTCAAGCTGGAGTTTGTGTCCATGACGGCCCCTTCCTGAAGGGGGTGGGGGCGTCATGAGGCCAGGGAGGTTTCCCTACGCTGGGAGTTGTGAGCTGCTCCAAACTTCAAAGTTTCCTTCTTCAGGACAGTCGAGTACTATTGGATGGTTCCAGGATGCCCCATACAGAAAGACTCGAGAGCAGGGGCCTAAGCATGGATGCCGAGAAACGCCAACTCACCTTCCCATTGCCTGGTCGAGACAAGGCACGCTCAATCTGCGGGCTCTTGGGTGAGCTACCCAGAAGGCTGAGTTTAAATGGACTCTCCTGAGGATGAGTCATAATGTGGGTTGGTGGCCATGGAGACCTTGGAATGTGGCAGTAGCTAAGGGACTCTGCAGGATTCACCAACCCGAAGGGCTTGACACAACCCCAACAAGGAAGCTTCCCATGTGGAGATGAGAGGTCTTCTGTCTGGTGCATCAGGAAAGCCCCGTATGCTGGTCTTCGAACCCAGGCCTCTGAGGAGTGATACCTGGACACCAAAGCAAGAGTTCATAATAGAGCCTAGGGGCCTGTCTGGTTCAATCTTCTGTCTCTGCGGATATCTGTCTGTGAGTTTGCATGGAGGTAGTAGTTGCTCAGCTTGTGTCATAATGCCCCTATTTGTCCAGTGTGGCTTGCGGTAGTGGGATGTCCTTGGGGACCTTGAGGTTTCTACTATTTTGTAGAGTTGTGGCCAATGGAATGGGCAGTTTCTTAGGAGAGAGAAGGCACAGTTCTGTGGTGTGGCTCCAGAGACCCCAGCCTGGAGGCTGTGTGGGCCATGGCTGTGCAGACAGACATCCAAAAACCCTAACTCAGCTCAGGTTTGGGGCCGAGGTTACGGCAGGCCTGATCTACAGTCCATGAGGGGAGTTCCTCTGGATATGAAAGAAGGGTGAGAGGGAGGCAGTCGCTCAGGATTTTGTCTCTGGATGTTTTGTCCACAATGGCCGTTTAATGTAGGAGTTGCCTCATGGGTCGTAGAAGTCTCCCTCTCTGGTAGTTTGTCCAGCCCCCAAGAGTTTGGGGTCATTCTGTGGGAAGGGAAGTGTCCTGTTTTCTGCTTCATGTGTCCCCCCAGTAGAGGGATTCTAGAGCATAGCAGTGGGTACTGACAACTGGAATACTCGCCCTCTGGTTAAGCCTGGGGGGCCTATGGATATGACAAGCCCCATATGCAGGATCTTGGTCCAGCCACTGAGAGGCGTTACTTTAATACGGGACTCACGCTGCAGGTCACAATGCATATCTGTGCCCTAGGCGGCCCTCAAGCACTGGCGTGGCCTTTCGGACAATGCAGGTTTTCCCAATTGAACGTTGGACAACATGCCAACCACAAGGTTTCTGGCCATGGGGAAGGAGGAATTCTAATTTCTGCATCACGTTCACCCCTGGGCAGTGATTGTAGATAAGGTCTAGTTTCTAAAGACTGAAAACCGAGGTTGGGAAGAGATGACGACCTACAGCAGTAGCGAGTCCAATGTGTCCAGGTTGGGGCCAGCTCTCTGGGTGTCGTTTGGGATGTCTTGTCTCAGGCTGTGCCAGAAAGGGCATTAGTATACAGGGTGGGATGTATAATTGCTTTACAATCGAGTGGCATGCATTAGAAAATCATTTGGTGTTTCTTTTAGCAGCATAGTGCAAAGTTTTTCTTCTGGAGGGCAGGCAGAGTGCTGCATTGTGGCGTCGGAATTCCCAAACTGGAGGGCTTGTGGGCCAGTAGAGTGAGGACGGAAACTGAGAACACAAGCTAGGCTTAGGTTTTGGGGCAGGGACATGGCAGGCACACTCTGCAGAGCTGAATTGAGATCTCATGCGGGTGAAGTCAGGTCGAGGTTCAGACTTACCTCAGGGTTGAGTTTCTGTCCATGTGGCCCCTTCAAGAAGAGGGGGGATTATGAGGCCATGGGGGTTTTGCCACTATTGGAGTTGTGAGATGCTCCAAACCGCAAGGATTCCTTCTGTGGGACAATTAAGATTTGTTGGATGGCTCCAGGACGTCTTATAAGGTATTTTTCCAGAACAGCGTTCTAAGTATGGATGCCTGGGCAGCCAGCCTCACATTCCAATTGTCTCCTAGCAACAAGAAACGTTTGATCTGCTGTCCTGGGGTAGCAACAGAGGGGGCTGAGTTGAAATGGATCTTCCTGAGGATGGACTTAATGTTGGTTTGAGTCCATGGAGACCTTGGTATGGGGCAGTGGCACCAGGGCCCTGAAGGATTCTCCTAACCAGCTGTTATGACAAAGCTCCAATGAGCAAGTTTTCCATGGGGAGATGAGATTTGGTCTTATTGGTGCCTCAGGAAACCACCATATGCTGGTATTGGAAACGAGGCCTCTGAGCAGAGATGACTGGAAACCAAAGCAATGGATCTGATTAGGGCCTAGGGGCCTGTCCGTTTCAATATTTTTCTCTGGGGACATCTCTTGTCTGAGTGCAGGTAGTTGCTCAGCTGGTTTTAGATCACCCCTGTTTGTCCTGGGCGGCCTACACTATTGGGATGGCCTCGGTGACTTTGGAGGTTTTTCCTCATTTGCAAGGTTGTGGCCAATGGAATGGGAAGAATTCCCTTGAAAGGGAAGCACAGTCCTGAGGTGTGGCTCCAGGGACCCAAGAGTGGAGCGTGTGTGGTCCAGGGCTATTTGGACAAAAGTCTGAAAACACAAATTCCACTTAGGTTGGGGGATGTAGGTATGGCCGGCCCGATCTATAGACCGTGAGGAGAACTCTTCGGCATATGAACAAAGGGCGAATGTGAGGTGCTTGCTCATGCTTTTTTTTTTTTTTTTCTGGAAATGTGTCACCGATTGCCATGAAATGTCGGGGTGTCCTCATGGGCCATCGATGAGGCTCCCTTTCTGGGGATTTAACCCGATCCCAAGGGTTTGGGGTCATTCTGTCGGAAGGGAGGAGGCCTTTCTGGATTTTTTTTTTTTTTTTTACCTCAGGTGGACCACCAAAAGAGGGATTCCAGAGCAGAGTCGTGGGTGGAGGCAACTGGACAACCAGACCTCTGGTTAACATTGGGACCTAAGAACATGGCAAGCCCCATATGTGGGCTCTTGGTCCAGACACTGAGAGGCCTTCCTTGAGGATAGGTCTCACACTGAGTTTCACAATGTGTTTTTGAGCCCAAGGAGCCCCTCAAGGAAGGGCGTGGCCTAATGTACCATGCTGGTTTCTCCTACACTGAACATTGCACAATATGGCAACCAAAAGTTTTCTGGCCATGGGGAAGAAGGAGTTCTAATTTCTGCAACACTTTCACTCCTGGACTATGATTGGATTTAAGGTCTAGGTTCTGAAGCCTGAAAACCGAGGTTGGGAAGAGATGACGACCTACAGCAATAGCGGGTCCTATGTGTCCAGGTTGGGGCCAGCTCTCTGGGTGTCGTTTGGGATGTCATGTCTCAGGCTGTGCCAGACAGGGCATTAGTATACACGGTAGGCTGTATAATTGCTTTACCATCGAGTGACATGCATTAGAAAATCATTTGGGGTTTCTTATTAGCAGCATAGGGCAAAGTTTTTCTTCTTGAGGGCAGGCAGAGTGCTGCATTGTGGCGTCGGAATTCCCAAACTGGAGGGCTTATGGGCCAGGAGAGTGAGGACGGAAGCTGAGAACACAAGCTAGGCTTAGGTTTCGGGGCAAGGGTATGGTAGGCACACTCTGCAGAGCTGAATTGAGATCTCATGCGTCTGAAGTTAGGTCGAGGATCAGACTTTGGCTCAGGTTTGAGTTTCTTTCCATTTTGGCCCCTTCAAGAAGAGGGGGGATTATGAGGCCATGGGGGTTTTGCCACTATTGGAGTTGTGAGATGCTCCAAACCGCAAGGATTCCTTCTGTGGGACAATTAAGATTTGTTGGATGGCTCCAGGACGTCTTCTAAGGTATTTTTCCAGAACAGGGTTCTACTTATGGATGCCTGGGCAGCAGCCTCACATTCCAATTGTCTCCTAGCAACAAGAAACGTTTGATCTGCTGGCTTGGGGTAGCAACAGAGGGGGCTGAGTTGAATGGACTTTCCTGAGGATGGTCTTAATGTTGGATTGAGCCATTGAGACCTTGGTATGGGGCAGTGGCACCAGGGCCCTGAAGGATTCTCCTAACCAGAGGTTATGACAAAGCTCCAATGAGCAAGTTTTCCATGGGGAGACGAGATTTGTTCTTATTGGTGCCTCAGGAAACCACCATATGCTGGTATTGGAAACGAGGCCTCTGAGGAGAGATGCCTGGAAACCAAAGCAATGGATCTGATTAGGGCCTACGGGCCTGTCCGGTTCAATATTTTTCTCCTGGGACATCTGTTGTCTGAGTGGAGGTAGTTGCTCAGGTGGTTTGAGATCACACCTGTTTGTCCTGGTTGGCCTAAACTATTGGGATGGCCTCGGTGACTTTGGAGGTTTTTCCTAATTTGCAAGGTTGTGGCCAATTGAATGGGAAGAATTCCCTTGAAGGGAAGCACAGTCCTGAGGTGTGGCTCCAGGGACCCAAGTGTGGAGCGTGTGTGGTCAGGGCTATTTGGAATAAAAGTCTGAAACCACAAACTCCTCTTAGGTTGGAGGATGTAGGTATGGCCGGCCCGATCTATAGACCATGAGGAGAACTCTTCGGGATATGAACAAAGGGCGAATGTGAGGTGCTTGCTCATGCTTTTTTTTTTTTTTCTGGAAAGGTGTCACCGATTGCCATGGAATGTCGGGGGGTCTTCATGGGCCATCGATGAGGCTCCCTTTCTGGGGATTTGACCCGATCCCAAGAGTTTGGGGTCATTCTGTCTGAAGGGAGGAGGTCTTTCTGTTGTTTTTTTGTTTGTTTGTTTTTGTTTTACCTCAGGTGGACCACCAAAAGAGGCATTCCAGAGCAGAGTCCTGGGGAGGGGCGACTGGACAACCAGACCTCTGGTTAACATTGGGACCTAAGAACATGGCAAGCCCCATATTTGGGCTCTTGCTCCAGACACTGCGAGGCCTTCCTTGAGGATAGGTCTCACACTGAGTTTCACAATGTGTTTTTGTGCTCAAGGAGTCCCTCAAGTCAGGGCGTGGCCTAATGTACCATGCTGGTTTCTCCTACACTTAACGTTGCACAATGGCAACCACAAGTTTTCTGGCCATGGGGAAGAAGGAGTTCTAATTTCTGCAACACTTTCACTCCTGGACTATGATTGGATTTAAGGTCTAGGTTCTGAAGCCTGAAAACTGAGGTTGGGAAGAGATGAAGCCCTAAGGCCATGGTGTGTCTGATGTGCTCAGTGTTCGGCCAGCTGTTGAGTGTGGGTTGGGAGGTGCAGGCTCAGGCTGTGGCAGACAGGGAATTAGTGCCCAGGCTAGACTGTATCATTGGGGTGCAGTCGAGTTTCGTGCAGGATGGTATTCATTTGTGGTTACTGGGTAGCCCCAGAGGGCAAAGTTTTTCTTCTGGAGGGAAGACACAGTGTCACATACTGGCTCCAGAATTCCCAAACTGGAAGGCTTGTGGGCCAGGAGTGTGAGGAAAAAATTCTGAGAACACAAGCCAGACTTAGATTTCGGGGTGAAGGGACGGCAGGCACCCTCTGCAGAGATGATTCGAGATCCCGTATACCTGAAGACAGAGCTAGGATCAGACGTTGGCTTAGGTCGGAGTTTCTGTCCATGACGGCCCCTTCATGAAGGGGAGGGTGTCACGAGGACATGGAGGTTTTCCCACGATTTGAATTGTGAGATGCTCCAAACCGCAATGATTCCTTCTGTGGGACAGGTGAGACCGGTGGATGGCTCCAGGACATCCCATAAGGAAGTTATCCAGAGCAGGGTTCTAAGGATGGATGCCTGGGCAGCCTGCCTCCCATTCCAGGTGTCTCATAGAGCCAAGGCAAGTTCGATCTGCCTGATCTAGTGGAGCCACCGAATCGGGTGTGTTGAAATGGGTGAGTTGAGGATGGGTCATAATGTGCATTTGTGTCCATGGAGACCTTGGAATGGGGTCTGATCCGGGTCCTTGAGGGATGTTCATAACCGGAGGTTTTGATGGAGCTCTAAAGAGTATGTTTCCTATGTAGAGAAGAGAATTGTTTTGATGAGTGCCTAAGGAATCTCCCATATGCTGGTATTGGAAAACAGGCCTCTGAGGAGAGATGACTGGAAACAAAAGCAATGGATATGATTAGAGCCTAGGTGCCTGTCCGGTTCAATCTCTTTGCTGGGGATATGTGTCTAAGTATCTGAGGTGAGGTAGTTGCTCAGATTGTGTCAGATCGCCCCTGTTTGTCCTGGGCGACCTATAATATTGGAATGGCCTCGGGACTTTTGAGTTTCTCCTAATCTATAGGGTTGTGGTCAATGGAATGGGCAGAAATCCCCTGGAGAGGGCAGGCAAAGTTCTGAGTTTGGCTCTAGGGGCCCAACCTTGAGGGTGTGTGGGCCAGGCAGGTGGAGCAAAAATCTGAAAACAGAAACTCCGCTTAGGATTGGGGACATAGTTATGGCACGCCCAATCTACAGACCGTGATAACACTTCAGGATATGAAAAAGTGTGAGTTTGAGGTGCTTGCTCAGATTTTGTCTCTGGATTTGTGTCAACAATGTGGGTGGAATGCTGGCGTGGCCTCATGGGTTGTGGACGGCTTTCCTTCTCTGAGGATTTGACCCATCCCAAGAGTTTGTGTATGTTCTGTTGGATGGGAGGAGTCCTTTCTGTTTTTTATTTTATTTTATTTTATTTTTTGTACCTCATGTGTCCCAATAAAGGAGGGATTCCAGAGCAGAGTCCTTGGGAGGGATAACTGGACAACCTCACCTCTGTTTTAGTTTGGGGGCCTAGGGGCATGGCAAGTACAATATGTGGGCTCTTGATTCAGACACTGAGAGGCCCTCCTTGAGGACAGGGCTCATGCTGAGGGTCACAATGCCTATTTGTGCCAACAAGGCCCTCAAGCATGGGAAGGGCCTCATGGGCCACGCTGGATTCTCCGACACTGAACGTTGGAGAATATGCCAACCACAAAGTTTCTGGCCATGGCGAAGGAAGAGTTTTGACTTCTGCATCACGTTAACCCCTGGACAGTGATTGGAGTTTAGGTCTAGGTTCTGAAACCCGAAAACCGAGGTTGTGTAGAGATGAAGACCTAAGGACCTGTTGGGTCCAATGAGCTCAGTGTGCGGCCAGCTGTTGAGCGTAGGTCTGGAGGTGTGGGCTCATGCTGTGTCAGACAAGGCATTAGACAGGGTAGACTGAATATTTGGGGTGCAGTCGAGTGGCGTTCAATTGATCCTCATTCGGGTCTCTAGGTAGTTCCATAAGGCAACGTTTTTTCTCTGGGAGGGCAGGCAGAGTGCTGCATTGTGGCCCCAGTATTGCCAAACTGTAGGGCTTTTGGGCCAGCGGTGTGAGGACTGTAGTCTGAGAATACAAGCTAGGCTTAGTTTTTGGGGTGAGGGCACAGAAGGCACACTCTGCAGAGCTGAATCATGATCTCATGCAACTGAAGTCAGGGCGAATATCAGACGTTTGCTCAGGTTGGAGTTTCTGTCCATGATGGCCACTTTATAAAGTGGAGCGTCTCAAGAGTCCATGTAGATTTTCCCACAATGGGAGTTCTGAGATGCTCCCGACTGCAAAGATTCCTTCTGTGGGACATTTGAGACCTGTTGGATGGCTCTAGGATGTCCCATATGGAATGACTCCAGAGTAGGGTTCTAAGGATTGATGCCTAGGCAGCCCACCTCCCATTCTAGTTGTCTCCTAGCGACAAGGCAGGTTTGATCTGCAGGCCCTGGGGGAGAAACCAAGGGTGTTGAGTTGACATGGACGCTCCCGAGGATAGATCATAATATGGGTTTAAGTCCATGGAGACCTTGGAATGGGGCGCTTGATCCGGGGCCCTGAAAGATTCTCCTAAACAGAGGTTTTTATAGAGCTCTAAAGAGTACATTTCCTATGTGGAGACGAGATTTTTCTGATGAGTGCCTCAGTAATCCCCCTATGCTGGTATTGGAAACCAGGCCTCTGAGGAGAGATGCCTGGAAACAAAAGCAATGGATCTGATTAGGGCCTAAGTGCCTGTCCAGTTCAATCTTATTCTATGGGGATATCTGTCTCTGGGTCTGAGTGGAGGTAGTTTCCTAACTTGTGAAAGATCATCCCTGTTTGTCCTGGGCAGCCAACACTATTCGGATGGCCTCGGGAAGTTTGGAGGTTTCTCCTAATCTATAAGGTTGTGGCCAATGGAAATGGCAGAATTCCCCTGGAGAGGGAAGCCACAGTCCTGAGGTGTGGCTCCAGGGGCCCCAACTTGGATGGTGTGTGGGCCAGGACTGTGGGGACAGAAGTCTGAAAACACAAACTCAGCTTAGGTTTGGGGATGTATGTATGAAGGCTCGATCTACAGAACGTGAGAATTTTCCGGGCTATGAACAAAGGGCGAGTATGTGGCGCTTGCTCAGGCTTTTGTCTCTGGATTTTGTGTCAACGGTGGCCTTGGAATGTCGGGGTGTCCTCAAGGGCCATGGACAATTCTTTCTCTGGTGATTTGGCCTGATCCCAAGGGGTTGGGATCATTCTGTGGATGGGAAAAGTCCTTTCTGCATTTTTTTTTTTTTACCTCAGGTGTCCCACCAAAGAGGGATTCCAGAGCAGAGCCCTGAGTTGGGTGACTAGACATCTCGAACTCTGGTTGAGATTGGGTGACTAGGGGCTTGGCAAGCCCCATATGTGGGCTGTTGTTCCAGTCACTAAGAGGCTTCACATGAGGATAGGGCTCACGCTGAGGGTCACAATATGTGTTTGTGCAAATTGTGGCCCTCAGGGATAGGTGGGACCTTATAGTCCATGCTGCTTTCTCCTACAATGAAAGTTGGACAACATGCCAACCACAAGGTTTCTTGCCATGGCGAAGGAGAAGTTCTGATTCTTGCATCACGTTCACTCATGAGCAGTGAGTGTAGATAAGGTCTAGGTTCTGAAGGTGAAAATTGAGGTTGGGTAGAGATGATGGCCTAAAGCCATTGTGGGTATGATATGCTCAGTGTACGGCCAGCTGTCCTGGTGTTGGACTGGAGGTCTGCCCCCAGGCTGTGTCAGACAGGGCTTTAGTGCACAGGCTAGACTGTATAATTGGGGTATGGTCGAGTGGCATGCAGGTTGTTACTCATTTGGCGTTTCTGGTTAGCCCTATAGGGCAACATTTTTTTTCTGGAGGCCAGGCAGAGTGCTGCATTGTGTCTCCAGAATTTCCAAACTGCAGGGGTGTGGCCAGGATTCTGAGGACGGATGTCTGAGAACACAAGATAGGCTTAGGTTTCAAGGCGAGGGCCCAGCAGGCACACTCTCAAGTGCTGAATCGAGATCTCATGCTTCTGAATTCAGGGCGAGGATCAGAGTTTGGCTTAGGATGGAGTTTCTGTCCATGATGGCCCATTTATGAAGGTGTGGGGCATCATGAGGAAATGGAGGTTTTCTCACATTGTTATTGTGTGATGCTTCAAACCACAAGGATTCATTCTGAGAGACAGTCAAGACAGGTTGGTTGGATTCAAGACATCCCATAAAGAAGTTCTCCAGAGCAGGGTTCTAAGGATGGATGCCTGGGCAGCCCGCCTCCCATTCTAACTGTCTCCTAGTGACAAGGAAGGTTTGATCTGCTGGCTCTGGGTGAGCAGCCGAGGGGGCTGATTTGAAATGGACTCTCCTGAGAATGGTTCATAATGTAAGTTTGTGTCCTTGGAGACCTTGGGATTGGGCCATGGTGCCAGCTCCCTGAAGGATCCTCCTAACCTGAGGTATTGACACAGCTCCAAAGAGCAAGTTTCCCATGTGGAGATGAGATCTGTTCTGATTGTTTCCTTAGGAAGCCCCCATATTCTGATATTGGAAACCAGGCCTCTGAGTAGAGATACCTAGAAACCAAAGCAATGCATCAGAAGTTGGCTCAGGTTGGAGTTTCTGTCCATGATGGCCCCTTTATAAAGGGGAGCCTCTCATGTGGCCATGTAGGTTTTCCCACGATAGGAGTTGTGAGATGCTCCAATCTGCAAGGATTCCTTCTGTGGGACACTCAAGACCTGTTGGAAGGCTCCAGGACATCCCATATGGAACGGCGCCAGAGCAGGATTCCATGGATGGATGCCTAGAGAGTCTGCTTTGCATTCCAGTTGTCTCCTAGCGACAAGGCAGGTTTGATATTCTGCCTCTGGGGGAGTAATCGACGGGGATGAGTTGAAATGTACTCTCCTGCCGAATGGTCATAATGCGGGTATGTGTCCATGGAGACCTTGGAATAGGGCGGTTGCTCCGGCTACCTGAAGGTTTCTCCTACCTGGAGGCTTTTACAGTGCTCCAAAGGATAAGTTTCCCATGTGAAGACAAGATTTGTTCTGATTGGTATCTCTGGAATCCCCCATATGCTGGTATTGGAAAACAGGCCTCTGAGGAGAGATGCTTAGAAAAAAAAGCAATGGAACCAATTACATTCTAGGGGCCAGTCCAGTTTAATCTTCTTCTCTTGGGTTATCTGTCTACGGGTGAGTTGTCGTCGTTGCTCAGCTTGTGAGAGATCGCCCCTCTTTGTCCTGGATGGCCTACACTATTGGAATGGCCTCTGGGACTTTGGAGGTTTCTCCTTATCTGTAGGGTTGTGGCCAATGGAATGGGAAGAATTTCCTTGGAGAGGGCAGGCACAGTCCTGAGGTGTGGCTCTAGGGGCCTCAGTCTGGAGGGTGTGTGGGACAGGGATGTCAGGATAGAAGTCTGAAAACACAAACTCGGCTTAGGTTTGGGGACGTAGGTATGGCAGGCCCAATCTACAGACTATGAGGAGAATTTTTTGGGCTATGACCTAAGGGTGAGTGTGAACACTTGCTGAAGCTTATGTCTCTGGATTTTGTGTCAATAGTGGCCGTGGAATGTCGGGCTGGCCTCATGGGCCATGGACGAGTCTTTCTCTCTGGACCCCAATCACTTGGCATGGCCCAATCCCAAGTGATTGGGGTCATTCTGTGAGTGGGAGGAGTCCTTTCTGTGTTTATTTACCTCAAATGTCCCACCAAAGAGGGATTCCAGAGCAGAGCCCTGAGTAGGAGTGACTAGATGTCTCTACCTCTGGTTAAGATTGGGTGACTTGGGGCATGGCAGGCCCCATTGTGGGCTCATGGTCCAGCCACTGAGAGGCTTTACTTGAGGACAGGGCTCAAACTGAGGGTCCCAATGTGTGTTTAAGCCCACCGCAGCTCTTAAGCATAGGCAGGGCCTCAGGGACCCTACACTACCCGCAGGGGCCCTACTACTACCCCTGTAGGCCCTACAGGGGTCCTACACTGAACGTTGGACAAGATGCCAACCACAAGATTCTGGCGAGAGGGAAGGAGGAGTTCTGATTTCTGCATCACGTTCACCCATGGGAAGTGAGTAGAGATAAGGTCTAGGATTCTGTAGCCTGAAAACCGAAGTTGGAAAGAGATGGCGACCTAAGGCCATGGCGGTTCAGATGTTCTCAGTGTACTGCAAGCTGTCTGGGTGTCGGTTGGGAATTCAGGCCTCAGGTTCTGTCGGACAGGGCATTAGTGCACAGGCTAGACTATATAATTGGTGTACAGTTGAGTGACGTGCAGGTTTATCCTCATTTGAGGTTTCTGGGTAGACCCATAGGGCAATATTTTTCTTCTAGAGGGCAGGCAGAGTGCAGCACTGTGTCATCGGAAATCCCAAAATAGAGGGCGTGTGGTCCAGGAGAGTGAGGACGGAAGTCGGAGAACACTAACTACGCTTAGGTTTTGGGGTGAGGGCACAGCAGGTACACTCTGAAGAGCTGAATCAAGATCTCGTGCATCTGAAGTCAAGGCGAAGATCAGCTGTTGGCTCAGGTTGGAGTTTCTTTCCATGATCTGCCTTCATGAAGATTGGGGGCATCATGTGACCTTGGAAGCTTTCCATGATATGAGTTGTTAGGTGGTCCATGCACAAGGACTCCTGTGGGACAGTCGAGACCTGTTGGATGGCTCAAGGATGTCCCATAAGGAATGACGCAAGAGCAGGGTTCTAAGGATGGATGCCTGAAGAGCCCAACTTGCATTTCAATTGTCTCCTAGCGACAAGGCAGGTTCAATCTGCTGGCTCTGGAGTAGCAACCGAGGGGGTTTAGTTGAAATGGACTCTCCTGAGGATGGGTCATAATTTGGGATTGTGTCCATGGAGATATTCAAATGGGGCAGTGGCTCCAGTGACCTGAAGTTTTCTCCTAACTGGAGGTTATGACACAGCTCCATAGAGCAAGATTCCCATGTGGAGACGAGACTTTTTCTGATAGGTAGCTCTGGAATCCCCCTTATGCTGGTATTGGAATCCAGGCCTCTGAGGAGAGATGCCTGAAAACAAAAGCAATGGATCCAATTAGGGCCTAGGTGCCTGTCTTGTTCAATATTCTTTTCTATGGATATCTGTCTAAGGTTCTGATTGGAGGTAGTGGCTCAGCTTGTGCCAGAGGGTCCCTGTATGTCCAGGACATCCTACACTATTGGGATGGCCTCAGAGATTTTGGATGATTCTCCTAATCTGTCAGGTTGTGCGAAATGAATGAGCAGAATTCCCTTGGAGAGGGCAGGCACAGTCCTGAGGTGTGGCTCCATGGGGCCCAGCCTTTAGAATGTGTGGGTGAGGAAAATGGAGACAGAAGTCTGAAAACACAAACTCGGCTTAGGTTTGGGGACATAGGTATGGCAGGCCCGATCTACAGACCTTGAGAATTTTGGGGGCTCTGAACAAAGGGCAAGTGTGTGGCGCTTTTTCAGGTTTTTGTCTCCGGATTTTGTGTCAATGGTGGCCGTGGAATGTCAGGCTGGCCTCATCAACCATGGACGAGTATTTCTCTCTGTGGATTTGGCCAGATTCCAAGTGTTTGGGGTCATTCTTTGGATGGTAGGTGTCCTTACTTTTTTTTTTTTTTCTTTATCTTGGTTTTTTTTTTTATTTATTTATTTTTTTACCTTATGTGTCCCACCAAAGAGGGATTCCAGAAAAGAGCTCTGAATAAGGTTGACTAGAATTCTCAAGCTCTGGCTAGGATTGGGGGAGTAGGGGCATGGCAAGTCCCATATGCAGGCTCTTGGTCCAGCCCCGGAGAGGCTTTACTTGAGGCCAGGGTTCATGCTTAGGGTCCTAATGTGTGTTTGTGCCCATCGCAGCCCTCAAGCATGTCTGAGGCCTCATGGGCCATGCTGGGTTCTCATATACTGAACGTTGGACAACATGCCAACCACAAGGTTTCTGGTCATGGGGAAGGTGAAGTTCTGATTTCTGCATCACGTACATCACTTAGTTGTGAGTGGAGATAATGTCTAGGTTCTGAAGCCCGAAGACCAAGGTTGGGAAGAGATGATGACCAAAGGCCATGGCATGTTCGATGTGTTCAGTGTGAGGCCAGCTGTCTGGGTGTCGGTCACGAGGTCTGGGATCAGGCTGTGTCAGACAGGGCATTAGTGCCCAGGCTAGACTGTATAATTGGGGTACAGTCTAGAGAATTGCAGGTTGATCCTCATTTGATGTTTCTGGGTAGACCCCTAGGGCAAAGTCTCTCTTCTGGAGGGCAGGCAGAGTGCTGCATTTTGTCTCCAGAATTCCCAAAGTGGAAGGTTTGTGGGCCAGGAGTGTGAGGACGGAAGTCTGAGAACGCGAGCTGGCTTAGGTTTTGGGGCGAGGGCAAGGCAGGCACACTCTGCAGAGCTGAATTGAGATCTCATGCATCTGAAGTCAGGGCGAGGATCAGACGGGAGTTTCTGTCCATGATGTCCTCTACCTGAAGGTGGAGGCATCACGAGGCCATGGAGGTTTTCCCACGGTGCGAGTGTGTGATGCTGCAAACTACAAGGATTCCTTCTGCAGGACAGTTGAGACCTGTTGAATGGATCAAGGACACCCCATTAGGAATTTCTCCAGAGCAGAGTTCTAACAACGGATACCTGGGCAACAAACTCGCATTCCAATTGTCTCCTAGTGACAAAGCAGGTTTGATCTGCTGGCACTGGGTGAGCAACCGCCAGGTTTGAGTTGAAATGGACTCTCCTGAGGATGGGTCATAATGTGGGATTGTGTCCATTGAGACATTGGAATGGGGCGGTGGCTCCAGTGACGTGAAATTTTCTCCTAACTGGAGGTTTTGACACAGTTCCATATAGCATGATTCCCATGTGGCATGCAATTTGTTCTGATTGGTAGCTCCAGAAACCCCCATGTGCTGGTATTGGAATCCAGGCCTCTGAGGAGAGATACGTGAAAACAAAAGCAATGGATCCGTTTAGGGCCTAGGTGCCTGTCCTGTTCAATCTTCTTTTCTATGGATGTCTATATACAGGTCTGATTGGAGGTAGTGGCTCAGCTTGTGGCAGATGGTCCCTGTTTGTCCCGGACATCCTACAATATTGGGGTGGCCTCGGGGACTTCGGATGTTTCTCCTAATCTGTCAGGTTGTGCCAAAGGAATGAGCAGAATTCCCATGGAGAGGGCAGGCACAGTCCTGAGGTGTGGCTCCATGGGGCCAAGCCTTGAGGGTGTGTGGGCCAGGACAATGGAGACAGAAGTCTGAAAACACAAACGTGGCTTAGGTTTGGGGACATAGGTATGGCAGGCCCGATCTACAGACCGTGAGAATTTTTCAGGCTTTGAACAAAGGGCGAGTGTGTGGCGCTTTTTCAGGCTTTTGTCTCCGGATTTTGTGTCAATGGTGGCCGTGGAATGTCAGGATGGCCTCATCAGCCATGGACGAGTATTTCTCTCTGTGAATTTGGCCCAATTCCAAGTGTTTGCGGTCATTCTTTGGACGGTAGGAGTCCTTTCTCTATTTTTTTTTAACCTCATGTGTCCCACCAAGGAGGGATTCTAGAGAAGAGATCTGAGTAGGGGTGACTAGACTTCTCAAGCACTGGTTAAGGCTTGGGGAGTAGGGGCATGGTAATCTCCATATGTGGGCTCTTGGTTCATCCCGAAGAGGCTTTACTTGAGGCCAGGGATCATGCTTAGGATCCTAATGTGTGTTTGTGCCCATCGCAGCCCTCAAGCATGTCTGGGGCCTCATGGGCCATGCTGGTTTCTCCTACACTGCACGTTGGACAACATGCCAACCACAGGGTTTCTGGTCATGGGGAAGGAGGAGTTCTGATTTCTGCATCACGTACACGGCATGGCAGTGAGTAGAGATAAGGCCTAGATTCTGAAGCCTGAAAACCGAGGTTGGTAAGAGATGACGACCTAAGGCCATGGTGGGTCCGATGCACTTAGTGTGCGGCCAGATGTCTGTGTCCATCATGAGGTCTGGGCTCAGGCTGTGTCAGGCAGGGCATTAGTCCCCAGGCTAGACTGTATAATTGGGATACAGTCGAGTGATGTGAAGGTTGGTCCTCATTTGGGGTTTCTGGTTGGCCCCATAGGGCAAAGATTTTCTTCTGGAGGGCAGGCAGAGTGCTGCATTCTGGCTCCAGAATTGCCAACTTCAGGGCTTGTGGGCCAGGTGTTTTAGGACAGAAGTCTGAGAACACAAGTTCAGCTTTGAATTCGCAGCGGTGACATGGCAGGCACACTCTACAGACCTGAAATGAGATCTCGTGCATCTGAAGTCAGGGCGAGGATCAGATGTTGGCTTAGGTTGGAGTTTCTGTACATGATGTCCCCTTCATGAAGGTGGGGGGGGGCATCAGGAAACCATGGAAGATTTCCAACTTTGTGAGTGTGTGATGCTCCAAACCACAAGGATTCCGTCAGCGGGACAGTCACGACCTTTTGGATGGATCAAGGACGTCCCATAAGAAATGCTCCAAAGCACAGTTCTAATGATGGATGCCTGGGCAGTCCAACTTGCATTCCAGTTGTGTCCTAGTGAAAAGGAGGATTTGATCTGCTGTCACTGGGGGAACAACCGAGGGGGCTGAATTGAAATGGAATCTCATGAGGATCAGTCGATGTGGATTTGTGTCCATGGATCCCTTGGAATGGGGCAGTGGCTCTGTTGCCCTGAAGAATTCTCCTAACCTGAGGTTTTGATGCAGCTCCAAAGAGCAAGTTTCCCATGTAGAGACGAGATTTGTTCTGAAACCCCCACAACCTGGTATTGGAAACCAAGCATCTGGGGAACAATGCCTGGAATCCAAAGCAATGGATCTGATTACGGTCTAGGGGCCTGTCCTTTTCAATATTCTCCTCTGAGTGTCTCTGTCTAAGATTCAGAATGGAGGTCACTGCTCAGCTTGTGTCAGATCACCCATGTTTGTTGGGGGAGGCCAACACTATTGGACTGGTCTTGGGAATTGGAGGTTTCTCCTAATCTGTAAGGTTGTGGCAAATGAAACGGGCAGAGTTCCCTTGGAGAGCACTGGCACAGTCCTTAGGTGTGACACAACCTTTCTGGGTGTCATCCAGGAGGTCCAGGCTCAGGCTGTGTCAGACAGGGCATTAGTGCCAAGCTTAGACTGTATAATTGGAGTAAAGTTGAGTGGCATGCAGGTTGATCCTCATTTGGCGTTTCTGGGTAGCCCCAGGGGCAACGTTTTTCTTCTGGAGGGAAGGAAGAGTGCTGCATTGTGGCGACGGAATTCTCACACTGGAGGGCTTGTGGGCCAGAATTGTGAGGAAGGAAGTGTGAGAACACAAGCTAGGCTTAGGTTTTGGGTCAAGATCATGGCAGGCACACTCTGTAGAGCTAAATCTAAATCTCATGCATCTGAAGTCAGGGCGAGGATCAGACGTAGGCTCAGGTTGAAGTTTCTGTTCAGGATGGCCCCTTAATGATGGTGGGGGGCATCATGGGGCTATGGAGACTTTCCCACTATTGGCATTGTATGTTGCTCCAATCGGCAAGGATTCCTTCTACAGGACAGTCGAGACCGGTCATATTGCTCCAGGACGTCCCATGCGGAACCACGGCAGTGCAGGGTTCTAAGGATGGATTCCTGGAGTGCCCGCCTCACATTCCTATTGTCTCCTAGTGACAAGGCAGGTTCAATCTGCTTCTTTTGGGGAGCAACCAAAGGGGATGTGTTGAAATGGACTCGCCTGCGGATGGGTCATAATGTGGGTTTGTGTCCATGGAGACCTTGGAATGGGGTGTTGGCTGCTGGGACCTGAAGGTTTCCCTTAACTGGAGGTTGTGACACAGCTCCAAAATGCATGTTTCCCATGTGGAAATGAGATTTGTTCAGACTGGTACCTCCAGAAGAACACATATGCTGGTATTGGAAACCAGGCCTCTGAGGAGAGATGCCTGGAATCAAAAGCAATGGATCTGATTAGGTCCTAGGTGCCTGTCCGGTTCAATCTTCTTCTCTGGGGTTATCTGTCTATGGGTCTGAGTTGAGGTAGTTGCTCATCTTGGGACAGATCACCCTGTTTTCCCTGAGTGGCCAACACTATTGGGATGGCCTCAGGGACGTTGGAGTGTTCTCCTAATCTTTAGGGTTGTGGCCAATGGAATGGGCAGAATTTGCTTGGAGAAGGCAGGCACAGTCCTGAGGCATGGCTCCAGGGGCCCCAGCCTGGAGGGTGTGTGGGCCAGGACAGTGGGGACAGAAATCTGAAAACCCAAACTCAGCTTAGGTTTGGGGACGTAGGTATGACAGGCCTGTGAGGAGAATTTTTCAGGCTATGAACAAAGGGCAAGTGTGAGGCATATCTCCAGGCTTTTGTCTCTAGATTTTGTGTCAATGGTGGCCATGGAATGACGGGATGGCCTCTTTGGCCATGGATGATTCTTTCTCTTTTAAGATTTGGTCAGATCCCAAGTTTTGGGGCTCATTCAGGGGATGGAGGAGACCCTTCGATATTTTTTTCCTCAGGGGTTCCAGAGCAGAGACCTGAATAGGGGTGACTAGACCTCTCAACCTCTCATTAATATTGGGGGACTAGGGATGGCAATGCGGGTTCTTTGTCCAGCCCCTGAGAGGCTTTACTTGAGGACAGGGCTCACACTGAGGGTCCCAATGTGTTTGTGCCCATTGCGGTTCTCAAGCATGGGCGGGGACTCATGGGCTACACTGGATTCTCCTACACTGAACGTTGGAAAACATGCCAACCACAAGGTTTCTTGCCTTGAGGAAGAAGGAGTTTCATTTCTGCATCACGTTCACCCCTGGGTAGTGAGTATATATAAGGTCTAGGTTCTGAAACCTGAAAACCAAGGTTGGGAAGAGATGATGACCTAAAGCCATGGCGGGTCTGATGTGCTCAGTGTACAGCCAGCTGTCTGGGTCTCGGTTGGGAATTCAGACCTCAGGCTGTGCAAGACAGGGCATTAACGCCGAAGCGAAACTGTATAATTGGGGTAGAGTCAAGTGGCATGCAGGTTGATCCTCATTTGGTGTTTCTGGTTAGCCCCATAGGACAACGTTTCTCTTCTGGAGGGCAGTCAGAGTGCTGCATTGTGTCTCTCCAGAATTCCCTAACTGGAGGGCTGGTGGGCTCGGAGTGTGAGGACGAAGTCTGAGAACAATAGCTAGGTTTTGCTTCGGGGCGGGGTTTCGGCAGGCACACTCTGCAGAGTTGAATCAAGATTTCGTGCATCTGAAGTCAGGGCGAGGATTAGACGTTGGCTCAGGTTGGAGTTTCTGTCCAAGATGGCTCTTTCATGAAGGGGAGGGTGCACCACGAGGCCACAGAGCTTTTCCCATGATGGGAGTTGTGAGGTGCTCCAAAGCGCAAGGATTCCTTCTGCAGGACAGCTGTGACCTGTTGGATGGCTCCAGTAGGTCCCATATGGAATTACTTCAGAGTAGTTTTCTACAGATGGATGGCTAGCCAGCCCGCCTCACATTCCAATTGTCTCCTAGTGACAAGATAGGGTCGATCTGCTGGCTCTAGGGGAGCACCCAAGGGCACTGAGTTGAAATAGACTCTCCTGCAGATGGGTCCTAATGTGGGATTGTGTCCATGGAGACCTTGGAATGAGGTGGTGGCACCGGGGCCCTGAAGGATTTTCCTAGCCGGAGGTTATGACACAGCTTGAAAGAGGACGTTTCCCATGTGGAGAAGACATTTGTTCTGACTGATGACTCAGGAAACCCCCATATGGTGGTATTGAAAACCAGGCCTCTGAGGTTCTGACATAGCTCCACGAGCAAGTTTCCAATGTGCAGACAAGACTTGCTCTGAAGGTGCCTCTGGAAACCACATAGGCTGGTATTGGAAACCAGGCCTCTGAGAAGAGATGCCTGGAAACCAAAGCAATGGATCTGATTAGGGCCTAGGGCCCTGTCCAGTTCAATGTTCTTCTCTGGGGACATCTGTCTCCGAGTTGGTGTGGAGCTAGTTGCTCATCTAGTGTCAGATCACCCCTGTTTGTTCCAAGCGGCCTACAATATTGGTATGGTCCCAGGGACATTGGAGATTTCTCCTGATTTATATGGTTGTGGCCAATGGAATATGAAGAATTCCCTTTGAGTGGGAAGGAACAATCCTGAGGTGTGGTTCCAGGGGCCCTAGCCTGGAGGGTGTGTGTTTTCAGACAACTGTCCAAACAGCCCAGGCCTACACAGCCTACAGGCTCAGGCCCCTGGAGCCAAACCTGAGGACTGTACTTGCCCTCTCCCTGATCCATCTCCCTGATCCATCTCCCTGATCCATCTCAATAGTGGTGACTTCCCAGAAAAAACAGGGGCAATCTGAGCCCAACTGAGCATCTACCTGCACTCAGACCCATAGACAGATGTCCCCAGAGGTAAAAAGGAAAGAACAGGCAACTAGGCACTAATCAGATCCATTGCTTTGGTTTCCAGGCATCTCTCCTCAGAGGCCTGGATTTCAAAAGCAGCATATAGCTGTTTCTTGACCCACACATCAAAAAACATCTCATCTACACATGGGAAACTTGCACGTTGGGGCTGTGTCAAAGCCTCTGTTAAGGAGAACCCTTTAGGGCCCCAGTGCCTCCGCTTCATTCCAAGGTCTCCATAGACACAAAAGCACATTAGTACCCATCCCCAGGGGTGTCCATTTCAACTCAGCGTCCTCGGTTGCTCCCCACAGATCCAGGAGATGTAACCTGTCTTGTTGTTCAAAGTCCCTGAGGCCATCCCAATAGTGTAGGTCGCCCGGAACAAACAAGGGCTGTCTGACACCAGCTGATAATCGACCTCCACTCATACCATAGATCGATATACCCAGAGAAGAAGATTGAACCAGACAGGACCCTAGGCCATAATAGGATCCATTGCTTTGGGTTACAGGAATGTGTCCTCAAAAGCCTGATTCCAATACGAGCATAGGGGTTTTCCTTAGGCGCCCATCAGAACTCATCTCGTCTCCACAAGGAAACCTGTGCATGGGAGCCATGTCCAAAGCTTAGGAGAGTACTTCAGGGTCCCGGTGCCACCGCCCCATTCCAAGGCCCTCATGGACACAAAAAGACATTAGGACCCATCCTCAAGAAAGTCCATTTCAACTCAGCCACCCCGGTTGCTCCCTCAGAGCCATCAGATCTAAACTGTCTTGTTGCTAGGAGACAATTGGAATGCGAGGCGGGCTTCCCAGGCATCCATCCGTGAACGGTGCTCTGGAGTCATTCCATATGGGAAGACCTGGAGCTGTCCAACAGGTCTCAATTGTCCCGCAGAAGGAATCCATGAAGGGGGCATCCCACAACTCCCAACGTGGGAAAACCTCAATGGCCTCGAGATTCCGCTCCCTTCATGAAGCGGCCGTCATGCTCAGAAACTCCCACCTGAGCCAACATCTGATCCTCGCCCTGACTTCAGATGCATGAGATATTGGTTCAGATCTGCAGGGGGTACCTGCCGTGCCCTCGCCCAGAAACCCAAGTCTAGCTTGTGTTCTCAGACTTCCGTCCTCACACTCCTGGCCCCGAAGCCCTCAAGTTTGACAATTCCGGACCCACAATGCAGCACTCTGCCTGCCCTCTAGAAAAAAAATTATTGCCTCATGAGCTGCCCAGGCACCTTAAATGAGGGTAAACATACACAGCACTCGACTTTACCCAAATTATATAGTCTAACCTGGGCACTAATGCACTGTCGAACACAACATGAGCCCGGACCTCCACCAACACCCAGAAAGCTGACCGCACACTGAGCACATAAAACCCGCCATGGCCTTAGGTCATCATCTCTTCCCTACCTCAGTTTTCAGGCTTCAGAACCGAGACCTTATCTCAAATCACTTCCCAGGGGTGAGTGTGATGGAGAAATCAGAACTCCTCATTACCCATGGCAAGAACCCTGTGGTTGGCACGTTGTCCAACGTTCAGTGTAGGAGAAACCAGCATTCACCCTGAGGCCCCGCCCATTCTTGATTGCGACGAGGGCATACACACGCATTGTGACCCTCAGCATGAGTCCTTTCCTCTAGTAAGTCCTCTCAGTTGCTGGACCATTAGATGTCATAATGGGCTTGACATGTCCCTAGGCCCCAATTTTTAACCAAATTTCTGATGGTCCAATCGCCCCTCCCCAGGGCTCTACTCTGGAATCCCTCATTTGTTGGGACACCTGAGGATAAAAAAGAAAAAAACAAGAATAATAAAAAAAACGGACTTCTTCCAGCCCACAGAATGACCCCAAACTCTTTGGACGGGGCCAAACCACCAGAGAGTAAGACTCGTCCATTTCCCATGAAGTCACCCAGAAATTCCACGACCATGAGTGACACGATATCCAGAGACAAAAACTTGAGCAGGAGCTTCACACTCGCCCTTCTTTCAAATCCCGAAGAGTTCTCCTCATGGTCTGTAGATCAGTCCTGCCATACCTATGACCCGAAACATAAGCCGAGTTTGTGTTTTCAGACAACTGTCCAAACAGCCCTGGCCAACACAACCTACAGGCTCAGGCCCCTGGAGCCAAACCTGAGGACTGTACTTGCCCTCTCCAAGGGAATTGTGTGTGGCCATTCCAATGGCCACAACCCTTTTAATAGGATAAACCTCCAAAGTCCCTGATCCATCTCAATAGTGGTGGCTTCCCAGGAAAAACAGGGGCAATCTGAGCCCAACTGAGCAACTACCTGCACTCAGACCCATAGACAGATGTCCCCAGAGGTAAAAAGGAAAGAACAGGCCCCTAGGCACTAATCAGATCCATTGCTTTTGTTTCCAGGCATCTCTCCTCAGAGGCCTGGATTTCAAAAGCAGCATATAGCTGTTTCTTCACTTACCCATCAGAAAACATCTCATCTACACATGGGAAACTTGCACGTTGGAGCTGTGTCAAAGCCTCTGTTTAGGAGAACCCTTTAGGGCCCCAGTGCCACCGCTTCATTCCAACGTCTCCATAGACACAAAAGCTCGCTGGACCCATCCCCAGGGGTGTCCATTTCAACTCAGCGTCCTCGGTTGCTCCCCACAGATCCAGGAGATCTAACCTGTCTTTTTGCTAGGAGACAATTGGAATGCGACGTGGGCTACCCAGCCATCCATCCTTAGAACCCTGCTCAGAATCATTGGCCTGGAGCCAAACAACTGGTCTCAATTGTCCGGCAGAAGACTCTCTGCAGTTTGGAGCTTCTCACAACTCCCATCGTGGGAAAACACACATGGCCTCGTGATGCCCCCCCCCCATTCATGAAGGAGCCATCAGGGACAGAAACTCCAACCTGAGCGATCGTCTGATCCTCGCGCTGACTTCAGATGCCCGAGACCTCGATTCAGGTCTGTAGATTGTGCGTGCCATGGCCTCACCCAGAAACCTAAGCTTAGCTTGTGTTCTCAGACTTTTGTCGTCAGACAACTGGCCCACAAGCCCTCCAGTTTGGCAATCCAGAACTGCAATGCAGCGCTCTGCCGGCTCTGCAGAATAAAAACATTGTCTTCTGGGGCTACCCAGTAACCCCAAATGAGGATCAACCTGCACCGACCTTGGCTGTACCCCAAATACATAGGCTGACCAGGGCACTAATGCCCTTTCTGACACAGCCTGAGCCTGGACCCCCTGGCCCCTCCCAGACAGCTGGCCGCACACTGAGCACATCGAGCCGCCATGGCCTTAGGTCGTCATCTCTTCCCAACCTCGGTTTTCAGGTTTCAGAACCTAGACCTTATCTCCAATCACTGCCCAGGGTTGAAGGTGATGCAGAAATCAGAACTCCTTCCCCATGGCAAGAAACCTTGTGGTTGGCATGTTGTCCAACGTTCAGTGTAGTTGAAACCAGTGTGGCCCATGAGGCCCCGCCCATGCTCGCGGGCCACATTGGTCAGAAACACACATTGTGACGCTCAGGCTGAGCCCAGTCCTCAAGTAAGGCCACTCAGTGGCTGGATGAAGAGATAGCATATTGGGCTTGCCATGCCCCTAGGCCCCAATTTTTAACCATAGTTCGGGTTGTCCCTTCAGTCTTCCCCACGGCTTGGCTTTGGAATTCCTCTTTTGGTGGGACACCTGAGGTAACAAAACTGAAATGAGTCCTCCCATCCCACAGATTGACGAAAAGCAATTGGGAATCGAGCAAAATCCTCAGAGAGGAAGATTCGTCCATGGCCCATGAGGCCTCCCCGACATTCCACGGCCATCGCTGATACAAAATCCAGAGACAAAAGTTTGAGCAAGCACCTCAGACTCGCACTTTCTTCATATCCTGAAGAGTTCTTCTCATGGTTTGTAGATCGGGCCTGCCATACCTACGTCACCAAACCTAAGCTGAGTTTGTGTTTTCAGACTTCTGCCCTCAAAGTCTTGGGCAACACACCCACCAGGCTGGGCCCCTGGAGCCACACATTCGGACTGTGCCTACCAATCCATGGGAATTCTGCCCATTCCGTGGTCCAAAATCGTACAAATAAGGAGAAACCTCCAAAGTCCCTGAGGCCATCCCAATAGTGTAGGTCGCCCGGAACAAACAAGGGCTGTCTGACACCAGCTGATAATCGACCTCCACTCATACCATAGATGGATGTCCCCAGAGAAGAAGATTGAACCAGACAGGACCCTAGGCCATAATAGGATCCATTGCTTTGGGTTACAGGCATGTGTACTCAAAAGCCTGATTCCAATACGAGCATAGAGGTTTTCCTGAGGCACCCATCAGAACTCATCTCGTCTCCACAAGGAAACCTGTGCATGGGAGCCATGTCCAAAGCTTAGGAGAGTACTTCAGGGTCCCGGTGCCACCGCCCCATTCCAAGGCCCTCATGGACACAAAAACACATTAGGACCCATCCTCAGGAAAGTCCATTTCAACTCAGCCACCCCGGTTGCTCCCGCAGAGCCATCAGATCTAAACTGTCTTGTTGCTAGGAGACAATTGGAATGCGAGGCGGGCTTCCCAGGCATCCATCCGCGAACGGTGCTCTGGAGTCATTCCATATGGGATGTCCTGGAGCTGTCCAACAGGTCTCAATTGTCCCGCAGAAGGAATCCATGAAGGGGGCATCCCACAACTCCCAACGTGGGAAAACCTCAATGGCCTCGAGATTCCGCTCCCTTCATGAAGCGGCCGTCATGCTCAGAAACTCCAACCTGAGCCAACGTCTGATCCTCGCCCTGACTTCAGATGCATGAGATATTGGTTCAGATCTGCAGGGGGTACCTGCCGTGCCCTCGCCCTGAAACCCAAGTCTAGCTTGTCTTCTCAGACTTCCGTCCTCACACTCCTGGTCCCGAAGCTTTCAAGTGTGGCAATTCCGGACCCACAATGCAGCACTCTGCCTGCCCTCTAGAAAAAAAATTATCCTCATGAGCTGCCCAGGCACCTTAAATGAGGGTAAACCTACACAGCACTCGACTTTACCCAAATTATATAGTCTAACCTGGGCACTAATGCACTGTCGAACACAACCTGAGCCCGGACCTCCTGAACAACACCAAGAAAGCTGACCGCACACTGAGCACATAAAACCCGCCATGGCCTTAGGTCATCATCTCTTCCCTACCTCAGTTTTCAGGCTTCAGAACCGAGACCTTATCTCCAATCACTTCCCAGGGGTGAGTGTGATGCAGAAATCAGAACTCCTCCTTACCCATGGCAAGAACCCTGTGGTTGGCACATTGTCCAACGTTCAGTGTAGGAGAAACCAGCATTCACCCTGAGGCCCCGCCCATTCTTGAGTGCGACGAGGGCATACACACGCATTGTGACCCTCAGCATGAGTCCTGTCCTCTAGTAAGTCCTCTCAGTTGCTGGACCATTAGATGTCATAATGGGCTTGACATGTCCCTAGGCCCCAATTTTTAACCAAATTTCTGCTGGTCCAGTCGCCCCTCCCCAGGGCTCTACTCTGGAATCCCTCATTTGTTGGGACACCTGTGGATAAAAAAGTACAAAACAAGAATAATAAAAAAAAACACTTCTTCCAGTCCACATAATGACCCCAAACTCTTTGGACGGGGCCAAACCACCAGAGAGTAAGACTCGTCCATTTCCCATGAAGTCACCCAGAAATTCCACGACCATGAGTGACACGATATCCAGAGACAAAAACTTGAGCAGGAGCCTCACACTCGCCCTTCTTTCAAATCCCGAAGAGTTCTCCTCATGGCCTGTAGATCAGTCCTGCCATACATATGACCCGAAACAAAAGCCGAGTTTGTGTTTTCAGACAAGTGACCAAACAGCCCTGGCCTACACAACCTACAGGCCCCTGGAGCCAAACCTGAGGACTGTACTTGCCCTCTCCAAGGGAATTGTGTGTGCCCATTCCAATGGCCACAACCCTTCTAATAGGATAAACCTCCAAAGTCCCTGATCCATCTCAATAGTGGTGGCTTCCCAGGAAAAACAGGGGCAATCTGAGCCCAACTGAGCAACTACATGCACTCAGACCCATAGACAGATATCCCCAGAGGTAAAAAGGAAAGAACAGGCCCCTAGGCGCTAATCAGATCCATTGCTTTGGTTTCCAGGCATCTCTCCTCAGTGGCCTGGATTTCAAAAGCAGCATATAGCTGTTTCTTGACTCACCCATCTGAAAACATCTCATCTACACATGGGAAACTTGCACGTTGGAGCTGTATCAAAGCCTCTGTTTATGAGAACCCTTTAGGGCCCCAGTGCCACCGCTTCATTCCAAGGTCTCCATAGACACAAAAGCACGTTAGGACCCATCCCCAGGGGTGTCCATTTCAACTCAGCGTCCTCGGTTGCTCCCCACAGATCCAGGAGATCTAACCTGTCTTGTTGCTAGGAGACAATTGGAATGCGACGTGGGCTACCCAGCCATCCATCCTTAGAACCCTGCTCAGAATCATTGGCCTGGAGCCAAACAACTGGTCTCAATTGTCCGGCAGAAGACTCTCTGCAGTTTGGAGCTTCTCACAACTCCCATCGTGGGAAAACACACATGGCCTCGTGATGCCCCCCCCCATTCATGAAGGAGCCATCAGGGACAGAAACTCCAACCTGAGCGATCGTCTGATCCTCGCGCTGACTTCAGATGCCCGAGACCTCGATTCAGGTCTGTAGATTGTGCGTGCCATGGCCTCACCCAGAAACCTAAGCTTAGCTTGTGTTCTCAGACTTTTGTCGTCAGACAACTGGCCCACAAGCCCTCCAGTTTGGCAATCCAGAACTGCAATGCAGCGCTCTGCCGGCTCTGCAGAATAAAAACATTGTCTTCTGGGGCTACCCAGTAACCCCAAATGAGGATCAACCTGCACCGACCTTGGCTGTACCCCAAATACATAGGCTGACCAGGGCACTAATGCCCTTTCTGACACAGCCTGAGCCTGGACCCCCTGGCCCCTCCCAGACAGCTGGCCGCACACTGAGCACATCGAGCCGTCATGGCCTTAGGTCGACATTTCTTCCCCACCTCGGTTTTCAGGTTTCAGAACCTAGACCTTATCTCCAATCACTGCCCAGGGTTGAAGGTGATGCAGAAATCAGAACTCCTTCCCCATGGCAAGAAACCTTGTGGTTGGCATGTTGTCCAACGTTCAGTGTAGTTGAAACCAGTGTGGCCCATGAGGCCCCGCCCATGCTCGCGGGCCACATTGGTCAGAAACACACATTGTGACGCTCAGGCTGAGCCCAGTCCTCAAGTAAGGCCACTCAGTGGCTGGATGAAGAGATAGCATATTGGGCTTGCCATGCCCCTAGGCCCCAATTTTTAACCATAGTTCGGGTTGTCCCTTCAGTCTTCCCCACCGCTTGACTTTGGAATTCCTCTTTTGGTGGGACACCTGAGGTAACAAAACTGAAATGAGTCCTCCCATTCCACAGATTGACGAAAAGCAATTGGGAATCGGGCCAAATCCTCAGAGAGGAAGATTCGTCCATGGCCCATGAGGCCTCCCCGACATTCCACGGCCATCGCTGATACAAAATCCAGAGACAAAAGTTTGAGCAAGCACCTCAGACTCGCACTTTCTTCATATCCTGAAGAGTTCTTCTCATGGTTTGTAGATCGGGCCTGCCATACCTACGTCACCAAACCTAAGCTGAGTTTGTGTTTTCAGACTTCTGTCCTCATAGTCTTGGGCAACACACCCTCCAGGCTGGGCCCCTGGAGCCACACATTCAGCCTGTGCCTACCAATCCATGGGAATTCTGCCCATTCCATGGTCCAAAATCGTACAAATTAGGAGAAACCTCCAAAGTCCCTGAGGCCATCCCAATAGTGTAGGTCGCCCGGAACAAACAAGGGCTGTCTGACACCAGCTGATAATCGACCTTCACTCATACCATAGATGGATGTCCCCGGAGAAGAAGATTGAACCAGACAGGACCCTAGGCCATAATAGGATCCATTGCTTTGGGTTACAGGCATGTGTCCTCAAAAGCCTGATTCGAATACGAGCATAGGGGTTTTCCTGAGGCACCCATCAGAACTCATCTCGTCTCCACAAGGAAACCTGTGCATGGGAGCCATGTCCAAAGCTTAGGAGAGTACTTCAGGGTCCCGGTGTCACCGCCCCATTCCAAGGCCCTCATGGACACAAAAACACATTAGGACCCATCCTCAGGAAAGTCCATTTCAACTCAGCCACCCCGGTTGCTCCCGCAGAGCCATCAGATCTAAACTGTCTTGTTGCTAGGAGACAATTGGAATGCGAGGCGGGCTTCCCAGGCATCCATCCGCGAACGGTGCTCTGGAGTCATTCCATATGGGATGTCCTGGAGCTGTCCAACAGGTCTCAATTGTCCCGCAGAAGGAATCCATGAAGGGGGCATCCCACAACTCCCAACGTGGGAAAACCTCAATGGCCTCGAGATTCCGCTCACTTCATGAAGCGGCCGTCATGCTCAGAAACTCCAACCTGAGCCAACGTCTGATCCTCGCCCTGACTTCAGATGCATGAGATATTGGTTCAGATCTGCAGGGGGTACCTGCCGTGCCCTCGCCCTGAAACCCAAGTCTAGCTTGTCTTCTCAGACTTCCGTCCTCACACTCCTGGTCCCGAAGCTTTCAAGTGTGGCAATTCCGGACCCACAATGCAGCACTCTGCCTGCCCTCTAGAAAAAAAATTATCCTCATGAGCTGCCCAGGCACCTTAAATGAGGGTAAACCTACACAGCACTCGACTTTACCCAAATTATATAGTCTAACCTGGGCACTAATGCACTGTCGAACACAACCTGAGCCCGGACCTCCTGAACAACACCCAGAAAGCTGACCGCACACTGAGCAAATAAAACCCGCCATGGCCTTAGGTCATCATCTCTTCCCTACCTCAGTTTTCAGGCTTCAGAACCGAGACCTTATCTCCAATCACTGCCCAGGGGTGAGTGTGATGCAGAAATCAGAACTCCTCCTTACCCATGGCAAGAACCCTTGTGGTTGGCACATTGTCCAACGTTCAGTGATAGGAGAAACCAGCATTCACCCTGAGGCCCCGCCCATTCTTCAGTGCGACAAGGGCATACACACGCATTGTGACCCTGAGCACAAGTCCTGTCCTCTAGTAAGTCCTCTCAGTGGCTGGACCATTAGATGTCATAATGGGCTTGACATGTCCCTAGGCCCCAATTTTTAACCAGATTTCTGATAGTCCAGTCGCCCCTCCCCAGGGCTCTACTCTGGAATCCCTCATTTGGTGGGACACCTGAGGTTAAAAAAGAAAAACAACAACAACAACAAAAAAAAAAAAAATGAACTTCTTCCATCCCACAGAATGACCCCAAACTCTTTGGACGGGGCCAAACCACCAGAGAGTAAGACTCGTCCATTTCCCATGAAGTCACCCAGAAATTCCACGACCATGAGTGACAGGATATCCACAGACAAAAACTTGAGCAGGAGCCTCACACTCGCCCTTCTTTCAAATCCCGAAGAGCTCTCCTCATGGTCTGTAGATCAGTCCTGCCATACCTATGACCCGAAACATAAGCCGAGTTTGTGTTTTCAGACAACTGTCCAAAGAGCCCTGGCCTACACAACCTACAGGCTCAGGCCCCTGGATCCAAACCTGAGGACTGTACTTGCCCTCTCCAAGGGAATGGTGTGTGCCCATTCCAATGGCCACAACCCTTCTAATAGGATAAACCACCAATGTCCCTGATCCATCTCAATATTGGTGGCTTCCCAGGAAAAACAGGGGCAATCTGAGCCCAACTCAGCACCTACCTGCACTCAGACCCATAGACAGATGTCCCCAGAGGTAAAAAGGAAAGAACAGGCCCCTAGGCACTCATCAGATCCATTGCTTTGGTTTCCAGGCATCTCTCCTCAGAGGCCTGGATTTCAAAAGCAGCATATAGCTGTTTCTTGACTCACCCATCAGAAAACATCTCATCTACACATGGGAAACTTGCACGTTGGAGCTGTGTCAAAGCCTCTGTTTAGGAGAACCCTTTAGGGCCCCAGTGCCACCGCTTCATTTCAAGGTCTCCATAGACACAAAAGCACGTTAGGACCCATCCCCAGGGGTGTCCATTTCAACTCAGCGTCCTCGGTTGCTCCCCACAGATCCATGAGATCTAACCTGTCCTGTTGCTAGGAGACAATTGGAATGCGAGGTGGGCTACCCAGCCATCCATCCTTAGAACCATGCTCAGAATCATTGGCCTGGAGCCAAACAACAGGTCTCAATTGTCCTGCAGAAGACTCTCTGCAGTTTGGAGCTTCTCACAACTCCCATCGTGGGAAAACACCCATGGCCTCGTGATGCCCCCCCCACATTCATGAAGGAGCCATCAGGGACAGAAACTCCAACCTGAGCAATCGTCTGATCCTAGCCCTGACTTCAGATGCACGAGATCTCGATTCAGGTATGTAGATTGTGCGTGCCATGGCCTCACCCAGAAACCTAAGCCTTGCTTGTGTTCTCAAACTTTTGTCGTCAGACTACTGGCCCACAAGCCCTCCAGTTTGGCAATCCAGAACTACAATGCAGCACTCTGCCGGCCCTGCAGAAGAAAACCATTGTCCTCTGGGGCTAAACAGTAACCCCAAATGAGGATCAACCTACACCGACCTTGGCTGTACCCCTGGCCCCGAAGCCCTTAAGTTTGGCAATTCCGGACCCACAGTGCAGCACTCTGCCTGCCCTGTAGAAAAAAATTATTGCTTCAGGAATTGCCCAGGCATCTTAAATGAGAATAAACCTACACTGCACTCGACTCTACCCAAATTATATAGTTTAACGTGGGCACTAAACCACTGTCGGACACAACCTGAGCCCGGACCTCAGACCAACCCCCAGAAAGCTGACAGCATACTGAGCACATAAGACCCGCCATGGCCTTAGGTCATCATCTCTTCCCTACTTCAGTTTTCAGGCTTCAGAACCGAGACCTTATCGCCGATCACTGCCCAGGTTTGAGTGTGATGCAGAAATTAGAACTCCTCCTTACCCATGGCAAGAAACCTTGTGGTTGGCACATTGTCAACGGTCAGAGTAGAAGAAACCAGCATTCACCCCGAGGCCCCGCCCATTCTTGAGTGCGACGAGGGCATACACACGCATTGTGACCCTCAGCATGAGTCTTCTCCTCTAGTAAGTCCTCTAAGTGGCTGGACCATTAGATGTCATAATGGGGTTGACATGTCCCTAGGCCCTAATTTTTAACCAGATTTCTGATTGTCCAGTCGCCCCGCCCCAGGGCTCTACTCTGGAATCCCTCATTTTGTGGGACACCTGAGGTTAAAAAAGAAAACAACAACAACAACAAAACGGACGTCTTCCATCCCACAGAATGACCCCAAACTCTTTGGACGTGGCCAAACCACCAGAGAGTAAGACTCATCCATTTCCCATGAAGTCACCCAGATATTTCACCACCGTGAGTGACACGATATCCAGAGACAAAAACTTGAGCAGGAGCCTCACACTCGCTCTTTTTTCAAATCCCGAAGAGTTCTCCTCATGGTCTGTAGATCAGTCCTGCCATAACTATGACCGGAAACATAAGCCGAGGTTGTGTTTTCAGACAACTGTCCAAACATCCCTGGCCTACACAACCTACAGGATCAGGCCCCTGGAGCCAAGCCTGAGGACTGTACTTGCCCTCTGTAAGGGAAATGTGTTTGCCATTTCCAATGGCCACAACCCTTCTAATAGAATAAACACCCAATACCTGATCCATCTCACTAGGGCTGGCTTCCCAGGAAAAACAGGGGCAATCGGAGCCCATCTGTGCACCTACCTGCACTCAGACCCATAGACAGATGTCCCCAGAGGTAAAAAGGAAAGAACAGGCCCCTAGGCACTAATCAGATCCATTGCTTTGGTTTCCAGGCATCTCTCCTCAGAGGCCTGGATTTCAAAAGCAGCATATAGCTGTTTCTTGACCCACACATCAGAAAACATCTCATCTACACATGGGAAACTTGCACGTTGGAGCTCTGTCAAAGCCTCAATTTGGAGAACCCGTCAGGGCCCCAGTGCCACTGCTTCATTCCAAGGTCTCGATACACACAAAAGCACGCTAGGACCCAACCCGAGGAGAGTCCATTTCAACTCAGCCTCCTCGGTTGCTCCCCCATATCCAGCAGATCTAACCTGTCTTGTTGCTAGGAGACAATTGGAATGCGAGGTGGGCTAACCAGCGATCCATCCTTAGAACCCTGCTCAGAATCATTGGCCTGGAGCCAAACAACAGGTCTCAATTGTCCTGCAGAAGACACTTTGCAGTTTGGAGCTTCTCACAAATCCCATCGTGGGACAACCCCCATGGCCTTGTGATGCTCCCCCTTCATGAAGGGGCCATAAGGGACAGAAACTCCAACCTGAGCGATCGTCTGATCCTCGCCCTGACTTCAGATGCACGAGATCTCGATTCCGGTCTGTAGATTCTGCCTGCCATGTCCTCCACCAGAAACCTAAGCCGAGCTTGTGTTCTCAGACTTCTGTCCTCAGACTACTGGCCCACAAGCCCTCCAGTTTGGCAATCCAGGACTACAATGCAGCACTCTGCCTGCCCTCCAGAAGAAAAACATTGCCCTCTGGGGCTACCCAGTAACCCCAAGTGAGGATCAACCTGCACCTACCTTGGCTGTACCCTGAACATATAGGCTGACCAGGGCACTAATGCCCTTTCTGACACAGCCTGAGCCTGGACTTCCTGGCCCCAACCAGAGAGCTTGCCGCACACTGAGCACATCGAGCCGCCATGGCCTTAGGTTGTCATCTCTTCCCAATTTCGGTCTTCAGGCTTTAGATTCTAGACCTTATCTCCAATCACTGCCCAGGGTTGAAGGTGATGCAGAAATCAGAACTCCTTCCCCATGGCAAGAAACCTTGTGGTTGGCATGTTGTCCAACTTTCAGTGTAGTTGAATCCAGTGTTGCCCATGAGGCCCCTCCATGCTCGCAGGCTACATTGGTCACAAACAGACATTGTGACCCTCAGCCTTACCAAAGTCTTCAAGTAAGGCCTCTCAGTGGCTGGATGAAGAGATAGCATATTGGGATTGCCATGCCCCTAGGCCCCAATTTTTAACCATAGTTCAGGTGGTCCCTTCAGTCTTACCCACGGCTTTGCTTTGGAATTCCTCTTTTCGTGGGACACCTGAGGTAACATAACTGAAAGGATGCTTCCCATCCCACAGATTGACGAAAAATAATTGGGAATCGGGCGAAATCATTATAGAGGTAGATTCGTTCATGGCCCAAGAGGCATCCCCGACATTACACGGAGATCGCTGATACAAATTCCAGAGACAAATGCCTGAGCAAGCGCCTCAGACTCACTCTATATTCAAATCTTCATGAGTTCTTCTCATGGTTTGTAGATTGGGCCTGCCATACCGATGTCCCCAAAGCTGAGTTTGAGTATCGGAATCACAATCAGAACTCTGGCTTCCACAATGCTGTAATGCTTGTTCTTCCCATGGAGTCACACCTTCACGTGGGGTACCCTTCCTGGCCCCTGATGCCACGCCCAAACATGAGTGCTGCTTGGGCACAAATTCACACTGTGACCCTAGCATGAGCCCAATGACAAAGAAAGGCCTGTCAGGTTCGGGACGAAGATCCTGCATATAGTCCTTGCCATGCCCATAATCACCCAGGACTAACTAGATGGTGTGTATTCCAGTTGAGGGAACCCACTGCTGTGCTCTAGAGTCCCTCTCCTGGGAGGTCCTTTGTGGCAGAAAACAGTACTCTTCACTTACCACAGAATGAACCCAAACCCTTGGGAGGTTGGACAATCCCCCGAGAGGAAGGCTCTTCCTCGGACCCTGAGGCAACCCCTACCGTGACCGGACACTGTGAACGCAACACCCAGAGACAAAAGCCTGAGCAACTGCCTCCCACTTGCCCTCCTTTGATATCCAGAGGATCGCCCCTCACGGACTGGAGATCAGTCCTGCCATTACCTTGGCCCCTACCTGAGCCAAGTTTGCTCTTTCAGACATCAGTCCCCACAGCCCTGGCAAACACAGCCTCGAGGCTGGGTCCTCTGGAGCCATACCACAGGACCGTGCCTGCTCTCTCCTGGGAAACTGTGTCCATTCCTTTGGCCACACACCACCAGAATATGAGAAAGCTCAAGGCCCCCGAGGACATCCCACTACTGGGAGCCTCCCTGGACACACAGGGGCATTCGGACACAAGCGGAGCAGCTACCTCCACGAAGGCATGCACACAGATGTCAACAGAGATAGAAGGTTGAGCCGGACAGGCCCTTAGGCCCTAATCTCAACTCTTGCTTTGGGTTCCAGGTGTTACTCCTCAGAGGCTTTGGTTCGAAGAACAGGATATGGGACTTTCCTGAGGCACTGAACAGAACTCCTCTTGTCTCCACATGGGAAGCTTCCTTGTTGGAGCTGTGTCAAACACCTCAGTTTGGAAAACCCTGCAGAGTCCCTGAGCCACCTCCACATTCCAAGGTCTCCCAGGCCACAAAGCCACAGTAGAACTCATCTTCAGGAGAGTCCATTTCAACTCTCCCCTCTAGGTAGCTCACCCAGGAGCCTGCAGATTGAGCCTGATTTGTCCTGACTAAAGAGTGGGAATATGAGGTGGCGTTCCCAGGCATCCATGCTTAGACACCTGCTCTCGAGTCTTTCCGTATGGGGCCTCTTGGAACCATCCAATAGGACTCGACTGTCGTGCAGAAGGTAACCTTCAGTTTTGGAGCAGTTCACAAATCCCATCATAGGCAAAATTTTCTGGCCTCATGAAGCCCCCACACCGTTAAGGAAGAGGCCATGCTGGACAAGAACTCTAGCCTGAGGCACGTCTCATAGTTGACATGACCTCAGTGCAGGAGATCTCGATTCAGCCTCTGCAGTGTGGGCCTGCCGTGCCCTCGGTCCCAAACCTCACGCTAGCTTGTGTTTTCAGACTTCCTTCCTCACACTCCTGGCAAACAAGCCCTCCGGACTAGGAACTCCGGAACCAAAACCCAGCCCAGTGTCTGCCCAACGGAAGAAAAACGTTTCCCTGTGGGGTTCTCCATAAAACCCAGATGAGGATCAACCTGCTCGGGTCGACGGTACCCAAACTGGATAGGCTGCTCTGGGCACTCATGCTCTGCCTGACACAGCCTGAAGCCAGACGTCCAGACAGACAAGGAGACAGCTGGCCGCACACCCAGCACTTCGGACACGCCATGGTCTTATGCCGTCACCTCATCCTAACCTTGGTTTTCAGATATTTGAACCTAGACATTATATCAATTCTCCACACAGCTGGGTATAGCAAGCACAAAACAGAACTCCTCCTTCCCCATGGCTGTCAAGCTTGCTCTTGGCATGGAGTCACAACTTCAGGGTGGGAGAAACCTTCATGGCTTCTGATGCCACGCCCTAACTTGAGTGCTGCTTGGGCACAAATTCACACTGTGACCCTCAGCATGAGCCCCATGTCAAAGAAAGGCCTGTCAGGGCCTGGACCAGGAGCCCACATATGGGGCTTGCCAAGCCCCTATGCACCCAATCCTCACCACGGTTTGAATTTTCCAGTCGCCCTGCCCGTACCTGGACCTCTGCTCTGGAATCCCTTTCTTGGAGAGACCCATGAGCCAGACAACACGACTCCACCCTTCCCACAAAATGACCCCAAACTCTTGGGAGCTGGGACAAATCCCCAGAGAGGGATACTCGTCCACAGTACCTGAGGCCACTGCTCCAATCCACGGCTATCCCGGACACAACATCCAGAGACAAAAGCCTGAAGGAACGCCTCCCACTCGCCCTTGTTTCAGAGGCCCAGGAGCTCCCTCTCGGGCTGTACATCCGGCCTGCCATACCCTAGGCGCCACTCATAAGCTGAGTTTGTGTATTCAGACTTCTGTGCCCACAGCCTGGACCCACACAACATCCAGGCTAGGGCCTCTGGACCAAACAGCGAAAGATTGTGCCTGCCCTCTCCAAGGAAATTGTGCCCAATCCATTGACCACAACCCTACAGGTTAGGGAAAAGCTCCAAGGTCCCTGAGGCCATCAATAGTATAGACCACCCTGGACTAAGAGGGGCTCTCTGACACCAGCGGAGCAACTATCTCCACTTAGACTCTCAGACAGTGTCCCCAGAGACAGAAGGTTGAAATGGACAGGCCCCCAGGCCCTAATCTGAACCTTAGCTTTGGTTTCCATGTTTCCGTTGTCAGAGGACTGTTTTCGTAGACCAGCACATGGGGCTTTTCTGAGGCACCAAACCAAACCTCTCTCATCTCCACATGGGCAGCTTTCTTACTGGGATGTATCAAACACTTCAGGTTTGAGAGTTCCGCAGGGCCACTGAACAACCAGCACATTCCAAGGTCTCCATGGACCCAAACGCACATTATGACGCATCCTCAGGAGAGGCCATTTCAACTCAGCCCCCTGGGTCGCGTGTTCCAGAGGCAGCAGATCAAACATATCTTGTCGCTAATAACCAAAGGGAATGCGATGCATGCTGTACAGGGATCCATCCTTCGAACCCTGCTCTCCAGTCCTTCCATATGGTATGTCCTGGAGCCTTGCAACAGGACTCGAATGTCCCGCAGAAGGAAACCTTGGGGTTTGGGGCAACCTCCAAACACAGCGTGGGAAAACTTCCTTGGCCTCATGAGGCCCCCACTTCATGAAGGTGCCATCATGGACACATACTCCAGCCTCAGCCAACGTCTGATCCTCAGCCTGACTTCAGATGCAGGAGATTTTGATTCAGCCTCTGCAGAGTGGGCCTGCTCTGCCCTTGGCTCCAATCCTCACACTAGCTTGTGTTTTCAGACTTCCGTCCTCACACTCCTGGCCCACAAACCCTCCCTACTGGGAATTCTGGGGCCACAATGAAGCACTGTGCCTGCCTCCCAGGAGAAAAACATTGTCTATGGCGCTGCCCAGAAACCCCAAATGAGGATCAAACTGCTTGGCCCTCGGCAACACCCCAATTGCATAGGCTACCTTAAACAGTGATGCTCTGTCGCAAATAGCCTGAGCCCAGACCTTCCAACAGACACCGACACAGCTGGCTGCACACCCAGCACATTGGACCCGCCACTGCCTTAGGCCACCATCCATTCCCAACCTGGGTTTTCAGTCATCGGAACCTAGACCTTATCTCCAATCCCTGCACAGGGGGGAACCTGATGCACAAGTCAGAACCCCTCCTTCCCCCTGGCAAGAAACCTTGCTGCTGGCAGTGAGTCAAACCTTCAGTGTAGGAGAAAACGGCATGGCCCATGAGGCCACGCCCAAGCGTGAGGGCCGCCTTGGGCACAAACACACATTGTGACCCTCAGCGTGAGTACCTTATTCAAGTAACGCCTCTCAGTGACTGGACCAAGAGCCCGCATATGTGGCTTGCCATGCCCATAGGCACCCAGGACTAACTAGATGGTGTGTATTCCAGTTGAGGGAACCCACTGCTGTGCTCTAGAGTCCCTCTCCTGGGGGGTCCCCTGTGGCAGAAAACAGTACTCTTCATTCCCACAGAATGAACACAAACACTTGGGAGCTTGGACAATCCCCCGAGAGGAAGGCTCTTCCTCGGCCTCTGAGACAACCCCTACCCTGACCGGACACTGTAAACGCAACACCCAGAGACAAAATCCTGAGTGACTGTCTCCCACTTGCCCTACTTTGATTTCCAGAGGATCTCCCCTCACGGACTAGAGATCAGGCCTGCCATTACATTGGCCCCTAGCTGAGCCAAGTTTGCTTTTTCAGACATCTGTCCCCACAGCCCTGGCAAACACAGCCTCTAGGCTGGGTCCTCTGGAGCCATACCACAGGACCGTGCCTGCTCTCTCCTGGGAAACTGTGTCCATTCCTTTGGCCACACACCTCCAGAATATGAGAAACCTCAAGGCCTCCGAGGACATCCCACTACTGGGAGCCTCACTGGACTCACAGGGGCATTCGGACACAAGCTGAGCAGCTACATCCATGAATGCATGCACACAGATGTCAACAGAGATAGAAGGTTGAGCCGGACAGGCCTTTAGGCCGTAGTCTCAACTCTTGCTTTGGTTTCCAGGTGTCACTCCTCAGAGGCTTTGGTTCGAAGAACAGGGTATGGGGCTTTCCTGAGGCACGGAACAGAACTCCTCTCGTCTCCACATGGGAAGTTTCCTTGTTGGAGCCGTGTCAAACACCTCATGTTGGAGAATCCTGCAGAGTCCCTGAGCCACCTCCACATTCCAAGGTCTCCCAGGCCACCAAGCCACAGTAGGACTCATCTTCAGGAGAGACCATTTCAACTCTCCCCTCTGGGTAGCTCACCCAGGAGCCCGCAGATTGAGCCTGCCTTGTCCTGACTAAAGAGTGGGAATATGAGGTGGCGTTCCCAGGCATCCATGCTTAGACACCTGCTCTCGAGTCTTTCCATATGGGGCCTCTTGGAACCATCCAATAGGACTCGACTGTCGTGCAGAAGGTAACCTTCAGTTTTGGAGCAGTTCACAAATCCCATCGTAGCCAAAACTTTCTGGCATCATGAAGCCCCCATACCCTTCAAGAAGAGGCCATGCTGGACAAGAACTCTAGCCTGAGGCACGTCTCATAGTTGACATGACCTCAGTGCAGGAGATCTCGATTCAGCCTCTGCAGAGTGGGCCTGCCGTGCCCTCGGTCCCAAACCTCACGCTAGCTTGTGTTTTCAGACTTCCTTCCTCACACTCCTGGCAAACAAGCCCTCCGGACTAGGAACTCCGGAACCAAAACCAAGCCCAGTGTCTGCCCAACGGAAAAAAAACGTTTCCCTGTGGGGCTCTCCAGAAAACCCAGATGAGGATCAACCTGCTCGGGCCTCGACGGTACCCGAACTGGATAGGCTGCTCTGGGCACTCATGCTCTGCCTGACACAGCCTGAAGCCAGACGTCCAGACAGACAAGGAGACAGCTGGCCGCACACCCAGCACTTCGGACACGCCATGGTCTTATGCCGTCACCTCATCCTAACCTTGGTTTTCAGATATCTGAACCTAGACATTATATCAATTCTCCACACAGCTGGGTATAGCTAGCACAAAACAGAACTCCTCCTTCCCCATGGCTGTCAAGCTTGCTCTTGGCATGGAGTCACACCTTCAGGGTGGGAGAAACCTTCATGGCTTCTGATGCCACGCCCAAACTTGAGTGCTGCTTGGGCACAAATTCACACTGTGACCCTCAGCATGAGCCCCATGTCAAATAAAGGCCTGTCAGGGCCTGGACCAAGAGCCCACATATGGGGCTTGCCAAGCCCCTATGCACCCAATCCTCACCACGGTTTGAATTTTCCAGTCGCCCCGCCCATACCTGGAGCTCTGCTCTGGAATCCCTTTCTTGGAGAGACCCATGAGCCAGACAACACGACTCCACCCTTCCCACAAAATGACACCAAACTCTTGGGAGCTGGGACAAATCCCCAGAGAGGGATACTCGTCCACAGTACCTGAGGCCACCGCTCCAATCCACGGCTATCCCGGACACAACATCCAGAGACAAAAGCCTGAAGGAACGCCTCCCACTCGCCCTTGTTTCAGAGGCCCAGGAGCTCCTTCTCGGGCTGTACATCCGGCCTGCCATACCCTAGGCGCCACTCATAAGCTGAGTTTGTGTATTCAGACTTCTGTGCCCACAGCCTGGACCCACACAACATCCAGGCTAGGGCCTCTGGACCAAACAGCGAAAGATTGTGCCTGCCCTCTCCAAGGAAAGTGTGCCCAATCCATTGACCACAACAATACAGGTTAGGGAAAAGCTCCAAGGTCCCTGAGGCCATCAATAGTATAGGCCACCCTGGACTAAGAGGGGCTCTCTGACACCAGCGGAGCAACTATCTCCACTTAGACTCTGACAGAGTCCCCAGGGACAGAAGGTTGAAATGGACAGGCCCCCAGGCCCTAATCTGAACCTTAGCTTTGGTTTCCATGTTTCCGTTCTCAGAGGACTGTTTTCGTAGACCAGCACATGGGGCTTTTCTGAGACACCAAACCAAACATCTCTCATCTCCACATGGGCAGCTTTCTTACTGGGATGTATCAAACACGTCAGGTAGGAGAGTTGCGCAGGGCCACTGAACAACCAGCACATTCCAAGGTCTCCATGGACCCAAACGCACATTATGACGCATCCTCAGGAGAGGCCATTTCAACTCAGCCCCCTGGGTCGCGTGTTCCAGAGGCAGCAGATCAAACATATCTTGTCGCTAATAGCCAATGGGAATGCGAGGCATGCTGTACAGGGATCCATCCTTCGAACCCTGCTCTCCAGTCCTTCCATATGGTATGTCCTGGAGCCATGCAACAGGGCTCGAATGTCCCGCAGAAGGAAACCTTGTGGTTTGGAGCAACCTCCAAACTCAGCGTGGGAAAACTTCCTTGTCCTCATGAGGCCCCACTTCATGAAGGTGCCATCATGGACACATACTCCAGCCTCAGCCAACGTCTGATCCTCAGCCTGACTTCAGATGCAGGAGATTTTGATTCAGCCTCTGCAGAGTGGGCCTGCTCTGCCCTTGGCTCCATTCCTCACACTAGCTTGTGTTTTCAGACTTCCGTCCTCACACTCCTTGGCCCACAAACCCTCCCTACTGGGAATTCTGGGGCCACAATGAAGCACTGTGTCTGCCTCCCAGGAGAAAAACATTGTCTATGGCGCTGCCCAGAAACCCCAAATGAGGATCAAACTGCTTGGCCCTCGGCAACACCCCAATTGCATAGGCTACCTTAAACAGTGATGCTCTGTCGCAAATAGCCTGAGCCCAGACCTTCCAACAGACACCGACACAGCTGGCTGCACACCCAGCACATTGGACCCGCCACTGCCTTAGGCCACCATCCATTCCCAACCTGGGTTTTCAGTCATCGGAACCTAGACCTTATCTCCAATCCCTGCACAGGGGGGAACCTGATGCACAAGTCAGAACCCCTCCTTCCCCCTGGCAAGAAACCTTGCTGCAGGCAGTGAGTCAAACCTTCAGTGTAGGAGAAAACGGCATGGCCCATGAGGCCACGCCCAAGCGTGAGGGCCGCCTTGGGCACAAACACACATTGTGACCCTCAGCGTGAGTACCTTTTTCAAGTAACGCCTCGCAGTGACTGGACCAAGAACCTGCATATGTGGCTTGCCATGCCCATAGGCACCCAGGACTAACTAGATGGTGTGTATTCCAGTTGAGGGAACCCACTGCTGTGCTCTAGAGTCCCTCTCCTGGGGGGTCCCCTGTGGCAGAAAACAGTACTCTTCATTCCCACAGAATGAACACAAACACTTGGGAGCTTGGACAATCCCCCGAGAGGAAGGCTCTTCCTCGGCCTCAAAGACAACTCCTACCCTGACCGAACACTCTAAACGCAAAACCCAGAGAAAAATCCTGAGTGACTGCCTCCCACTTGCCCTACTTTGATTTCCAGATTATCTCCCCTCACGGACTAGAGATCAGGCCAGCCATTACATTGGCCCCTAGCTGAGCCAAGTTTGCTTTTTCAGACATCTGTCCCCACAGCCCTGGCAAACACAGCCTCTAGGCTGGGTCCTTTGGAGCCATACCTCAGGACCGTGCCTGCTCTCTCCTGCGAAACTGTGTCCATTCGTTTGGCCACACACCTCCAGAATATGAGAAACCTCAAGGCCTCCGAGGACATCCCACTACTGGGAGCCTCACTGGACTCACAGGGGCATTGGGACACAAGCTGAGCAGCTACATCCATGAATGCATGCATACAGATGTCAACAGAGATAGAAGGTTGAGCCGGACAGGCCTTTAGGCCGTAGTCTCAACTCTTGCTTTGGTTTCCAGGTGTCACTCCTCAGAGGCTATGGTTCGAAGAACAGGGTATGGGGCTTTCCTGAGGCACGGAAGAGAACTCCTCTCGTCTCCACATGGGAAGTTTCCTTGTTGGAGCCGTGTCAAACACCTCATGTTGGAGAATCCTGCAGAGTCCCTGAGCCACCTCCACATTCCAAGGTCTCCAGGCCACCAAGCCACAGTAGGACTCATCTTCAGGAGAGACCATTTCAACTCTCCCTCCGGGTAGCTCACCCAGGAGCCCGCAGATTGAGCCTGCCTTGTCCTGACTAAAGAGTGGGAATATGAGGTGGCGTTCCCAGGCATCCATGCTTAGACACCTGCTCTCGAGTCTTTCCATATGGGGCCTCTTGGAACCATCCAATAGGACTCGACTGTCGTGCAGAAGGTAACATTCAGTTTTGGAGCAGTTAACAAATCCCATCGTAGGCAAAACTTTCTGGCCTCCTGAAGCCCCCACACCCTTCAAGAAGAGGCCATGCTGGACAAAAACTTTAGCCTGAGGCACGTCTCATAGTTGACATGACCTCAGTGCAGGAGATCTCGATTCAGCCTCTGCAGAGTGGGCCTGCCGTGCCCTCGGTCCCAAACCTCACGCTAGCTTGTGTTTTCAGACTTCCTTCCTCACACTCCTGGCAAACAAGCCCTCCGGACTAGGAACTCCGGAACCAAAACCCAGCCCAGTGTCTGCCCAACGGAAAAAAAAACGTTTCCCTGTGGGGCTCTCCAGAAAACCCAGATGAGGATCAACCTGCTCGGGCCTCGACGGTACCCGAACTGGATAGGCTGCTCTGGGCACTCATGCTCTGCCTGACACAGCCTGAAGCCAGACGTCCAGACAGACAAGGAGACAGATGGCCGCACACCCAGCACTTCGGACACGCCATGGTCTTATGCCGTCACCTCATCCTCACCTTGGTTTTCAGATATCTGAACCTAGACATTATATCAATTCTCCACACAGCTGGGTATAGCAAGCACAAAACAGAACTCCTCCTTCCCCATGGCTGTCAAGCTTCCTCTTGGCATGGAGTCACACCTTCAGGGTGGGAGAAACCTTCATGGCTTCTGATGCCACGCCCAAACTTGAGTGTTGCTTGGGCACAAATTCACACTGTGACCCTCAGCATGAGCCCCATGTCAAAGAAAGGCCTGTCAGGGCCTGGACCAAGAGCCCACATATGGGGCTTGCCAAACCCCTATGCACCCAATCGTCACCACGATTTGAATTTTCCAGTCGCCCCGCCCATACCTGGAGCTCTGCTCTGGAATCCCTTTCTTGGAGAGACCCATGAGCCAGACAACTCGACTCCACCCTTCCCACAAAATGACACCAAACTCTTGGGAGCTGGGACAAATCCCCAGAGAGGGATACTCGTCCACAGTACCTGAGGCCACCGCTCCAATCCACGGCTATCCCGGACACAACATCCAGAGACAAAAGCCTGAAGGAACGCCTCCCACTCGCCCTTGTTTCAGAGGCCCAGGAGCTCCCTCTCGGGCTGTACATCCGGCCTGCCATACCCTAGGCGCCACTCATAAGCTGAGTTTGTGTATTCAGACTTCTGTGCCCACAGCCTGGACCCACACAACATCCAGGCTAGGGCCTCTGGACCAAACAGCGAAAGATTGTGCCTGCCCTCTCCAAGGAAAGTGTGCCCAATCCATTGACCACAACACTACAGGTTAGGGAATAGCTCCAAGGCCCCTGAGGCCATCAATAGTGTAGGCCCCCCTGGACTAAGAGGGGCTCTCTGACACCAGCGGAGCAACTATCTCCACTTAGACTCTCAGACAGTGTCCCCAGAGACAGAAGGTTGAAATGGACAGGCCCCCAGGCCCTAATCTGAACCTTAGCTTTGGTTTCCAAGTTTCCGTTCTCAGAGGACTGTTTTCGTAGACCAGCACATGGGGCTTTTCTGAGGCACCAAACCAAACATTTCTCATCTCCACATGGGCAGCTTTCTTACTGGGATGTATCAAACACTTCAGGTAGGAGAGTTCCGCAGGGCCACTGAACAACCAGCACATTCCAAGGTCTCCATGGACCCAAACGCACATTATGACGCATCCTCAGGAGAGGCCATTTCAACCCATCCCCCTGGGTCGCGTGTTCCAGAGGCAGCAGATCAAACATATCTTGTCGCTAATAGCCAATGGGAATGCGAGGCATGCTGTACAGGGATCCATCCTTCGAACCCTGCTCTCCAGTCCTTCCATATGGTATGTCCTGGAGCCATGCAACAGGACTCGAATGTCCCGCAGAAGGAAACCTTGTGTTTTGGGGCAACCTCCAAACTCAGCGTGGGAAAACTTCCTTGGCCTCATGAGGCCCCCACTTCATGAAGGTGCCATCATGGACACATACTCCAGCCTCAGCCAACGTCTGATCCTCAGCCTGACTTCAGATGCAGGAGATTTTGATTCAGCCTCTGCAGAGTGGGCCTGCTCTGCCCTTGGTTCCAATCCTCACACTAGCTTGTGTTTTCAGACTTCCGTCCTCACACTCCTGGCCCACAAACCCTCCCTACTGGGAATTCTGGGGCCACAATGAAGCACTGTGCCTGCCTCCCAAGAGAAAAACATTGTCTATGGCGCTGCCCAGAAACCCCAAATGAGTATCAAACTGCTTGGCCCTCGGCAACACCCCAATTGCATAGGCTACCTTAAACAGTGATGCTCTGTCGCAAATAGCCTGAGCCCAGACCTTCCAACAGACACCGACACAGCTGGCTGCACACCCAGCACATTGGACCCGCCACTGCCTTAGGCCACCATCCATTCCCAACCTGGGTTTTCAGTCATCGGAACCTAGACCTTATCTCCAATCCCTGCACAGGGGGGAACCTGATGCACAAGTCAGAACCCCTCCTTCCCCATGGCAAGAAACCTTGCTGCTGGCAGTGAGTCAAACCTTCAGTGTAGGAGAAAACGGCATGGCCCATGAGGCCACGCCCAAGCGTGAGGGCCGCCTTGGGCACAAACACACATTGTGACCCTCAGCGTGAGTACCTTATTCAAGTAACGCCTCTCAGTGACTGGACCAAGAGCCCGCATATGTGGCTTGCCATGCCCATAGGCACCCAGGACTAACTAGATGGTGTGTATTCCAGTTGAGGGAACCCACTGCTGTGCTCTAGAGTCCCTCTCCTGGGGGGTCCCCTGTGGCAGAAAACAATACTCTTCATTCCCACAGAATGAACACAAACACTTGGGAGCTTGGACAATCCCCCGAGAGGAAGGCTCTTCCTCGGCCTCTGAGACAACCCCTACCCTGACCGGACACTGTAAACGCAACACCCAGAGACAAAATCCTGAGTGACTGCCTCCCACTTGCCCTACTTTGATTTCCAGAGGATCTCCCCTCACGGACTAGAGATCAGGCCTGCCATTACATTGGCCCCTAGCTGAGCCAAGTTTGCTTTTTCAGACATCTGTCCCCACAGCCCTGGCAAACAGAGCCTCTAGGCTGGGTCCTCTGGAGCCATACCACAGGACCGTGCCTGCTCTCTCCTGGGAAACTGTGTCCATTCCTTTGGCCACACACCTCCAGAATATGAGAAACCTCAAGGCCTCCGAGGACATCCCACTACTGGGAGCCTCACTGGACTCACAGGGGCATTCGGACACAAGCTGAGCAGCTACATCCATGAATGCATGCACACAGATGACAACAGAGATAGAAGGTTGAGCCAGACAGGCCTTTAGGCCGTAGTCTCAACTCTTACTTTGGTTTCCAGGTGTCACTCCTCAGAGGCTTTGGTTCGAAGAACAGGGTATGGGGCTTTCCTGAGGCACGGAACAGAACTCCTCTCGTCTCCACATGGGAAGTTTCCTTGTTGGAGCCGTGTCAAACACCTCATGTTGGAGAATCCTGCAGAGTCCCTGAGCCACCTCCACATTCCAAGGTCTCCCAGGCCACCAAGCCACAGTAGGACTCATCTTCAGGAGAGTCCATTTCAACTCTCCCCTCTGGTTAGCTCACCCAGGAGCCCGCAGATTGAGCCTGCCTTGTCCTGACTAAAGAGTGGGAATATGAGGTGGCGTTCCCAGGCATCCATGCTTAGACACCTGCTCTCGAGTCTTTCCATATGGGGCCTCTTGGAACCATCCAATAGGACTCGACTGTCGTGCAGAAGGTAACCTTCAGTTTTGGAGCAGTTCACAAATCCCATCGTAGGCAAAACTTTCTGGCCTCATGAAGCCCCCACACCCTTCAGGAAGAGGCCATGCTGGACAAGAACTCTAGCCTGAGGCACGTCTCATAGTTGACATGACCTCAGTGCAGGAGATCCCAATTCAGCCTCTGCAGGGTGGGCATGCCGTGACCTCGGTCCCAAACCTCACGCTAGCTTGTGTTTTCAGACTTCCTTCCTCACACTCCTGGCAAACAAGCCCTCCGGACTAGGAACTCCAGAACCAAAACCCAGCCCAGTGTCTGCCCAACGGAAGAAAAACGTTTCCCTGTGGGGCTCTCCAGAAAACCCAGATGAGGATCAACCTGCTCGGGCCTCGACGGTACCCGAACTGGATAGGCTGCTCTGGGCACTCATGCTCTGCCTGACACAGCCTGAAGCCAGACGTCCAGACAGACAAGGAGACAGCTGGCCGCACACCCAGCACTTCGGACACGCCATGGTCTTATGCCGTCACCTCATCCTAACCTTGGTTTTCAGATATCTGAACCTAGACATTATATCAATTCTCCACACAGCTGGGTATAGCAAGCACAAAACAGAACTCCTCCTTCCCCATGGCTGTCAAGCTTGCTCTTGGCATGGAGTCACACCTTCAGGGTGGGAGAAACCTTCATGGCCCCTGATGCCACGCTCAAACTTGAGTGCTGCTTGGGCACAAATTCACACTGTGACCCTCAGCATGAGCCCCATGTCAAAGAAAGGCCTGTCAGGGCCTGGACCAAGAGCCCACATATGGGGCTTGCCAAGCCCCTATGCACCCAATCCTCACCACGGTTTGAATTTTCCAGTCGCCCCGCCGGTACCTGGAGCTCTGCTCTGGAATCCCTTTCTTGGAGAGACCCATGAGCCAGACAACACGACTCCACCCTTCCCACAAAATGACCCCAAACTCTTGGGAGCTGGGACAAATCCCCAGAGAGGGATACTCGTCCACAGTACCTGAGGCCACCGCTCCAATCCACGGCTATCCCGGACACAACATCCAGAGACAAAAGCCTGAAGGAACGCCTCCCACTCGCCCTTGTTTCAGAGGCCCAGGAGCTCCCTCTCGGGCTGTACATCCGGCCGGCCATACCCTAGGCGCCACTCCTAAGCTGAGTTTGTGTATTCAGACTTCTGTGCCCACAGCCTGGACCCACACACCTCCAGGCTAGGGCCTCTAGGGCCACAGCGAAAGATTGTGCCTGCCCTCTCCAAGGAAAGTGTGCCCAATCCATTGACCACAACACTACAGGTTAGGGAAAAGCTCCAAGGCCCCTGAGGCCATCAATAGTGTAGGCCCCCCTGGACTAAGAGGGGCTCTCTGACACCAGCGGAGCAACTATCTCCACTTAGACTCTCAGACAGTGTCCCCAGAGACAGAAGGTTGAAATGGACAGGCCCCCAGGCCCTAATCTGAACCTTAGCTTTGGTTTCCAAGTTTCCGTTCTCAGAGGACTGTTTTCGTAGACCAGCACATGGGGCTTTTCTGAGGCACCAAACCAAACATCTCTCATCTCCACATGGGCAGCTTTCTTACTGGGATGTATCAAACACTTCAGGTAGGAGAGTTCCGCAGGGCCACTGAACAACCAGCACATTCCAAGGTCTCCATGGACCCAAACGCACATTATGACGCATCCTCAGGAGAGGCCATTTCAACCCAGCCCCCTGGGTCGCGTGTTCCAGAGGCAGCAGATCAAACATATCTTGTCGCTAATAGCCAATGGGAATGCGAGGCATGCTGTACAGGGATCCATCCTTCGAACCCTGCTCTCCAGTCCTTCCATATGGTATGTCCTGGAGCCATGCAACAGGACTCGAATGTCCCGCAGAAGGAAACCTTGTGTTTTGGGGCAACCTCCAAACTCAGCGTGGGAAAACTTCCTTGGCCTCATGAGGCCCCCACTTCATGAAGGTGCCATCATGGACACATACTCCAGCCTCAGCCAACGTCTGATCCTCAGCCTGACTTCAGATGCAGGAGATTTTGATTCAGCCTCTGCAGAGTGGGCCTGCTCTGCCCTTGGTTCCAATCCTCACACTAGCTTGTGTTTTCAGACTTCCGTCCTCACACTCCTGGCCCACAAACCCTCCCTACTGGGAATTCTGGGGCCACAATGAAGCACTGTGCCTGCCTCCCAAGAGAAAAACATTGTCTATGGCGCTGCCCAGAAACCCCAAATGAGGATCAAACTGCTTGGCCCTCGGCAACACCCCAATTGCATAGGCTACCTTAAACAGTGATGCTCTGTCGCAAATAGCCTGAGCCCAGACCTTCCAACAGACACCGACACAGCTGGCTGCACACCCAGCACATTGGACCCGCCACTGCCTTAGGCCACCATCCATTCCCAACCTGGGTTTTCAGTCATCGGAACCTAGACCTTATCTCCAATCCCTGCACAGGGGGGAACCTGATGCACAAGTCAGAACCCCTCCTTCCCCATGGCAAGAAACCTTGCTGCTGGCAGTGAGTCAAACCTTCAGTGTAGGAGAAAACGGCATGGCCCATGAGGCCACGCCCAAGCGTGAGGGCCGCCTTGGGCACAAACACACATTGTGACCCTCAGCGTGAGTACCTTATTCAAGTAACGCCTCTCAGTGACTGGACCAAGAGCCCGCATATGTGGCTTGCCATGCCCATAGGCACCCAGGACTAACTAGATGGTGTGTATTCCAGTTGAGGGAACCCACTGCTGTGCTCTAGAGTCCCTCTCCTGGGGGGTCCCCTGTGGCAGAAAACAATACTCTTCATTCCCACAGAATGAACACAAACACTTGGGAGCTTGGACAATCCCCTGAGAGGAAGGCTCTTCCTCGGCCTCTGAGACAACCCCTACCCTGACCGGACACTGTAAACGCAACACCCAGAGACAAAATCCTGAGTGACTGCCTCCCACTTGCCCTACTTTGATTTCCAGAGGATCTCCCCTCACGGACTAGAGATCAGGCCTGCCATTACATTGGCCCCTAGCTGAGCCAAGTTTGCTTTTTCAGACATCTGTCCCCACAGCCCTGGCAAACAGAGCCTCTAGGCTGGGTCCTCTGGAGCCATACCACAGGACCGTGCCTGCTCTCTCCTGGGAAACTGTGTCCATTCCTTTGGCCACACACCTCCAGAATATGAGAAACCTCAAGGCCTCCGAGGACATCCCACTACTGGGAGCCTCACTGGACTCACAGGGGCATTCGGACACAAGCTGAGCAGCTACATCCATGAATGCATGCACACAGATGACAACAGAGATAGAAGGTTGAGCCAGACAGGCCTTTAGGCCGTAGTCTCAACTCTTACTTTGGTTTCCAGGTGTCACTCCTCAGAGGCTTTGGTTCGAAGAACAGGGTATGGGGCTTTCCTGAGGCACGGAACAGAACTCCTCTCGTCTCCACATGGGAAGTTTCCTTGTTGGAGCCGTGTCAAACACCTCATGTTGGAGAATCCTGCAGAGTCCCTGAGCCACCTCCACATTCCAAGGTCTCCCAGGCCACCAAGCCACAGTAGGACTCATCTTCAGGAGAGTCCATTTCAACTCTCCCCTCTGGGTAGCTCACCCAGGAGCCCGCAGATTGAGCCTGCCTTGTCCTGACTAAAGAGTGGGAATATGAGGTGGCGTTCCCAGGCATCCATGCTTAGACACCTGCTCTCGAGTCTTTCCATATGGGGCCTCTTGGAACCATCCAATAGGACTCGACTGTCGTGCAGAAGGTAACCTTCAGTTTTGGAGCAGTTCACAAATCCCATCGTAGGCAAAACTTTCTGGCCTCATGAAGCCCCCACACCCTTCAGGAAGAGGCCATGCTGGACAAGAACTCTAGCCTGAGGCACGTCTCATAGTTGATATGACCTCAGTGCAGGAGATCCCAATTCAGCCTCTGCAGGGTGGGCATGCCGTGACCTCGGTCCCAAACCTCACGCTAGCTTGTGTTTTCAGACTTCCTTCCTCACACTCCTGGCAAACAAGCCCTCCGGACTAGGAACTCCAGAACCAAAACCCAGCCCAGTGTCTGCCCAACGGAAGAAAAACGTTTCCCTGTGGGGCTCTCCAGAAAACCCAGATGAGGATCAACCTGCTCGGGCCTCGACGGTACCCGAACTGGATAGGCTGCTCTGGGCACTCATGCTCTGCCTGACACAGCCTGAAGCCAGACGTCCAGACAGACAAGGAGACAGCTGGCCGCACACCCAGCACTTCGGACACGCCATGGTCTTATGCCGTCACCTCATCCTAACCTTGGTTTTCAGATATCTGAACCTAGACATTATATCAATTCTCCACACAGCTGGGTATAGCAAGCACAAAACAGAACTCCTCCTTCCCCATGGCTGTCAAGCTTGCTCTTGGCATGGAGTCACACCTTCAGGGTGGGAGAAACCTTCATGGCCCCTGATGCCACGCTCAAACTTGAGTGCTGCTTGGGCACAAATTCACACTGTGACCCTCAGCATGAGCCCCATGTCAAAGAAAGGCCTGTCAGGGCCTGGACCAAGAGCCCACATATGGGGCTTGCCAAGCCCCTATGCACCCAATCCTCACCACGGTTTGAATTTTCCAGTCGCCCCGCCGGTACCTGGAGCTCTGCTCTGGAATCCCTTTCTTGGAGAGACCCATGAGCCAGACAACACGACTCCACCCTTCCCACAAAATGACCCCAAACTCTTGGGAGCTGGGACAAATCCCCAGAGAGGGATACTCGTCCACAGTACCTGAGGCCACCGCTCCAATCCACGGCTATCCCGGACACAACATCCAGAGACAAAAGCCTGAAGGAACGCCTCCCACTCGCCCTTGTTTCAGAGGCCCAGGAGCTCCCTCTCGGGCTGTACATCCGGCCGGCCATACCCTAGGCGCCACTCCTAAGCTGAGTTTGTGTATTCAGACTTCTGTGCCCACAGCCTGGACCCACACACCTCCAGGCTAGGGCCTCTAGGGCCACAGCGAAAGATTGTGCCTGCCCTCTCCAAGGAAAGTGTGCCCAATCCATTGACCACAACACTACAGGTTAGGGAAAAGCTCCAAGGCCCCTGAGGCCATCAATAGTGTAGGCCCCCCTGGACTAAGAGGGGCTCTCTGACACCAGCGGAGCAACTATCTCCACTTAGACTCTCAGACAGTGTCCCCAGAGACAGAAGGTTGAAATGGACAGGCCCCCAGGCCCTAATCTGAACCTTAGCTTTGGTTTCCAAGTTTCCGTTCTCAGAGGACTGTTTTCGTAGACCAGCACATGGGGCTTTTCTGAGGCACCAAACCAAACATCTCTCATCTCCACATGGGCAGCTTTCTTACTGGGATGTATCAAACACTTCAGGTAGGAGAGTTCCGCAGGGCCACTGAACAACCAGCACATTCCAAGGTCTCCATGGACCCAAACGCACATTATGACGCATCCTCAGGAGAGGCCATTTCAACCCAGCCCCCTGGGTCGCGTGTTCCAGAGGCAGCAGATCAAACATATCTTGTCGCTAATAGCCAATGGGAATGCGAGGCATGCTGTACAGGGATCCATCCTTCGAACCCTGCTCTCCAGTCCTTCCATATGGTATGTCCTGGAGCCATGCAACAGGACTCGAATGTCCCGCAGAAGGAAACCTTGTGTTTTGGGGCAACCTCCAAACTCAGCGTGGGAAAACTTCCTTGGCCTCATGAGGCCCCCACTTCATGAAGGTGCCATCATGGACACATACTCCAGCCTCAGCCAACGTCTGATCCTCAGCCTGACTTCAGATGCAGGAGATTTTGATTCAGCCTCTGCAGAGTGGGCCTGCTCTGCCCTTGGTTCCAATCCTCACACTAGCTTGTGTTTTCAGACTTCCGTCCTCACACTCCTGGCCCACAAACCCTCCCTACTGGGAATTCTGGGGCCACAATGAAGCACTGTGCCTGCCTCCCAAGAGAAAAACATTGTCTATGGCGCTGCCCAGAAACCCCAAATGAGGATCAAACTGCTTGGCCCTCGGCAACACCCCAATTGCATAGGCTACCTTAAACAGTGATGCTCTGTCGCAAATAGCCTGAGCCCAGACCTTCCAACAGACACCGACACAGCTGGCTGCACACCCAGCACATTGGACCCGCCACTGCCTTAGGCCACCATCCATTCCCAACCTGGGTTTTCAGTCATCGGAACCTAGACCTTATCTCCAATCCCTGCACAGGGGGGAACCTGATGCACAAGTCAGAACCCCTCCTTCCCCCTGGCAAGAAACCTTGCTGCTGGCAGTGAGTCAAACCTTCAGTGTAGGAGAAAACGGCATGGCCCATGAGGCCACGCCCAAGCGTGAGGGCCGCCTTGGGCACAAACACACATTGTGACCCTCAGCGTGAGTACCTTATTCAAGTAACGCCTCTCAGTGACTGGACCAAGAGCCCGCATATGTGGCTGGCCATGCCCATAGGCACCCAGGACTAACTAGATGGTGTGTATTCCAGTTGAGGGAACCCACTGCTGTGCTCTAGAGTCCCTCTCCTGGGGGGTCCCCTGTGGCAGAAAACAATACTCTTCATTCCCACAGAATGAACACAAACACTTGGGAGCTTGGACAATCCCCTGAGAGGAAGGCTCTTCCTCGGCCTCTGAGACAACCCCTACCCTGACCGGACACTGTAAACGCAACACCCAGAGACAAAATCCTGAGTGACTGCCTCCCACTTGCCCTACTTTGATTTCCAGAGGATCTCCCCTCACGGACTAGAGATCAGGCCTGCCATTACATTGGCCCCTAGCTGAGCCAAGTTTGCTTTTTCAGACATCTGTCCCCACAGCCCTGGCAAACAGAGCCTCTAGGCTGGGTCCTCTGGAGCCATACCACAGGACCGTGCCTGCTCTCTCCTGGGAAACTGTGTCCATTCCTTTGGCCACACACCTCCAGAATATGAGAAACCTCAAGGCCTCCGAGGACATCCCACTACTGGGAGCCTCACTGGACTCACAGGGGCATTCGGACACAAGCTGAGCAGCTACATCCATGAATGCATGCACACAGATGACAACAGAGATAGAAGGTTGAGCCAGACAGGCCTTTAGGCCGTAGTCTCAACTCTTACTTTGGTTTCCAGGTGTCACTCCTCAGAGGCTTTGGTTCGAAGAACAGGGTATGGGGCTTTCCTGAGGCACGGAACAGAACTCCTCTCGTCTCCACATGGGAAGTTTCCTTGTTGGAGCCGTGTCAAACACCTCATGTTGGAGAATCCTGCAGAGTCCCTGAGCCACCTCCACATTCCAAGGTCTCCCAGGCCACCAAGCCACAGTAGGACTCATCTTCAGGAGAGTCCATTTCAACTCTCCCCTCTGGGTAGCTCACCCAGGAGCCCGCAGATTGAGCCTGCCTTGTCCTGACTAAAGAGTGGGAATATGAGGTGGCGTTCCCAGGCATCCATGCTTAGACACCTGCTCTCGAGTCTTTCCATATGGGGCCTCTTGGAACCATCCAATAGGACTCGACTGTCGTGCAGAAGGTAACCTTCAGTTTTGGAGCAGTTCACAAATCCCATCGTAGGCAAAACTTTCTGGCCTCATGAAGCCCCCACACCCTTCAGGAAGAGGCCATGCTGGACAAGAACTCTAGCCTGAGGCACGTCTCATAGTTGACATGACCTCAGTGCAGGAGATCCCAATTCAGCCTCTGCAGGGTGGGCATGCCGTGACCTCGGTCCCAAACCTCACGCTAGCTTGTGTTTTCAGACTTCCTTCCTCACACTCCTGGCAAACAAGCCCTCCGGACTAGGAACTCCAGAACCAAAACCCAGCCCAGTGTCTGCCCAACGGAAGAAAAACGTTTCCCTGTGGGGCTCTCCAGAAAACCCAGATGAGGATCAACCTGCTCGGGCCTCGACGGTACCCGAACTGGATAGGCTGCTCTGGGCACTCATGCTCTGCCTGACACAGCCTGAAGCCAGACGTCCAGACAGACAAGGAGACAGCTGGCCGCACACCCAGCACTTCGGACACGCCATGGTCTTATGCCGTCACCTCATCCTAACCTTGGTTTTCAGATATCTGAACCTAGACATTATATCAATTCTCCACACAGCTGGGTATAGCAAGCACAAAACAGAACTCCTCCTTCCCCATGGCTGTCAAGCTTGCTCTTGGCATGGAGTCACACCTTCAGGGTGGGAGAAACCTTCATGGCCCCTGATGCCACGCTCAAACTTGAGTGCTGCTTGGGCACAAATTCACACTGTGACCCTCAGCATGAGCCCCATGTCAAAGAAAGGCCTGTCAGGGCCTGGACCAAGAGCCCACATATGGGGCTTGCCAAGCCCCTATGCACCCAATCCTCACCACGGTTTGAATTTTCCAGTCGCCCCGCCGGTACCTGGAGCTCTGCTCTGGAATCCCTTTCTTGGAGAGACCCATGAGCCAGACAACACGACTCCAACCTTCCCACAAAATGACCCCAAACTCTTGGGAGCTGGGACAAATCCCCAGAGAGGGATACTCGTCCACAGTACCTGAGGCCACCGCTCCAATCCACGGCTATCCCGGACACAACATCCAGAGACAAAAGCCTGAAGGAACGCCTCCCACTCGCCCTTGTTTCAGAGGCCCAGGAGCTCCCTCTCGGGCTGTACATCCGGCCGGCCATACCCTAGGCGCCACTCCTAAGCTGAGTTTGTGTATTCAGACTTCTGTGCCCACAGCCTGGACCCACACACCTCCAGGCTAGGGCCTCTAGGGCCACAGCGAAAGATTGTGCCTGCCCTCTCCAAGGAAAGTGTGCCCAACCCATTGACCACAACACTACAGGTTAGGGAAAAGCTCCAAGGCCCCTGAGGCCATCAATAGTGTAGGCCCCCCTGGACTAAGAGGGGCTCTCTGACACCAGCGGAGCAACTATCTCCACTTAGACTCTCAGACAGTGTCCCCAGAGACAGAAGGTTGAAATGGACAGGCCCCCAGGCCCTAATCTGAACCTTAGCTTTGGTTTCCAAGTTTCCGTTCTCAGAGGACTGTTTTCGTAGACCAGCACATGGGGCTTTTCTGAGGCACCAAACCAAACATCTCTCATCTCCACATGGGCAGCTTTCTTACTGGGATGTATCAAACACTTCAGGTAGGAGAGTTCCGCAGGGCCACTGAACAACCAGCACATTCCAAGGTCTCCATGGACCCAAACGCACATTATGACGCATCCTCAGGAGAGGCCATTTCAACCCAGCCCCCTGGGTCGCGTGTTCCAGAGGCAGCAGATCAAACATATCTTGTCGCTAATAGCCAATGGGAATGCGAGGCATGCTGTACAGGGATCCATCCTTCGAACCCTGCTCTCCAGTCCTTCCATATGGTATGTCCTGGAGCCATGCAACAGGACTCGAATGTCCCGCAGAAGGAAACCTTGTGTTTTGGGGCAACCTCCAAACTCAGCGTGGGAAAACTTCCTTGGCCTCATGAGGCCCCCACTTCATGAAGGTGCCATCATGGACACATACTCCAGCCTCAGCCAACGTCTGATCCTCAGCCTGACTTCAGATGCAGGAGATTTTGATTCAGCCTCTGCAGAGTGGGCCTGCTCTGCCCTTGGCTCCAATCCTCACACTAGCTTGTGTTTTCAGACTTCCGTCCTCACACTCCTGGCCCACAAACCCTCCCTACTGGGAATTCTGGGGCCACAATGAAGCACTGTGCCTGCCTCCCAGGAGAAAAACATTGTCTATGGCGCTGCCCAGAAACCCCAAATGAGGATCAAACTGCTTGGCCCTCGGCAACACCCCAATTGCATAGGCTACCTTAAACAGTGATGCTCTGTCGCAAATAGCCTGAGCCCAGACCTTCCAACAGACACCGACACAGCTGGCTGCACACCCAGCACATTGGACCCGCCACTGCCTTAGGCCACCATCCATTCCCAACCTGGGTTTTCAGTCATCGGAACCTAGACCTTATCTCCAATCCCTGCACAGGGGGGAACCTGATGCACAAGTCAGAACCCCTCCTTCCCCATGGCAAGAAACCTTGCTGCTGGCAGTGAGTCAAACCTTCAGTGTAGGAGAAAACGGCATGGCCCATGAGGCCACGCCCAAGCATGAGGGCCGCCTTGGGCACAAACACACATTGTGACCCTCAGCGTGAGTACCTTATTCAAGTAACGCCTCTCAGTGACTGGACCAAGAGCCCGCATATGTGGCTTGCCATGCCCATAGGCACCCAGGACTAACTAGATGGTGTGTATTCCAGTTGAGGGAACCCACTGCTGTGCTCTAGAGTCCCTCTCCTGGGGGGTCCCCTGTGGCAGAAAACAATACTCTTCATTCCCACAGAATGAACACAAACACTTGGGAGCTTGGACAATCCCCTGAGAGGAAGGCTCTTCCTCGGCCTCTGAGACAACCCCTACCCTGACCGGACACTGTAAACGCAACACCCAGAGACAAAATCCTGAGTGACTGCCTCCCACTTGCCCTACTTTGATTTCCAGAGGATCTCCCCTCACGGACTAGAGATCAGGCCTGCCATTACATTGGCCCCTAGCTGAGCCAAGTTTGCTTTTTCAGACATCTGTCCCCACAGCCCTGGCAAACAGAGCCTCTAGGCTGGGTCCTCTGGAGCCATACCACAGGACCGTGCCTGCTCTCTCCTGGGAAACTGTGTCCATTCCTTTGGCCACACACCTCCAGAATATGAGAAACCTCAAGGCCTCCGAGGACATCCCACTACTGGGAGCCTCACTGGACTCACAGGGGCATTCGGACACAAGCTGAGCAGCTACATCCATGAATGCATGCACACAGATGACAACAGAGATAGAAGGTTGAGCCAGACAGGCCTTTAGGCCGTAGTCTCAACTCTTACTTTGGTTTCCAGGTGTCACTCCTCAGAGGCTTTGGTTCGAAGAACAGGGTATGGGGCTTTCCTGAGGCACGGAACAGAACTCCTCTCGTCTCCACATGGGAAGTTTCCTTGTTGGAGCCGTGTCAAACACCTCATGTTGGAGAATCCTGCAGAGTCCCTGAGCCACCTCCACATTCCAAGGTCTCCCAGGCCACCAAGCCACAGTAGGACTCATCTTCAGGAGAGTCCATTTCAACTCTCCCCTCTGGGTAGCTCACCCAGGAGCCCGCAGATTGAGCCTGCCTTGTCCTGACTAAAGAGTGGGAATATGAGGTGGCGTTCCCAGGCATCCATGCTTAGACACCTGCTCTCGAGTCTTTCCATATGGGGCCTCTTGGAACCATCCAATAGGACTCGACTGTCGTGCAGAAGGTAACCTTCAGTTTTGGAGCAGTTCACAAATCCCATCGTAGGCAAAACTTTCTGGCCTCATGAAGCCCCCACACCCTTCAGGAAGAGGCCATGCTGGACAAGAACTCTAGCCTGAGGCACGTCTCATAGTTGACATGACCTCAGTGCAGGAGATCCCAATTCAGCCTCTGCAGGGTGGGCATGCCGTGACCTCGGTCCCAAACCTCACGCTAGCTTGTGTTTTCAGACTTCCTTCCTCACACTCCTGGCAAACAAGCCCTCCGGACTAGGAACTCCAGAACCAAAACCCAGCCCAGTGTCTGCCCAACGGAAGAAAAACGTTTCCCTGTGGGGCTCTCCAGAAAACCCAGATGAGGATCAACCTGCTCGGGCCTCGACGGTACCCGAACTGGATAGGCTGCTCTGGGCACTCATGCTCTGCCTGACACAGCCTGAAGCCAGACGTCCAGACAGACAAGGAGACAGCTGGCCGCACACCCAGCACTTCGGACACGCCATGGTCTTATGCCGTCACCTCATCCTAACCTTGGTTTTCAGATATCTGAACCTAGACATTATATCAATTCTCCACACAGCTGGGTATAGCAAGCACAAAACAGAACTCCTCCTTCCCCATGGCTGTCAAGCTTGCTCTTGGCATGGAGTCACACCTTCAGGGTGGGAGAAACCTTCATGGCCCCTGATGCCACGCTCAAACTTGAGTGCTGCTTGGGCACAAATTCACACTGTGACCCTCAGCATGAGCCCCATGTCAAAGAAAGGCCTGTCAGGGCCTGGACCAAGAGCCCACATATGGGGCTTGCCAAGCCCCTATGCACCCAATCCTCACCACGGTTTGAATTTTCCAGTCGCCCCGCCGGTACCTGGAGCTCTGCTCTGGAATCCCTTTCTTGGAGAGACCCATGAGCCAGACAACACGACTCCACCCTTCCCACAAAATGACCCCAAACTCTTGGGAGCTGGGACAAATCCCCAGAGAGGGATACTCGTCCACAGTACCTGAGGCCACCGCTCCAATCCACGGCTATCCCGGACACAACATCCAGAGACAAAAGCCTGAAGGAACGCCTCCCACTCGCCCTTGTTTCAGAGGCCCAGGAGCTCCCTCTCGGGCTGTACATCCGGCCGGCCATACCCTAGGCGCCACTCCTAAGCTGAGTTTGTGTATTCAGACTTCTGTGCCCACAGCCTGGACCCACACACCTCCAGGCTAGGGCCTCTAGGGCCACAGCGAAAGATTGTGCCTGCCCTCTCCAAGGAAAGTGTGCCCAATCCATTGACCACAACACTACAGGTTAGGGAAAAGCTCCAAGGCCCCTGAGGCCATCAATAGTGTAGGCCCCCCTGGACTAAGAGGGGCTCTCTGACACCAGCGGAGCAACTATCTCCACTTAGACTCTCAGACAGTGTCCCCAGAGACAGAAGGTTGAAATGGACAGGCCCCCAGGCCCTAATCTGAACCTTAGCTTTGGTTTCCAAGTTTCCGTTCTCAGAGGACTGTTTTCGTAGACCAGCACATGGGGCTTTTCTGAGGCACCAAACCAAACATCTCTCATCTCCACATGGGCAGCTTTCTTACTGGGATGTATCAAACATTCAGGTAGGAGAGTTCCGCAGGGCCACTGAACAACCAGCACATTCCAAGGTCTCCATGGACCCAAACGCACATTATGACGCATCCTCAGGAGAGGCCATTTCAACCCAGCCCCCTGGGTCGCGTGTTCCAGAGGCAGCAGATCAAACATATCTTGTCGCTAATAGCCAATGGGAATGCGAGGCATGCTGTACAGGGATCCATCCTTCGAACCCTGCTCTCCAGTCCTTCCATATGGTATGTCCTGGAGCCATGCAACAGGACTCGAATGTCCCGCAGAAGGAAACCTTGTGTTTTGGGGCAACCTCCAAACTCAGCGTGGGAAAACTTCCTTGGCCTCATGAGGCCCCCACTTCATGAAGGTGCCATCATGGACACATACTCCAGCCTCAGCCAACGTCTGATCCTCAGCCTGACTTCAGATGCAGGAGATTTTGATTCAGCCTCTGCAGAGTGGGCCTGCTCTGCCCTTGGTTCCAATCCTCACACTAGCTTGTGTTTTCAGACTTCCGTCCTCACACTCCTGGCCCACAAACCCTCCCTACTGGGAATTCTGGGGCCACAATGAAGCACTGTGCCTGCCTCCCAAGAGAAAAACATTGTCTATGGCGCTGCCCAGAAACCCCAAATGAGGATCAAACTGCTTGGCCCTCGGCAACACCCCAATTGCATAGGCTACCTTAAACAGTGATGCTCTGTCGCAAATAGCCTGAGCCCAGACCTTCCAACAGACACCGACACAGCTGGCTGCACACCCAGCACATTGGACCCGCCACTGCCTTAGGCCACCATCCATTCCCAACCTGGGTTTTCAGTCATCGGAACCTAGACCTTATCTCCAATCCCTGCACAGGGGGGAACCTGATGCACAAGTCAGAACCCCTCCTTCCCCATGGCAAGAAACCTTGCTGCTGGCAGTGAGTCAAACCTTCAGTGTAGGAGAAAACGGCATGGCCCATGAGGCCACGCCCAAGCGTGAGGGCCGCCTTGGGCACAAACACACATTGTGACCCTCAGCGTGAGTACCTTATTCAAGTAACGCCTCTCAGTGACTGGACCAAGAGCCCGCATATGTGGCTTGCCATGCCCATAGGCACCCAGGACTAACTAGATGGTGTGTATTCCAGTTGAGGGAACCCACTGCTGTGCTCTAGAGTCCCTCTCCTGGGGGGTCCCCTGTGGCAGAAAACAATACTCTTCATTCCCACAGAATGAACACAAACACTTGGGAGCTTGGACAATCCCCCGAGAGGAAGGCTCTTCCTCGGCCTCTGAGACAACCCCTACCCTGACCGGACACTGTAAACGCAACACCCAGAGACAAAATCCTGAGTGACTGCCTCCCACTTGCCCTACTTTGATTTCCAGAGGATCTCCCCTCACGGACTAGAGATCAGGCCTGCCATTACATTGGCCCCTAGCTGAGCCAAGTTTGCTTTTTCAGACATCTGTCCCCACAGCCCTGGCAAACAGAGCCTCTAGGCTGGGTCCTCTGGAGCCATACCACAGGACCGTGCCTGCTCTCTCCTGGGAAACTGTGTCCATTCCTTTGGCCACACACCTCCAGAATATGAGAAACCTCAAGGCCTCCGAGGACATCCCACTACTGGGAGCCTCACTGGACTCACAGGGGCATTCGGACACAAGCTGAGCAGCTACATCCATGAATGCATGCACACAGATGACAACAGAGATAGAAGGTTGAGCCAGACAGGCCTTTAGGCCGTAGTCTCAACTCTTACTTTGGTTTCCAGGTGTCACTCCTCAGAGGCTTTGGTTCGAAGAACAGGGTATGGGGCTTTCCTGAGGCACGGAACAGAACTCCTCTCGTCTCCACATGGGAAGTTTCCTTGTTGGAGCCGTGTCAAACACCTCATGTTGGAGAATCCTGCAGAGTCCCTGAGCCACCTCCACATTCCAAGGTCTCCCAGGCCACCAAGCCACAGTAGGACTCATCTTCAGGAGAGTCCATTTCAACTCTCCCCTCTGGGTAGCTCACCCAGGAGCCCGCAGATTGAGCCTGCCTTGTCCTGACTAAAGAGTGGGAATATGAGGTGGCGTTCCCAGGCATCCATGCTTAGACACCTGCTCTCGAGTCTTTCCATATGGGGCCTCTTGGAACCATCCAATAGGACTCGACTGTCGTGCAGAAGGTAACCTTCAGTTTTGGAGCAGTTCACAAATCCCATCGTAGGCAAAACTTTCTGGCCTCATGAAGCCCCCACACCCTTCAGGAAGAGGCCATGCTGGACAAGAACTCTAGCCTGAGGCACGTCTCATAGTTGACATGACCTCAGTGCAGGAGATCCCAATTCAGCCTCTGCAGGGTGGGCATGCCGTGACCTCGGTCCCAAACCTCACGCTAGCTTGTGTTTTCAGACTTCCTTCCTCACACTCCTGGCAAACAAGCCCTCCGGACTAGGAACTCCAGAACCAAAACCCAGCCCAGTGTCTGCCCAACGGAAGAAAAACGTTTCCCTGTGGGGCTCTCCAGAAAACCCAGATGAGGATCAACCTGCTCGGGCCTCGACGGTACCCGAACTGGATAGGCTGCTCTGGGCACTCATGCTCTGCCTGACACAGCCTGAAGCCAGACGTCCAGACAGACAAGGAGACAGCTGGCCGCACACCCAGCACTTCGGACACGCCATGGTCTTATGCCGTCACCTCATCCTAACCTTGGTTTTCAGATATCTGAACCTAGACATTATATCAATTCTCCACACAGCTGGGTATAGCAAGCACAAAACAGAACTCCTCCTTCCCCATGGCTGTCAAGCTTGCTCTTGGCATGGAGTCACACCTTCAGGGTGGGAGAAACCTTCATGGCCCCTGATGCCACGCTCAAACTTGAGTGCTGCTTGGGCACAAATTCACACTGTGATCCTCAGCATGAGCCCCATGTCAAAGAAAGGCCTGTCAGGGCCTGGACCAAGAGCCCACATATGGGGCTTGCCAAGCCCCTATGCACCCAATCCTCACCACGGTTTGAATTTTCCAGTCGCCCCGCCGGTACCTGGAGCTCTGCTCTGGAATCCCTTTCTTGGAGAGACCCATGAGCCAGACAACACGACTCCACCCTTCCCACAAAATGACCCCAAACTCTTGGGAGCTGGGACAAATCCCCAGAGAGGGATACTCGTCCACAGTACCTGAGGCCACCGCTCCAATCCACGGCTATCCCGGACACAACATCCAGAGACAAAAGCCTGAAGGAACGCCTCCCACTCGCCCTTGTTTCAGAGGCCCAGGAGCTCCCTCTCGGGCTGTACATCCGGCCTGCCATACCCTAGGCGCCACTCCTAAGCTGAGTTTGTGTATTCAGACTTCTGTGCCCACAGCCTGGACCCACACACCTCCAGGCTAGGGCCTCTAGGGCCACAGCGAAAGATTGTGCCTGCCCTCTCCAAGGAAAGTGTGCCCAATCCATTGACCACAACACTACAGGTTAGGGAAAAGCTCCAAGGCCCCTGAGGCCATCAATAGTGTAGGCCCCCCTGGACTAAGAGGGGCTCTCTGACACCAGCGGAGCAACTATCTCCACTTAGACTCTCAGACAGTGTCCCCAGAGACAGAAGGTTGAAATGGACAGGCCCCCAGGCCCTAATCTGAACCTTAGCTTTGGTTTCCAAGTTTCCGTTCTCAGAGGACTGTTTTCGTAGACCAGCACATGGGGCTTTTCTGAGGCACCAAACCAAACATCTCTCATCTCCACATGGGCAGCTTTCTTACTGGGATGTATCAAACATTCAGGTAGGAGAGTTCCGCAGGGCCACTGAACAACCAGCACATTCCAAGGTCTCCATGGACCCAAACGCACATTATGACGCATCCTCAGGAGAGGCCATTTCAACCCAGCCCCCTGGGTCGCGTGTTCCAGAGGCAGCAGATCAAACATATCTTGTCGCTAATAGCCAATGGGAATGCGAGGCATGCTGTACAGGGATCCATCCTTCGAACCCTGCTCTCCAGTCCTTCCATATGGTATGTCCTGGAGCCATGCAACAGGACTCGAATGTCCCGCAGAAGGAAACCTTGTGTTTTGGGGCAACCTCCAAACTCAGCGTGGGAAAACTTCCTTGGCCTCATGAGGCCCCCACTTCATGAAGGTGCCATCATGGACACATACTCCAGCCTCAGCCAACGTCTGATCCTCAGCCTGACTTCAGATGCAGGAGATTTTGATTCAGCCTCTGCAGAGTGGGCCTGCTCTGCCCTTGGTTCCAATCCTCACACTAGCTTGTGTTTTCAGACTTCCGTCCTCACACTCCTGGCCCACAAACCCTCCCTACTGGGAATTCTGGGGCCACAATGAAGCACTGTGCCTGCCTCCCAAGAGAAAAACATTGTCTATGGCGCTGCCCAGAAACCCCAAATGAGGATCAAACTGCTTGGCCCTCGGCAACACCCCAATTGCATAGGCTACCTTAAACAGTGATGCTCTGTCGCAAATAGCCTGAGCCCAGACCTTCCAACAGACACCGACACAGCTGGCTGCACACCCAGCACATTGGACCCGCCACTGCCTTAGGCCACCATCCATTCCCAACCTGGGTTTTCAGTCATCGGAACCTAGACCTTATCTCCAATCCCTGCACAGGGGGGAACCTGATGCACAAGTCAGAACCCCTCCTTCCCCATGGCAAGAAACCTTGCTGCTGGCAGTGAGTCAAACCTTCAGTGTAGGAGAAAACGGCATGGCCCATGAGGCCACGCCCAAGCGTGAGGGCCGCCTTGGGCACAAACACACATTGTGACCCTCAGCGTGAGTACCTTATTCAAGTAACGCCTCTCAGTGACTGGACCAAGAGCCCGCATATGTGGCTTGCCATGCCCATAGGCACCCAGGACTAACTAGATGGTGTGTATTCCAGTTGAGGGAACCCACTGCTGTGCTCTAGAGTCCCTCTCCTGGGGGGTCCCCTGTGGCAGAAAACAATACTCTTCATTCCCACAGAATGAACACAAACACTTGGGAGCTTGGACAATCCCCCGAGAGGAAGGCTCTTCCTCGGCCTCTGAGACAACCCCTACCCTGACCGGACACTGTAAACGCAACACCCAGAGACAAAATCCTGAGTGACTGCCTCCCACTTGCCCTACTTTGATTTCCAGAGGATCTCCCCTCACGGACTAGAGATCAGGCCTGCCATTACATTGGCCCCTAGCTGAGCCAAGTTTGCTTTTTCAGACATCTGTCCCCACAGCCCTGGCAAACAGAGCCTCTAGGCTGGGTCCTCTGGAGCCATACCACAGGACCGTGCCTGCTCTCTCCTGGGAAACTGTGTCCATTCCTTTGGCCACACACCTCCAGAATATGAGAAACCTCAAGGCCTCCGAGGACATCCCACTACTGGGAGCCTCACTGGACTCACAGGGGCATTCGGACACAAGCTGAGCAGCTACATCCATGAATGCATGCACACAGATGACAACAGAGATAGAAGGTTGAGCCAGACAGGCCTTTAGGCCGTAGTCTCAACTCTTACTTTGGTTTCCAGGTGTCACTCCTCAGAGGCTTTGGTTCGAAGAACAGGGTATGGGGCTTTCCTGAGGCACGGAACAGAACTCCTCTCGTCTCCACATGGGAAGTTTCCTTGTTGGAGCCGTGTCAAACACCTCATGTTGGAGAATCCTGCAGAGTCCCTGAGCCACCTCCACATTCCAAGGTCTCCCAGGCCACCAAGCCACAGTAGGACTCATCTTCAGGAGAGTCCATTTCAACTCTCCCCTCTGGGTAGCTCACCCAGGAGCCCGCAGATTGAGCCTGCCTTGTCCTGACTAAAGAGTGGGAATATGAGGTGGCGTTCCCAGGCATCCATGCTTAGACACCTGCTCTCGAGTCTTTCCATATGGGGCCTCTTGGAACCATCCAATAGGACTCGACTGTCGTGCAGAAGGTAACCTTCAGTTTTGGAGCAGTTCACAAATCCCATCGTAGGCAAAACTTTCTGGCCTCATGAAGCCCCCACACCCTTCAGGAAGAGGCCATGCTGGACAAGAACTCTAGCCTGAGGCACGTCTCATAGTTGACATGACCTCAGTGCAGGAGATCCCAATTCAGCCTCTGCAGGGTGGGCATGCCGTGACCTCGGTCCCAAACCTCACGCTAGCTTGTGTTTTCAGACTTCCTTCCTCACACTCCTGGCAAACAAGCCCTCCGGACTAGGAACTCCAGAACCAAAACCCAGCCCAGTGTCTGCCCAACGGAAGAAAAACGTTTCCCTGTGGGGCTCTCCAGAAAACCCAGATGAGGATCAACCTGCTCGGGCCTCGACGGTACCCGAACTGGATAGGCTGCTCTGGGCACTCATGCTCTGCCTGACACAGCCTGAAGCCAGACGTCCAGACAGACAAGGAGACAGCTGGCCGCACACCCAGCACTTCGGACACGCCATGGTCTTATGCCGTCACCTCATCCTAACCTTGGTTTTCAGATATCTGAACCTAGACATTATATCAATTCTCCACACAGCTGGGTATAGCAAGCACAAAACAGAACTCCTCCTTCCCCATGGCTGTCAAGCTTGCTCTTGGCATGGAGTCACACCTTCAGGGTGGGAGAAACCTTCATGGCCCCTGATGCCACGCTCAAACTTGAGTGCTGCTTGGGCACAAATTCACACTGTGATCCTCAGCATGAGCCCCATGTCAAAGAAAGGCCTGTCAGGGCCTGGACCAAGAGCCCACATATGGGGCTTGCCAAGCCCCTATGCACCCAATCCTCACCACGGTTTGAATTTTCCAGTCGCCCCGCCGGTACCTGGAGCTCTGCTCTGGAATCCCTTTCTTGGAGAGACCCATGAGCCAGACAACACGACTCCACCCTTCCCACAAAATGACCCCAAACTCTTGGGAGCTGGGACAAATCCCCAGAGAGGGATACTCGTCCACAGTACCTGAGGCCACCGCTCCAATCCACGGCTATCCCGGACACAACATCCAGAGACAAAAGCCTGAAGGAACGCCTCCCACTCGCCCTTGTTTCAGAGGCCCAGGAGCTCCCTCTCGGGCTGTACATCCGGCCTGCCATACCCTAGGCGCCACTCCTAAGCTGAGTTTGTGTATTCAGACTTCTGTGCCCACAGCCTGGACCCACACACCTCCAGGCTAGGGCCTCTAGGGCCACAGCGAAAGATTGTGCCTGCCCTCTCCAAGGAAAGTGTGCCCAATCCATTGACCACAACACTACAGGTTAGGGAAAAGCTCCAAGGCCCCTGAGGCCATCAATAGTGTAGGCCCCCCTGGACTAAGAGGGGCTCTCTGACACCAGCGGAGCAACTATCTCCACTTAGACTCTCAGACAGTGTCCCCAGAGACAGAAGGTTGAAATGGACAGGCCCCCAGGCCCTAATCTGAACCTTAGCTTTGGTTTCCAAGTTTCCGTTCTCAGAGGACTGTTTTCGTAGACCAGCACATGGGGCTTTTCTGAGGCACCAAACCAAACATCTCTCATCTCCACATGGGCAGCTTTCTTACTGGGATGTATCAAACACTTCAGGTAGGAGAGTTCCGCAGGGCCACTGAACAACCAGCACATTCCAAGGTCTCCATGGACCCAAACGCACATTATGACGCATCCTCAGGAGAGGCCATTTCAACCCAGCCCCCTGGGTCGCGTGTTCCAGAGGCAGCAGATCAAACATATCTTGTCGCTAATAGCCAATGGGAATGCGAGGCATGCTGTACAGGGATCCATCATTCGAACCCTGCTCTCCAGTCCTTCCATATGGTATGTCCTGGAGCCATGCAACAGGACTCGAATGTCCCGCAGAAGGAAACCTTGTGTTTTGGGGCAACCTCCAAACTCAGCGTGGGAAAACTTCCTTGGCCTCATGAGGCCCCCACTTCATGAAGGTGCCATCATGGACACATACTCCAGCCTCAGCCAACGTCTGATCCTCAGCCTGACTTCAGATGCAGGAGATTTTGATTCAGCCTCTGCAGAGTGGGCCTGCTCTGCCCTTGGTTCCAATCCTCACACTAGCTTGTGTTTTCAGACTTCCGTCCTCACACTCCTGGCCCACAAACCCTCCCTACTGGGAATTCTGGGGCCACAATGAAGCACTGTGCCTGCCTCCCAAGAGAAAAACATTGTCTATGGCGCTGCCCAGAAACCCCAAATGAGGATCAAACTGCTTGGCCCTCGGCAACACCCCAATTGCATAGGCTACCTTAAACAGTGATGCTCTGTCGCAAATAGCCTGAGCCCAGACCTTCCAACAGACACCGACACAGCTGGCTGCACACCCAGCACATTGGACCCGCCACTGCCTTAGGCCACCATCCATTCCCAACCTGGGTTTTCAGTCATCGGAACCTAGACCTTATCTCCAATCCCTGCACAGGGGGGAACCTGATGCACAAGTCAGAACCCCTCCTTCCCCATGGCAAGAAACCTTGCTGCTGGCAGTGAGTCAAACCTTCAGTGTAGGAGAAAACGGCATGGCCCATGAGGCCACGCCCAAGCGTGAGGGCCGCCTTGGGCACAAACACACATTGTGACCCTCAGCGTGAGTACCTTATTCAAGTAACGCCTCTCAGTGACTGGACCAAGAGCCCGCATATGTGGCTTGCCATGCCCATAGGCACCCAGGACTAACTAGATGGTGTGTATTCCAGTTGAGGGAACCCACTGCTGTGCTCTAGAGTCCCTCTCCTGGGGGGTCCCCTGTGGCAGAAAACAATACTCTTCATTCCCACAGAATGAACACAAACACTTGGGAGCTTGGACAATCCCCTGAGAGGAAGGCTCTTCCTCGGCCTCTGAGACAACCCCTACCCTGACCGGACACTGTAAACGCAACACCCAGAGACAAAATCCTGAGTGACTGCCTCCCACTTGCCCTACTTTGATTTCCAGAGGATCTCCCCTCACGGACTAGAGATCAGGCCTGCCATTACATTGGCCCCTAGCTGAGCCAAGTTTGCTTTTTCAGACATCTGTCCCCACAGCCCTGGCAAACAGAGCCTCTAGGCTGGGTCCTCTGGAGCCATACCACAGGACCGTGCCTGCTCTCTCCTGGGAAACTGTGTCCATTCCTTTGGCCACACACCTCCAGAATATGAGAAACCTCAAGGCCTCCGAGGACATCCCACTACTGGGAGCCTCACTGGACTCACAGGGGCATTCGGACACAAGCTGAGCAGCTACATCCATGAATGCATGCACACAGATGACAACAGAGATAGAAGGTTGAGCCAGACAGGCCTTTAGGCCGTAGTCTCAACTCTTACTTTGGTTTCCAGGTGTCACTCCTCAGAGGCTTTGGTTCGAAGAACAGGGTATGGGGCTTTCCTGAGGCACGGAACAGAACTCCTCTCGTCTCCACATGGGAAGTTTCCTTGTTGGAGCCGTGTCAAACACCTCATGTTGGAGAATCCTGCAGAGTCCCTGAGCCACCTCCACATTCCAAGGTCTCCCAGGCCACCAAGCCACAGTAGGACTCATCTTCAGGAGAGTCCATTTCAACTCTCCCCTCTGGGTAGCTCACCCAGGAGCCCGCAGATTGAGCCTGCCTTGTCCTGACTAAAGAGTGGGAATATGAGGTGGCGTTCCCAGGCATCCATGCTTAGACACCTGCTCTCGAGTCTTTCCATATGGGGCCTCTTGGAACCATCCAATAGGACTCGACTGTCGTGCAGAAGGTAACCTTCAGTTTTGGAGCAGTTCACAAATCTCATCGTAGGCAAAACTTTCTGGCCTCATGAAGCCACCACACCCTTCAGGAAGAGGCCATGCTGGACAAGAACTCTAGCCTGAGGCACGTCTCATAGTTGACATGACCTCAGTGCAGGAGATCCCAATTCAGCCTCTGCAGGGTGGGCATGCCGTGACCTCGGTCCCAAACCTCACGCTAGCTTGTGTTTTCAGACTTCCTTCCTCACACTCCTGGCAAACAAGCCCTCCAGACTAGGAACTCCAGAACCAAAACCCAGCCCAGTGTCTGCCCAACGGAAGAAAAACGTTTCCCTGTGGGGCTCTCCAGAAAACCCAGATGAGGATCAACCTGCTCGGGCCTCGACGGTACCCGAACTGGATAGGCTGCTCTGGGCACTCATGCTCTGCCTGACACAGCCTGAAGCCAGACGTCCAGACAGACAAGGAGACAGCTGGCCGCACACCCAGCACTTCGGACACGCCATGGTCTTATGCCGTCACCTCATCCTAACCTTGGTTTTCAGATATCTGAACCTAGACATTATATCAATTCTCCACACAGCTGGGTATAGCAAGCACAAAACAGAACTCCTCCTTCCCCATGGCTGTCAAGCTTGCTCTTGGCATGGAGTCACACCTTCAGGGTGGGAGAAACCTTCATGGCCCCTGATGCCACGCTCAAACTTGAGTGCTGCTTGGGCACAAATTCACACTGTGATCCTCAGCATGAGCCCCATGTCAAAGAAAGGCCTGTCAGGGCCTGGACCAAGAGCCCACATATGGGGCTTGCCAAGCCCCTATGCACCCAATCCTCACCACGGTTTGAATTTTCCAGTCGCCCCGCCGGTACCTGGAGCTCTGCTCTGGAATCCCTTTCTTGGAGAGACCCATGAGCCAGACAACACGACTCCACCCTTCCCACAAAATGACCCCAAACTCTTGGGAGCTGGGACAAATCCCCAGAGAGGGATACTCGTCCACAATACCTGAGGCCACCGCTCCAATCCACGGCTATCCCGGACACAACATCCAGAGACAAAAGCCTGAAGGAACGCCTCCCACTCGCCCTTGTTTCAGAGGCCCAGGAGCTCCCTCTCGGGCTGTACATCCGGCCTGCCATACCCTAGGCGCCACTCCTAAGCTGAGTTTGTGTATTCAGACTTCTGTGCCCACAGCCTGGACCCACACACCTCCAGGCTAGGGCCTCTAGGGCCACAGCGAAAGATTGTGCCTGCCCTCTCCAAGGAAAGTGTGCCCAATCCATTGACCACAACACTACAGGTTAGGGAAAAGCTCCAAGGCCCCTGAGGCCATCAATAGTGTAGGCCCCCCTGGACTAAGAGGGGCTCTCTGACACCAGCGGAGCAACTATCTCCACTTAGACTCTCAGACAGTGTCCCCAGAGACAGAAGGTTGAAATGGACAGGCCCCCAGGCCCTAATCTGAACCTTAGCTTTGGTTTCCAAGTTTCCGTTCTCAGAGGACTGTTTTCGTAGACCAGCACATGGGGCTTTTCTGAGGCACCAAACCAAACATCTCTCATCTCCACATGGGCAGCTTTCTTACTGGGATGTATCAAACACTTCAGGTAGGAGAGTTCCGCAGGGCCACTGAACAACCAGCACATTCCAAGGTCTCCATGGACCCAAACGCACATTATGACGCATCCTCAGGAGAGGCCATTTCAACCCAGCCCCCTGGGTCGCGTGTTCCAGAGGCAGCAGATCAAACATATCTTGTCGCTAATAGCCAATGGGAATGCGAGGCATGCTGTACAGGGATCCATCCTTCGAACCCTGCTCTCAGTCCTTCCATATGGTATGTCCTGGAGCCATGCAACAGGACTTGAATGTCCCGCAGAAGGAAACCTTGTGTTTTGGGGCAACCTCCAAACTCAGCGTGGGAAAACTTCCTTGGCCTCATGAGGCCCCCACTTCATGAAGGTGCCATCATGGACACATACTCCAGCCTCAGCCAACGTCTGATCCTCAGCCTGACTTCAGATGCAGGAGATTTTGATTCAGCCTCTGCAGAGTGGGCCTGCTCTGCCCTTGGTTCCAATCCTCACACTAGCTTGTGTTTTCAGACTTCCGTCCTCACACTCCTGGCCCACAAACCCTCCCTACTGGGAATTCTGGGGCCACAATGAAGCACTGTGCCTGCCTCCCAAGAGAAAAACATTGTCTATGGCGCTGCCCAGAAACCCCAAATGAGGATCAAACTGCTTGGCCCTCGGCAACACCCCAATTGCATAGGCTACCTTAAACAGTGATGCTCTGTCGCAAATAGCCTGAGCCCAGACCTTCCAACAGACACCGACACAGCTGGCTGCACACCCAGCACATTGGACCCGCCACTGCCTTAGGCCACCATCCATTCCCAACCTGGGTTTTCAGTCATCGGAACCTAGACCTTATCTCCAATCCCTGCACAGGGGGGAACCTGATGCACAAGTCAGAACCCCTCCTTCCCCATGGCAAGAAACCTTGCTGCTGGCAGTGAGTCAAACCTTCAGTGTAGGAGAAAACGGCATGGCCCATGAGGCCACGCCCAAGCGTGAGGGCCGCCTTGGGCACAAACACACATTGTGACCCTCAGCGTGAGTACCTTATTCAAGTAACGCCTCTCAGTGACTGGACCAAGAGCCCGCATATGTGGCTTGCCATGCCCATAGGCACCCAGGACTAACTAGATGGTGTGTATTCCAGTTGAGGGAACCCACTGCTGTGCTCTAGAGTCCCTCTCCTGGGGGGTCCCCTGTGGCAGAAAACAATACTCTTCATTCCCACAGAATGAACACAAACACTTGGGAGCTTGGACAATCCCCTGAGAGGAAGGCTCTTCCTCGGCCTCTGAGACAACCCCTACCCTGACCGGACACTGTAAATGCAACACCCAGAGACAAAATCCTGAGTGACTGCCTCCCACTTGCCCTACTTTGATTTCCAGAGGATCTCCCCTCACGGACTAGAGATCAGGCCTGCCATTACATTGGCCCCTAGCTGAGCCAAGTTTGCTTTTTCAGACATCTGTCCCCACAGCCCTGGCAAACAGAGCCTCTAGGCTGGGTCCTCTGGAGCCATACCACAGGACCGTGCCTGCTCTCTCCTGGGAAACTGTGTCCATTCCTTTGGCCACACACCTCCAGAATATGAGAAACCTCAAGGCCTCCGAGGACATCCCACTACTGGGAGCCTCACTGGACTCACAGGGGCATTCGGACACAAGCTGAGCAGCTACATCCATGAATGCATGCACACAGATGACAACAGAGATAGAAGGTTGAGCCAGACAGGCCTTTAGGCCGTAGTCTCAACTCTTACTTTGGTTTCCAGGTGTCACTCCTCAGAGGCTTTGGTTCGAAGAACAGGGTATGGGGCTTTCCTGAGGCACGGAACAGAACTCCTCTCGTCTCCACATGGGAAGTTTCCTTGTTGGAGCCGTGTCAAACACCTCATGTTGGAGAATCCTGCAGAGTCCCTGAGCCACCTCCACATTCCAAGGTCTCCCAGGCCACCAAGCCACAGTAGGACTCATCTTCAGGAGAGTCCATTTCAACTCTCCCCTCTGGGTAGCTCACCCAGGAGCCCGCAGATTGAGCCTGCCATGTCCTGACTAAAGAGTGGGAATATGAGGTGGCGTTCCCAGGCATCCATGCTTAGACACCTGCTCTCGAGTCTTTCCATATGGGGCCTCTTGGAACCATCCAATAGGACTCGACTGTCGTGCAGAAGGTAACCTTCAGTTTTGGAGCAGTTCACAAATCCCATCGTAGGCAAAACTTTCTGGCCTCATGAAGCCCCCACACCCTTCAGGAAGAGGCCATGCTGGACAAGAACTCTAGCCTGAGGCACGTCTCATAGTTGACATGACCTCAGTGCAGGAGATCCCAATTCAGCCTCTGCAGGGTGGGCATGCCGTGACCTCGGTCCCAAACCTCACGCTAGCTTGTGTTTTCAGACTTCCTTCCTCACACTCCTGGCAAACAAGCCCTCCGGACTAGGAACTCCAGAACCAAAACCCAGCCCAGTGTCTGCCCAACGGAAGAAAAACGTTTCCCTGTGGGGCTCTCCAGAAAACCCAGATGAGGATCAACCTGCTCGGGCCTCGACGGTACCCGAACTGGATAGGCTGCTCTGGGCACTCATGCTCTGCCTGACACAGCCTGAAGCCAGACGTCCAGACAGACAAGGAGACAGCTGGCCGCACACCCAGCACTTCGGACACGCCATGGTCTTATGCCGTCACCTCATCCTAACCTTGGTTTTCAGATATCTGAACCTAGACATTATATCAATTCTCCACACAGCTGGGTATAGCAAGCACAAAACAGAACTCCTCCTTCCCCATGGCTGTCAAGCTTGCTCTTGGCATGGAGTCACACCTTCAGGGTGGGATAAACCTTCATGGCCCCTGATGCCACGCTCAAACTTGAGTGCTGCTTGGGCACAAATTCACACTGTGATCCTCAGCATGAGCCCCATGTCAAAGAAAGGCCTGTCAGGGCCTGGACCAAGAGCCCACATATGGGGCTTGCCAAGCCCCTATGCACCCAATCCTCACCACGGTTTGAATTTTCCAGTCGCCCCGCCGGTACCTGGAGCTCTGCTCTGGAATCCCTTTCTTGGAGAGACCCATGAGCCAGACAACACGACTCCACCCTTCCCACAAAATGACCCCAAACTCTTGGGAGCTGGGACAAATCCCCAGAGAGGGATACTCGTCCACAGTACCTGAGGCCACCGCTCCAATCCACGGCTATCCCGGACACAACATCCAGAGACAAAAGCCTGAAGGAACGCCTCCCACTCGCCCTTGTTTCAGAGGCCCAGGAGCTCCCTCTCGGGCTGTACATCCGGCCTGCCATACCCTAGGCGCCACTCCTAAGCTGAGTTTGTGTATTCAGACTTCTGTGCCCACAGCCTGGACCCACACACCTCCAGGCTAGGGCCTCTAGGGCCACAGCGAAAGATTGTGCCTGCCCTCTCCAAGGAAAGTGTGCCCAATCCATTGACCACAACACTACAGGTTAGGGAAAAGCTCCAAGGCCCCTGAGGCCATCAATAGTGTAGGCCCCCCTGGACTAAGAGGGGCTCTCTGACACCAGCGGAGCAACTATCTCCACTTAGACTCTCAGACAGTGTCCCCAGAGACAGAAGGTTGAAATGGACAGGCCCCCAGGCCCTAATCTGAACCTTAGCTTTGGTTTCCAAGTTTCCGTTCTCAGAGGACTGTTTTCGTAGACCAGCACATGGGGCTTTTCTGAGGCACCAAACCAAACATCTCTCATCTCCACATGGGCAGCTTTCTTACTGGGATGTATCAAACACTTCAGGTAGGAGAGTTCCGCAGGGCCACTGAACAACCAGCACATTCCAAGGTCTCCATGGACCCAAACGCACATTATGACGCATCCTCAGGAGAGGCCATTTCAACCCAGCCCCCTGGGTCGCGTGTTCCAGAGGCAGCAGATCAAACATATCTTGTCGCTAATAGCCAATGGGAATGCGAGGCATGCTGTACAGGGATCCATCCTTCGAACCCTGCTCTCCAGTCCTTCCATATGGTATGTCCTGGAGCCATGCAACAGGACTCGAATGTCCCGCAGAAGGAAACCTTGTGTTTTGGGGCAACCTCCAAACTCAGCGTGGGAAAACTTCCTTGGCCTCATGAGGCCCCCACTTCATGAAGGTGCCATCATGGACACATACTCCAGCCTCAGCCAACGTCTGATCCTCAGCCTGACTTCAGATGCAGGAGATTTTGATTCAGCCTCTGCAGAGTGGGCCTGCTCTGCCCTTGGTTCCAATCCTCACACTAGCTTGTGTTTTCAGACTTCCGTCCTCACACTCCTGGCCCACAAACCCTCCCTACTGGGAATTCTGGGGCCACAATGAAGCACTGTGCCTGCCTCCCAAGAGAAAAACATTGTCTATGGCGCTGCCCAGAAACCCCAAATGAGGATCAAACTGCTTGGCCCTCGGCAACACCCCAATTGCATAGGCTACCTTAAACAGTGATGCTCTGTCGCAAATAGCCTGAGCAAAGACCTTCCAACAGACACCGACACAGCTGGCTGCACACCCAGCACATTGGACCCGCCACTGCCTTAGGCCACCATCCATTCCCAACCTGGGTTTTCAGTCATCGGAACCTAGACCTTATCTCCAATCCCTGCACAGGGGGGAACCTGATGCACAAGTCAGAACCCCTCCTTCCCCATGGCAAGAAACCTTGCTGCTGGCAGTGAGTCAAACCTTCAGTGTAGGAGAAAACGGCATGGCCCATGAGGCCACGCCCAAGCGTGAGGGCCGCCTTGGGCACAAACACACATTGTGACCCTCAGCGTGAGTACCTTATTCAAGTAACGCCTCTCAGTGACTGGACCAAGAGCCCGCATATGTGGCTTGCCATGCCCATAGGCACCCAGGACTAACGAGATGGTGTGTATTCCAGTTGAGGGAACCCACTGCTGTGCTCTAGAGTCCCTCTCCTGGGGGGTCCCCTGTGGCAGAAAACAATACTCTTCATTCCCACAGAATGAACACAAACACTTGGGAGCTTGGACAATCCCCTGAGAGGAAGGCTCTTCCTCGGCCTCTGAGACAACCCCTACCCTGACCGGACACTGTAAACGCAACACCCAGAGACAAAATCCTGAGTGACTGCCTCCCACTTGCCCTACTTTGATTTCCAGAGGATCTCCCCTCACGGACTAGAGATCAGGCCTGCCATTACATTGGCCCCTAGCTGAGCCAAGTTTGCTTTTTCAGACATCTGTCCCCACAGCCCTGGCAAACAGAGCCTCTAGGCTGGGTCCTCTGGAGCCATACCACAGGACCGTGCCTGCTCTCTCCTGGGAAACTGTGTCCATTCCTTTGGCCACACACCTCCAGAATATGAGAAACCTCAAGGCCTCCGAGGACATCCCACTACTGGGAGCCTCACTGGACTCACAGGGGCATTCGGACACAAGCTGAGCAGCTACATCCATGAATGCATGCACACAGATGACAACAGAGATAGAAGGTTGAGCCAGACAGGCCTTTAGGCCGTAGTCTCAACTCTTACTTTGGTTTCCAGGTGTCACTCCTCAGAGGCTTTGGTTCGAAGAACAGGGTATGGGGCTTTCCTGAGGCACGGAACAGAACTCCTCTCGTCTCCACATGGGAAGTTTCCTTGTTGGAGCCGTGTCAAACACCTCATGTTGGAGAATCCTGCAGAGTCCCTGAGCCACCTCCACATTCCAAGGTCTCCCAGGCCACCAAGCCACAGTAGGACTCATCTTCAGGAGAGTCCATTTCAACTCTCCCCTCTGGGTAGCTCACCCAGGAGCCCGCAGATTGAGCCTGCCTTGTCCTGACTAAAGAGTGGGAATATGAGGTGGCGTTCCCAGGCATCCATGCTTAGACACCTGCTCTCGAGTCTTTCCATATGGGGCCTCTTGGAACCATCCAATAGGACTCGACTGTCGTGCAGAAGGTAACCTTCAGTTTTGGAGCAGTTCACAAATCTCATCGTAGGCAAAACTTTCTGGCCTCATGAAGCCACCACACCCTTCAGGAAGAGGCCATGCTGGACAAGAACTCTAGTCTGAGGCACGTCTCATAGTTGACATGACCTCAGTGCAGGAGATCCCAATTCAGCCTCTGCAGGGTGGGCATGCCGTGACCTCGGTCCCAAACCTCACGCTAGCTTGTGTTTTCAGACTTCCTTCCTCACACTCCTGGCAAACAAGCCCTCCAGACTAGGAACTCCAGAACCAAAACCCAGCCCAGTGTCTGCCCAACGGAAGAAAAACGTTTCCCTGTGGGGCTCTCCAGAAAACCCAGATGAGGATCAACCTGCTCGGGCCTCGACGGTACCCGAACTGGATAGGCTGCTCTGGGCACTCATGCTCTGCCTGACACAGCCTGAAGCCAGGCGTCCAGACAGACAAGGAGACAGCTGGCCGCACACCCAGCACTTCGGACACGCCATGGTCTTATGCCGTCACCTCATCCTAACCTTGGTTTTCAGATATCTGAACCTAGACATTATATCAATTCTCCACACAGCTGGGTATAGCAAGCACAAAACAGAACTCCTCCTTCCCCATGGCTGTCAAGCTTGCTCTTGGCATGGAGTCACACCTTCAGGGTGGGATAAACCTTCATGGCCCCTGATGCCACGCTCAAACTTGAGTGCTGCTTGGGCACAAATTCACACTGTGATCCTCAGCATGAGCCCCATGTCAAAGAAAGGCCTGTCAGGGCCTGGACCAAGAGCCCACATATGGGGCTTGCCAAGCCCCTATGCACCCAATCCTCACCACGGTTTGAATTTTCCAGTCGCCCCGCCGGTACCTGGAGCTCTGCTCTGGAATCCCTTTCTTGGAGAGACCCATGAGCCAGACAACACGACTCCACCCTTCCCACAAAATGACCCCAAACTCTTGGGAGCTGGGACAAATCCCCAGAGAGGGATACTCGTCCACAGTACCTGAGGCCACCGCTCCAATCCACGGCTATCCCGGACACAACATCCAGAGACAAAAGCCTGAAGGAACGCCTCCCACTCGCCCTTGTTTCAGAGGCCCAGGAGCTCCCTCTCGGGCTGTACATCCGGCCTGCCATACCCTAGGCGCCAATCCTAAGCTGAGTTTGTGTATTCAGACTTCTGTGCCCACAGCCTGGACCCACACACCTCCAGGCTAGGGCCTCTAGGGCCACAGCGAAAGATTGTGCCTGCCCTCTCCAAGGAAAGTGTGCCCAATCCATTGACCACAACACTACAGGTTAGGGAAAAGCTCCAAGGCCCCTGAGGCCATCAATTGTGTAGGCCCCCCTGGACTAAGAGGGGCTCTCTGACACCAGCGGAGCAACTATCTCCACTTAGACTCTCAGACAGTGTCCCCAGAGACAGAAGGTTGAAATGGACAGGCCCCCAGGCCCTAATCTGAACCTTAGCTTTGGTTTCCAAGTTTCCGTTCTCACAGGACTGTTTTCGTAGACCAGCACATGGGGCTTTTCTGAGGCACCAAACCAAACATCTCTCATCTCCACATGGGCAGCTTTCTTACTGGGATGTATCAAACACTTCAGGTAGGAGAGTTCCGCAGGGCCACTGAACAACCAGCACATTCCAAGGTCTCCATGGACCCAAACGCACATTATGACGCATCCTCAGGAGAGGCCATTTCAACCCAGCCCCCTGGGTCGCGTGTTCCAGAGGCAGCAGATCAAACATATCTTGTCGCTAATAGCCAATGGGAATGCGAGGCATGCTGTACAGGGATCCATCCTTCGAACCCTGCTCTCCAGTCCTTCCATATGGTATGTCCTGGAGCCATGCAACAGGACTTGAATGTCCCGCAGAAGGAAACCTTGTGTTTTGGGGCAACCTCCAAACTCAGCGTGGGAAAACTTCCTTGGCCTCATGAGGCCCCCACTTCATGAAGGTGCCATCATGGACACATACTCCAGCCTCAGCCAACGTCTGATCCTCAGCCTGACTTCAGATGCAGGAGATTTTGATTCAGCCTCTGCAGAGTGGGCCTGCTCTGCCCTTGGTTCCAATCCTCACACTAGCTTGTGTTTTCAGACTTCCGTCCTCACACTCCTGGCCCACAAACCCTCCCTACTGGGAATTCTGGGGCCACAATGAAGCACTGTGCCTGCCTCCCAAGAGAAAAACATTGTCTATGGCGCTGCCCAGAAACCCCAAATGAGGATCAAACTGCTTGGCCCTCGGCAACACCCCAATTGCATAGGCTACCTTAAACAGTGATGCTCTGTCGCAAATAGCCTGAGCCCAGACCTTCCAACAGACACCGACACAGCTGGCTGCACACCCAGCACATTGGACCCGCCACTGCCTTAGGCCACCATCCATTCCCAACCTGGGTTTTCAGTCATCGGAACCTAGACCTTATCTCCAATCCCTGCACAGGGGGGAACCCGATGCACAAGTCAGAACCCCTCCTTCCCCATGGCAAGAAACCTTGCTGCTGGCAGTGAGTCAAACCTTCAGTGTAGGAGAAAACGGCATGGCCCATGAGGCCACGCCCAAGCGTGAGGGCCGCCTTGGGCACAAACACACATTGTGACCCTCAGCGTGAGTACCTTATTCAAGTAACGCCTCTCAGTGACTGGACCAAGAGCCCGCATATGTGGCTTGCCATGCCCATAGGCACCCAGGACTAACTAGATGGTGTGTATTCCAGTTGAGGGAACCCACTGCTGTGCTCTAGAGTCCCTCTCCTGGGGGGTCCCCTGTGGCAGAAAACAATACTCTTCATTCCCACAGAATGAACACAAGCACTTGGGAGCTTGGACAATCCCCTGAGAGGAAGGCTCTTCCTCGGCCTCTGAGACAACCCCTACCCTGACCGGACACTGTAAACGCAACACCCAGAGACAAAATCCTGAGTGACTGCTTCCCACTTGCCCTACTTTGATTTCCAGAGGATCTCCCCTCACGGACTAGAGATCAGGCCTGCCATTACATTGGCCCCTAGCTGAGCCAAGTTTGCTTTTTCAGACATCTGTCCCCACAGCCCTGGCAAACAGAGCCTCTAGGCTGGGTCCTCTGGAGCCATACCACAGGACCGTGCCTGCTCTCTCCTGGGAAACTGTGTCCATTCCTTTGGCCACACACCTCCAGAATATGAGAAACCTCAAGGCCTCCGAGGACATCCCACTACTGGGAGCCTCACTGGACTCACAGGGGCATTCGGACACAAGCTGAGCAGCTACATCCATGAATGCATGCACACAGATGACAACAGAGATAGAAGGTTGAGCCAGACAGGCCTTTAGGCCGTAGTCTCAACTCTTACTTTGGTTTCCAGGTGTCACTCCTCAGAGGCTTTGGTTCGAAGAACAGGGTATGGGGCTTTCCTGAGGCACGGAACAGAACTCCTCTCGTCTCCACATGGGAAGTTTCCTTGTTGGAGCCGTGTCAAACACCTCATGTTGGAGAATCCTGCAGAGTCCCTGAGCCACCTCCACATTCCAAGGTCTCCCAGGCCACCAAGCCACAGTAGGACTCATCTTCAGGAGAGTCCAAATCAACTCTCCCCTCTGGGTAGCTCACCCAGGAGCCCGCAGATTGAGCCTGCCTTGTCCTGAGTAAAGAGTGGGAATATGAGGTGGCGTTCCCAGGCATCCATGCTTAGACACCTGCTCTCGAGTCTTTCCATATGGGGCCTCTTGGAACCATCCAATAGGACTCGACTGTCGTGCAGAAGGTAACCTTCAGTTTTGGAGCAGTTCACAAATCTCATCGTAGGCAAAACTTTCTGGCCTCATGAAGCCACCACACCCTTCAGGAAGAGGCCATGCTGGACAAGAACTCTAGCCTGAGGCACGTCTCATAGTTGACATGACCTCAGTGCAGGAGATCCCAATTCAGCCTCTGCAGGGTGGGCATGCCGTGACCTCGGTCCCAAACCTCACGCTAGCTTGTGTTTTCAGACTTCCTTCCTCACACTCCTGGCAAACAAGCCCTCCAGACTAGGAACTCCAGAACCAAAACCCAGCCCAGTGTCTGCCCAACGGAAGAAAAACGTTTCCCTGTGGGGCTCTCCAGAAAACCCAGATGAGGATCAACCTGCTCGGGCCTCGACGGTACCCGAACTGGATAGGCTGCTCTGGGCACTCATGCTCTGCCTGACACAGCCTGAAGCCAGACGTCCAGACAGACAAGGAGACAGCTGGCCGCACACCCAGCACTTCGGACACGCCATGGTCTTATGCCGTCACCTCATCCTAACCTTGGTTTTCAGATATCTGAACCTAGACATTATATCAATTCTCCACACAGCTGGGTATAGCAAGCACAAAACAGAACTCCTCCTTCCCCATGGCTGTCAAGCTTGCTCTTGGCATGGAGTCACACCTTCAGGGTGGGAGAAACCTTCATGGCCCCTGATGCCACGCTCAAACTTGAGTGCTGCTTGGGCACAAATTCACACTGTGATCCTCAGCATGAGCCCCATGTCAAAGAAAGGCCTGTCAGGGCCTGGACCAAGAGCCCACATATGGGGCTTGCCAAGCCCCTATGCACCCAATCCTCACCACGGTTTGAATTTTCCAGTCGCCCCGCCGGTACCTGGAGCTCTGCTCTGGAATCCCTTTCTTGGAGAGACCCATGAGCCAGACAACACGACTCCACCCTTCCCACAAAATGACCCCAAACTCTTGGGAGCTGGGACAAATCCCCAGAGAGGGATACTCGTCCACAGTACCTGAGGCCACCGCTCCAATCCACGGCTATCCCGGACACAACATCCAGAGACAAAAGCCTGAAGGAACGCCTCCCACTCGCCCTTGTTTCAGAGGCCCAGGAGCTCCCTCTCGGGCTGTACATCCGGCCTGCCATACCCTAGGCGCCACTCCTAAGCTGAGTTTGTGTATTCAGACTTCTGTGCCCACAGCCTGGACCCACACACCTCCAGGCTAGGGCCTCTAGGGCCACAGCGAAAGATTGTGCCTGCCCTCTCCAAGGAAAGTGTGCCCAATCCATTGACCACAACACTACAGGTTAGGGAAAAGCTCCAAGGCCCCTGAGGCCATCAGTAGTGTAGGCCCCCCTGGACTAAGAGGGGCTCTCTGACACCAGCGGAGCAACTATCTCCACTTAGACTCTCAGACAGTGTCCCCAGAGACAGAAGGTTGAAATGGACAGGCCCCCAGGCCCTAATCTGAACCTTAGCTTTGGTTTCCAAGTTTCCGTTCTCAGAGGACTGTTTTCGTAGACCAGCACATGGGGCTTTTCTGAGGCACCAAACCAAACATCTCTCATCTCCACATGGGCAGCTTTCTTACTGGGATGTATCAAACACTTCAGGTAGGAGAGTTCCGCAGGGCCACTGAACAACCAGCACATTCCAAGGTCTCCATGGACCCAAACGCACATTATGACGCATCCTCAGGAGAGGCCATTTCAACCCAGCCCCCTGGGTCGCGTGTTCCGGAGGCAGCAGATCAAACATATTTTGTCGCTAATAGCCAATGGGAATGCGAGGCATGCTGTACAGGGATCCATCCTTCGAACCCTGCTCTCCAGTCCTTCCATATGGTATGTCCTGGAGCCATGCAACAGGACTTGAATGTCCCGCAGAAGGAAACCTTGTGTTTTGGGGCAACCTCCAAACTCAGCGTGGGAAAACTTCCTTGGCCTCATGAGGCCCCCACTTCATGAAGGTGCCATCATGGACACATACTCCAGCCTCAGCCAACGTCTGATCCTCAGCCTGACTTCAGATGCAGGAGATTTTGATTCAGCCTCTGCAGAGTGGGCCTGCTCTGCCCTTGGTTCCAATCCTCACACTAGCTTGTGTTTTCAGACTTCCGTCCTCACACTCCTGGCCCACAAACCCTCCCTACTGGGAATTCTGGGGCCACAATGAAGCACTGTGCCTGCCTCCCAAGAGAAAAACATTGTCTATGGCGCTGCCCAGAAACCCCAAATGAGGATCAAACTGCTTGGCCCTCGGCAACACCCCAATTGCATAGGCTACCTTAAACAGTGATGCTCTGTCGCAAATAGCCTGAGCCCAGACCTTCCAACAGACACCGACACAGCTGGCTGCACACCCAGCACATTGGACCCGCCACTGCCTTAGGCCACCATCCATTCCCAACCTGGGTTTTCAGTCATCGGAACCTAGACCTTATCTCCAATCCCTGCACAGGGGGGAACCTGATGCACAAGTCAGAACCCCTCCTTCCCCATGGCAAGAAACCTTGCTGCTGGCAGTGAGTCAAACCTTCAGTGTAGGAGAAAACGGCATGGCCCATGAGGCCACGCCCAAGCGTGAGGGCCGCCTTGGGCACAAACACACATTGTGACCCTCAGCGTGAGTACCTTATTCAAGTAACGCCTCTCAGTGACTGGACCAAGAGCCCGCATATGTGGCTTGCCATGCCCATAGGCACCCAGGACTAACTAGATGGTGTGTATTCCAGTTGAGGGAACCCACTGCTGTGCTCTAGAGTCCCTCTCCTGGGGGGTCCCCTGTGGCAGAAAACAATACTCTTCATTCCCACAGAATGAACACAAACACTTGGGAGCTTGGACAATCCCCTGAGAGGAAGGCTCTTCCTCGGCCTCTGAGACAACCCCTACCCTGACCGGACACTGTAAACGCAACACCCAGAGACAAAATCCTGAGTGACTGCCTCCCACTTGCCCTACTTTGATTTCCAGAGGATCTCCCCTCACGGACTAGAGATCAGGCCTGCCATTACATTGGCCCCTAGCTGAGCCAAGTTTGCTTTTTCAGACATCTGTCCCCACAGCCCTGGCAAACAGAGCCTCTAGGCTGGGTCCTCTGGAGCCATACCACAGGACCGTGCCTGCTCTCTCCTGGGAAACTGTGTCCATTCCTTTGGCCACACACCTCCAGAATATGAGAAACCTCAAGGCCTCCGAGGACATCCCACTACTGGGAGCCTCACTGGACTCACAGGGGCATTCGGACACAAGCTGAGCAGCTACATCCATGAATGCATGCACACAGATGACAACAGAGATAGAAGGTTGAGCCAGACAGGCCTTTAGGCCGTAGTCTCAACTCTTACTTTGGTTTCCAGGTGTCACTCCTCAGAGGCTTTGGTTCGAAGAACAGGGTATGGGGCTTTCCTGAGGCACGGAACAGAACTCCTCTCGTCTCCACATGGGAAGTTTCCTTGTTGGAGCCGTGTCAAACACCTCATGTTGGAGAATCCTGCAGAGTCCCTGAGCCACCTCCACATTCCAAGGTCTCCCAGGCCACCAAGCCACAGTAGGACTCATCTTCAGGAGAGTCCATTTCAACTCTCCCCTCTGGGTAGCTCACCCAGGAGCCCGCAGATTGAGCCTGCCTTGTCCTGACTAAAGAGTGGGAATATGAGGTGGCGTTCCCAGGCATCCATGCTTAGACACCTGCTCTCGAGTCTTTCCATATGGGGCCTCTTGGAACCATCCAATAGGACTCGACTGTCGTGCAGAAGGTAACCTTCAGTTTTGGAGCAGTTCACAAATCCCATCGTAGGCAAAACTTTCTGGCCTCATGAAGCCCCCACACCCTTCAGGAAGAGGCCATGCTGGACAAGAACTCTAGCCTGAGGCACGTCTCATAGTTGACATGACCTCAGTGCAGGAGATCCCAATTCAGCCTCTGCAGGGTGGGCATGCCGTGACCTCGGTCCCAAACCTCACGCTAGCTTGTGTTTTCAGACTTCCTTCCTCACACTCCTGGCAAACAAGCCCTCCGGACTAGGAACTCCAGAACCAAAACCCAGCCCAGTGTCTGCCCAACGGAAGAAAAACGTTTCCCTGTGGGGCTCTCCAGAAAACCCAGATGAGGATCAACCTGCTCGGGCCTCGACGGTACCCGAACTGGATAGGCTGCTCTGGGCACTCATGCTCTGCCTGACACAGCCTGAAGCCAGACGTCCAGACAGACAAGGAGACAGCTGGCCGCACACCCAGCACTTCGGACACGCCATGGTCTTATGCCATCACCTCATCCTAACCTTGGTTTTCAGATATCTGAACCTAGACATTATATCAATTCTCCACACAGCTGGGTATAGCAAGCACAAAACAGAACTCCTCCTTCCCCATGGCTGTCAAGCTTGCTCTTGGCATGGAGTCACACCTTCAGGGTGGGAGAAACCTTCATGGCCCCTGATGCCACGCTCAAACTTGAGTGCTGCTTGGGCACAAATTCACACTGTGATCCTCAGCATGAGCCCCATGTCAAAGAAAGGCCTGTCAGGGCCTGGACCAAGAGCCCACATATGGGGCTTGCCAAGCCCCTATGCACCCAATCCTCACCACGGTTTGAATTTTCCAGTCGCCCCGCCGGTACCTGGAGCTCTGCTCTGGAATCCCTTTCTTGGAGAGACCCATGAGCCAGACAACACGACTCCACCCTTCCCACAAAATGACCCCAAACTCTTGGGAGCTGGGACAAATCCCCAGAGAGGGATACTCGTCCACAGTACCTGAGGCCACCGCTCCAATCCACGGCTATCCCGGACACAACATCCAGAGACAAAAGCCTGAAGGAACGCCTCCCACTCGCCCTTGTTTCAGAGGCCCAGGAGCTCCCTCTCGGGCTGTACATCCGGCCTGCCATACCCTAGGCGCCACTCCTAAGCTGAGTTTGTGTATTCAGACTTCTGTGCCCACAGCCTGGACCCACACACCTCCAGGCTAGGGCCTCTAGGGCCACAGCGAAAGATTGTGCCTGCCCTCTCCAAGGAAAGTGTGCCCAATCCATTGACCACAACACTACAGGTTAGGGAAAAGCTCCAAGGCCCCTGAGGCCATCAGTAGTGTAGGCCCCCCTGGACTAAGAGGGGCTCTCTGACACCAGCGGAGCAACTATCTCCACTTAGACTCTCAGACAGTGTCCCCAGAGACAGAAGGTTGAAATGGACAGGCCCCCAGGCCCTAATCTGAACCTTAGCTTTGGTTTCCAAGTTTCCGTTCTCAGAGGACTGTTTTCGTAGACCAGCACATGGGGCTTTTCTGAGGCACCAAACCAAACATCTCTCATCTCCACATGGGCAGCTTTCTTACTGGGATGTATCAAACACTTCAGGTAGGAGAGTTCCGCAGGGCCACTGAACAACCAGCACATTCCAAGGTCTCCATGGACCCAAACGCACACTATGACGCATCCTCAGGAGAGGCCATTTCAACCCAGCCCCCTGGGTCGCGTGTTCCAGAGGCAGCAGATCAAACATATCTTGTCGCTAATAGCCAATGGGAATGCGAGGCATGCTGTACAGGGATCCATCCTTCGAACCCTGTTCTCCAGTCCTTCCATATGGTATGTCCTGGAGCCATGCAACAGGACTCGAATGTCCCGCAGAAGGAAACCTTGTGTTTTGGGGCAACCTCCAAACTCAGCGTGGGAAAACTTCCTTGGCCTCATGAGGCCCCCACTTCATGAAGGTGCCATCATGGACACATACTCCAGCCTCAGCCAACGTCTGATCCTCAGCCTGACTTCAGATGCAGGAGATTTTGATTCAGCCTCTGCAGAGTGGGCCTGCTCTGCCCTTGGTTCCAATCCTCACACTAGCTTGTGTTTTCAGACTTCTGTCCTCACACTCCTGGCCCACAAACCCTCCCTACTGGGAATTCTGGGGCCACAATGAAGCACTGTGCCTGCCTCCCAAGAGAAAAACATTGTCTATGGCGCTGCCCAGAAACCCCAAATGAGGATCAAACTGCTTGGCCCTCGGCAACACCCCAATTGCATAGGCTACCTTAAACAGTGATGCTCTGTCGCAAATAGCCTGAGCCCAGACCTTCCAACAGACACCGACACAGCTGGCTGCACACCCAGCACATTGGACCCGCCACTGCCTTAGGCCACCATCCATTCCCAACCTGGGTTTTCAGTCATCGGAACCTAGACCTTATCTCCAATCCCTGCACAGGGGGGAACCTGATGCACAAGTCAGAACCCCTCCTTCCCCATGGCAAGAAACCTTGCTGCTGGCAGTGAGTCAAACCTTCAGTGTAGGAGAAAACGGCATGGCCCATGAGGCCACGCCCAAGCGTGAGGGCCGCCTTGGGCACAAACACACATTGTGACCCTCAGCGTGAGTACCTTATTCAAGTAACGCCTCTCAGTGACTGGACCAAGAGCCCGCATATGTGGCTTGCCATGCCCATAGGCACCCAGGACTAACGAGATGGTGTGTATTCCAGTTGAGGGAACCCACTGCTGTGCTCTAGAGTCCCTCTCCTGGGGGGTCCCCTGTGGCAGAAAACAATACTCTTCATTCCCACAGAATGAACACAAACACTTGGGAGCTTGGACAATCCCCTGAGAGGAAGGCTCTTCCTCGGCCTCTGAGACAACCCCTACCCTGACCGGACACTGTAAATGCAACACCCAGAGACAAAATCCTGAGTGACTGCCTCCCACTTGCCCTACTTTGATTTCCAGAGGATCTCCCCTCACGGACTAGAGATCAGGCCTGCCATTACATTGGCCCCTAGCTGAGCCAAGTTTGCTTTTTCAGACATCTGTCCCCACAGCCCTGGCAAACAGAGCCTCTAGGCTGGGTCCTCTGGAGCCATACCACAGGACCGTGCCTGCTCTCTCCTGGGAAACTGTGTCCATTCCTTTGGCCACACACCTCCAGAATATGAGAAACCTCAAGGCCTCCGAGGACATCCCACTACTGGGAGCCTCACTGGACTCACAGGGGCATTCGGACACAAGCTGAGCAGCTACATCCATGAATGCATGCACACAGATGACAACAGAGATAGAAGGTTGAGCCAGACAGGCCTTTAGGCCGTAGTCTCAACTCTTACTTTGGTTTCCAGGTGTCACTCCTCAGAGGCTTTGGTTCGAAGAACAGGGTATGGGGCTTTCCTGAGGCACGGAACAGAACTCCTCTCGTCTCCACATGGGAAGTTTCCTTGTTGGAGCCGTGTCAAACACCTCATGTTGGAGAATCCTGCAGAGTCCCTGAGCCACCTCCACATTCCAAGGTCTCCCAGGCCACCAAGCCACAGTAGGACTCATCTTCAGGAGAGTCCATTTCAACTCTCCCCTCTGGGTAGCTCACCCAGGAGCCCGCAGATTGAGCCTGCCTTGTCCTGACTAAAGAGTGGGAATATGAGGTGGCGTTCCCAGGCATCCATGCTTAGACACCTGCTCTCGAGTCTTTCCATATGGGGCCTCTTGGAACCATCCAATAGGACTCGACTGTCGTGCAGAAGGTAACCTTCAGTTTTGGAGCAGTTCACAAATCCCATCGTAGGCAAAACTTTCTGGCCTCATGAAGCCCCCACACCCTTCAGGAAGAGGCCATGCTGGACAAGAACTCTAGCCTGAGGCACGTCTCTTAGTTGACATGACCTCAGTGCAGGAGATCCCAATTCAGCCTCTGCAGGGTGGGCATGCCGTGACCTCGGTCCCAAACCTCACGCTAGCTTGTGTTTTCAGACTTCCTTCCTCACACTCCTGGCAAACAAGCCCTCCGGACTAGGAACTCCAGAACCAAAACCCAGCCCAGTGTCTGCCCAACGGAAGAAAAACGTTTCCCTGTGGGGCTCTCCAGAAAACCCAGATGAGGATCAACCTGCTCGGGCCTCGACGGTACCCGAACTTGATAGGCTGCTCTGGGCACTCATGCTCTGCCTGACACAGCCTGAAGCCAGACGTCCAGACAGACAAGGAGACAGCTGGCCGCACACCCAGCACTTCGGACACGCCATGGTCTTATGCCGTCACCTCATCCTAACCTTGGTTTTCAGATATCTGAACCTAGACATTATATCAATTCTCCACACAGCTGGGTATAGCAAGCACAAAACAGAACTCCTCCTTCCCCATGGCTGTCAAGCTTGCTCTTGGCATGGAGTCACACCTTCAGGGTGGGAGAAACCTTCATGGCCCCTGATGCCACGCTCAAACTTGAGTGCTGCTTGGGCACAAATTCACACTGTGACCCTCAGCATGAGCCCCATGTCAAAGAAAGGCCTGTCAGGGCCTGGACCAAGAGCCCACATATGGGGCTTGCCAAGCCCCTATGCACCCAATCCTCACCACGGTTTGAATTTTCCAGTCGCCCCGCCGGTACCTGGAGCTCTGCTCTGGAATCCCTTTCTTGGAGAGACCCATGAGCCAGACAACACGACTCCACCCTTCCCACAAAATGACCCCAAACTCTTGGGAGCTGGGACAAATCCCCAGAGAGGGATACTCGTCCACAGTACCTGAGGCCACCGCTCCAATCCACGGCTATCCCGGACACAACATCCAGAGACAAAAGCCTGAAGGAACGCCTCCCACTCGCCCTTGTTTCAGAGGCCCAGGAGCTCCCTCTCGGGCTGTACATCCGGCCGGCCATACCCTAGGCGCCACTCCTAAGCTGAGTTTGTGTATTCAGACTTCTGTGCCCACAGCCTGGACCCACACACCTCCAGGCTAGGGCCTCTAGGGCCACAGCGAAAGATTGTGCCTGCCCTCTCCAAGGAAAGTGTGCCCAATCCATTGACCACAACACTACAGGTTAGGGAAAAGCTCCAAGGCCCCTGAGGCCATCAATAGTGTAGGCCCCCCTGGACTAAGAGGGGCTCTCTGACACCAGCGGAGCAACTATCTCCACTTAGACTCTCAGACAGTGTCCCCAGAGACAGAAGGTTGAAATGGACAGGCCCCCAGGCCCTAATCTGAACCTTAGCTTTGGTTTCCAAGTTTCCGTTCTCAGAGGACTGTTTTCGTAGACCAGCACATGGGGCTTTTCTGAGGCACCAAACCAAACATCTCTCATCTCCACATGGGCAGCTTTCTTACTGGGATGTATCAAACACTTCAGGTAGGAGAGTTCCGCAGGGCCACTGAACAACCAGCACATTCCAAGGTCTCCATGGACCCAAACGCACACTATGACGCATCCTCAGGAGAGGCCATTTCAACCCAGCCCCCTGGGTCGCGTGTTCCAGAGGCAGCAGATCAAACATATCTTGTCGCTAATAGCCAATGGGAATGCGAGGCATGCTGTACAGGGATCCATCCTTCGAACCCTGCTCTCCAGTCCTTCCATATGGTATGTCCTGGAGCCATGCAACAGGACTCGAATGTCCCGCAGAAGGAAACCTTGTGGTTTGGGGCAACCTCCAAACTCAGCGTGGGAAAACTTCCTTGGCCTCATGAGGCCCCCACTTCATGAAGGTGCCATCATGGACACATACTCCAGCCTCAGCCAACGTCTGATCCTCAGCCTGACTTCAGATGCAGGAGATTTTGATTCAGCCTCTGCAGAGTGGGCCTGCTCTGCCCTTGGTTCCAATCCTCACACTAGCTTGTGTTTTCAGACTTCCGTCCTCACACTCCTGGCCCACAAACCCTCCCTACTGGGAATTCTGGGGCCACAATGAAGCACTGTGCCTGCCTCCCAGGAGAAAAACATTGTCTATGGCGCTGCCCAGAAACCCCAAATGAGGATCAAACTGCTTGGCCCTCGGCAACACCCCAATTGCATAGGCTACCTTAAACAGTGATGCTCTGTCGCAAATAGCCTGAGCCCAGACCTTCCAACAGACACCGACACAGCTGGCTGCACACCCAGCACATTGGACCCGCCACTGCCTTAGGCCACCATCCATTCCCAACCTGGGTTTTCAGTCATCGGAACCTAGACCTTATCTCCAATCCCTGCACAGGGGGGAACCTGATGCACAAGTCAGAACCCCTCCTTCCCCATGGCAAGAAACCTTGCTGCTGGCAGTGAGTCAAACCTTCAGTGTAGGAGAAAACGGCATGGCCCATGAGGCCACGCCCAAGCGTGAGGGCCGCCTTGGGCACAAACACACATTGTGACCCTCAGCGTGAGTACCTTATTCAAGTAACGCCTCTCAGTGACTGGACCAAGAGCCCGCATATGTGGCTTGCCATGCCCATAGGCACCCAGGACTAACGAGATGGTGTGTATTCCAGTTGAGGGAACCCACTGCTGTGCTCTAGAGTCCCTCTCCTGGGGGGTCCCCTGTGGCAGAAAACAATACTCTTCATTCCCACAGAATGAACACAAACACTTGGGAGCTTGGACAATCCCCTGAGAGGAAGGCTCTTCCTCGGCCTCTGAGACAACCCCTACCCTGACCGGACACTGTAAACGCAACACCCAGAGACAAAATCCTGAGTGACTGCCTCCCACTTGCCCTACTTTGATTTCCAGAGGATCTCCCCTCACGGACTAGAGATCAGGCCTGCCATTACATTGGCCCCTAGCTGAGCCAAGTTTGCTTTTTCAGACATCTGTCCCCACAGCCCTGGCAAACAGAGCCTCTAGGCTGGGTCCTCTGGAGCCATACCACAGGACCGTGCCTGCTCTCTCCTGGGAAACTGTGTCCATTCCTTTGGCCACACACCTCCAAAATATGAGAAACCTCAAGGCCTCTGAGGACATCCCACTACTGGGAGCCTCACTGGACTCACAGGGGCATTCGGACACAAGCTGAGCAGCTACATCCATGAATGCATGCACACAGATGACAACAGAGATAGAAGGTTGAGCCAGACAGGCCTTTAGGCCGTAGTCTCAACTCTTACTTTGGTTTCCAGGTGTCACTCCTCAGAGGCTTTGGTTCGAAGAACAGGGTATGGGGCTTTCCTGAGGCACGGAACAGAACTCCTCTCGTCTCCACATGGGAAGTTTCCTTGTTGGAGCCGTGTCAAACACCTCATGTTGGAGAATCCTGCAGAGTCCCTGAGCCACCTCCACATTCCAAGGTCTCCCAGGCCACCAAGCCACAGTAGGACTCATCTTCAGGAGAGTCCATTTCAACTCTCCCCTCTGGGTAGCTCACCCAGGAGCCCGCAGATTGAGCCTGCCTTGTCCTGACTAAAGAGTGGGAATATGAGGTGGCGTTCCCAGGCATCCATGCTTAGACACCTGCTCTCGAGTCTTTCCATATGGGGCCTCTTGGAACCATCCAATAGGACTCGACTGTCGTGCAGAAGGTAACCTTCAGTTTTGGAGCAGTTCACAAATCCCATCGTAGGCAAAACTTTCTGGCCTCATGAAGCCCCCACACCCTTCAGGAAGAGGCCATGCTGGACAAGAACTCTAGCCTGAGGCACGTCTCATAGTTGACATGACCTCAGTGCAGGAGATTCCAATTCAGCCTCTGCAGGGTGGGCATGCCGTGACCTCGGTCCCAAACCTCACGCTAGCTTGTGTTTTCAGACTTCCTTCCTCACACTCCTGGCAAACAAGCCCTCCGGACTAGGAACTCCAGAACCAAAACCCAGCCCAGTGTCTGCCCAACGGAAGAAAAACGTTTCCCTGTGGGGCTCTCCAGAAAACCCAGATGAGGATCAACCTGCTCGGGCCTCGACGGTACCCGAACTGGATAGGCTGCTCTGGGCACTCATGCTCTGCCTGACACAGCCTGAAGCCAGACGTCCAGACAGACAAGGAGACAGCTGGCCGCACACCCAGCACTTCGGACACGCCATGGTCTTATGCCGTCACCTCATCCTAACCTTGGTTTTCAGATATCTGAACCTAGACATTATATCAATTCTCCACACAGCTGGGTATAGCAAGCACAAAACAGAACTCCTCCTTCCCCATGGCTGTCAAGCTTGCTCTTGGCATGGAGTCACACCTTCAGGGTGGGATAAACCTTCATGGCCCCTGATGCCACGCTCAAACTTGAGTGCTGCTTGGGCACAAATTCACACTGTGACCCTCAGCATGAGCCCCATGTCAAAGAAAGGCCTGTCAGGGCCTGGACCAAGAGCCCACATATGGGGCTTGCCAAGCCCCTATGCACCCAATCCTCACCACGGTTTGAATTTTCCAGTCGCCCCCCGGTACCTGGAGCTCTGCTCTGGAATCCCTTTCTTGGAGAGACCCATGAGCCAGACAACACGACTCCACCCTTCCCACAAAATGACCCCAAACTCTTGGGAGCTGGGACAAATCCCCAGAGAGGGATACTCGTCCACAGTACCTGAGGCCACCGCTCCAATCCACGGCTATCCCGGACACAACATCCAGAGACAAAAGCCTGAAGGAACGCCTCCCACTCGCCCTTGTTTCAGAGGCCCAGGAGCTCCCTCTCGGGCTGTACATCCGGCCGGCCATACCCTAGGCGCCACTCCTAAGCTGAGTTTGTGTATTCAGACTTCTGTGCCCACAGCCTGGACCCACACACCTCCAGGCTAGGGCCTCTAGGGCCACAGCGAAAGATTGTGCCTGCCCTCTCCAAGGAAAGTGTGCCCAATCCATTGACCACAACACTACAGGTTAGGGAAAAGCTCCAAGGCCCCTGAGGCCATCAATAGTGTAGGCCCCGCTGGACTAAGAGGGGCTCTCTGACACCAGCGGAGCAACTATCTCCACTTAGACTCTCAGACAGTGTCCCCAGAGACAGAAGGTTGAAATGGACAGGCCCCCAGGCCCTAATCTGAACCTTAGCTTTGGTTTCCAAGTTTCCGTTCTCAGAGGACTGTTTTCGTAGACCAGCACATGGGGCTTTTCTGAGGCACCAAAACAAACATCTCTCATCTCCACATGGGCAGCTTTCTTACTGGGATGTATCAAACACTTCAGGTAGGAGAGTTCCGCAGGGCAACTGAACAACCAGCACATTCCAAGGTCTCCATGGACCCAAACGCACATTATGACGCATCCTCAGGAGAGGCCATTTCAACCCAGCCCCCTGGGTCGCGTGTTCCAGAGGCAGCAGATCAAACATATCTTGTCGCTAATAGCCAATGGGAATGCGAGGCATGCTGTACAGGGATCCATCCTTCGAACCCTGCTCTCCAGTCCTTCCATATGGTATGTCCTGGAGCCATGCAACAGGACTCGAATGTCCCGCAGAAGGAAACCTTGTGGTTTGGGGCAACCTCCAAACTCAGCGTGGGAAAACTTCCTTGGCCTCATGAGGCCCCCACTTCATGAAGGTGCCATCATGGACACATACTCCAGCCTCAGCCAACGTCTGATCCTCAGCCTGACTTCAGATGCAGGAGATTTTGATTCAGCCTCTGTAGAGTGGGCCTGCTCTGCCCTTGGTTCCAATCCTCACACTAGCTTGTGTTTTCAGACTTCTGTCCTCACACTCCTGGCCCACAAACCCTCCCTACTGGGAATTCTGGGGCCACAATGAAGCACTGTGCCTGCCTCCCAAGAGAAAAACATTGTCTATGGCGCTGCCCAGAAACCCCAAATGAGGATCAAACTGCTTGGCCCTCGGCAACACCCCAATTGCATAGGCTACCTTAAACAGTGATGCTCTGTCGCAAATAGCCTGAGCCCAGACCTTCCAACAGACACCGACACAGCTGGCTGCACACCCAGCACATTGGACCCGCCACTGCCTTAGGCCACCATCCATTCCCAACCTGGGTTTTCAGTCATCGGAACCTAGACCTTATCTCCAATCCCTGCACAGGGGGGAACCTGATGCACAAGTCAGAACCCCTCCTTCCCCATGGCAAGAAACCTTGCTGCTGGCAGTGAGTCAAACCTTCAGTGTAGGAGAAAACGGCATGGCCCATGAGGCCACGCCCAAGCGTGAGGGCCGCCTTGGGCACAAACACACATTGTGACCCTCAGCGTGAGTACCTTATTCAAGTAACGCCTCTCAGTGACTGGACCAAGAGCCCGCATATGTGGCTTGCCATGCCCATAGGCACCCAGGACTAACTAGATGGTGTGTATTCCAGTTGAGGGAACCCACTGCTGTGCTCTAGAGTCCCTCTCCTGGTGGGTCCCCTGTGGCAGAAAACAATACTCTTCATTCCCACAGAATGAACACAAACACTTGGGAGCTTGGACAATCCCCTGAGAGGAAGGCTCTTCCTCGGCCTCTGAGACAACCCCTACCCTGACCGGACACTGTAAACGCAACACCCAGAGACAAAATCCTGAGTGACTGCCTCCCACTTGCCCTACTTTGATTTCCAGAGGATCTCCCCTCACGGACTAGAGATCAGGCCTGCCATTACATTGGCCCCTAGCTGAGCCAAGTTTGCTTTTTCAGACATCTGTCCCCACAGCCCTGGCAAACAGAGCCTCTAGGCTGGGTCCTCTGGAGCCATACCACAGGACCGTGCCTGCTCTCTCCTGGGAAACTGTGTCCATTCCTTTGGCCACACACCTCCAGAATATGAGAAACCTCAAGGCCTCCGAGGACATCCCACTACTGGGAGCCTCACTGGACTCACAGGGGCATTCGGACACAAGCTGAGCAGCTACATCCATGAATGCATGCACACAGATGACAACAGAGATAGAAGGTTGAGCCAGACAGGCCTTTAGGCCGTAGTCTCAACTCTTACTTTGGTTTCCAGGTGTCACTCCTCAGAGGCTTTGGTTCGAAGAACAGGGTATGGGGCTTTCCTGAGGCACGGAACAGAACTCCTCTCGTCTCCACATGGGAAGTTTCCTTGTTGGAGCCGTGTCAAACACCTCATGTTGGAGAATCCTGCAGAGTCCCTGAGCCACCTCCACATTCCAAGGTCTCCCAGGCCACCAAGCCACAGTAGGACTCATCTTCAGGAGAGTCCATTTCAACTCTCCCCTCTGGGTAGCTCACCCAGGAGCCCGCAGATTGAGCCTGCCTTGTCCTGACTAAAGAGTGGGAATATGAGGTGGCGTTCCCAGGCATCCATGCTTAGACACCTGCTCTCGAGTCTTTCCATATGGGGCCTCTTGGAACCATCCAATAGGACTCGACTGTCGTGCAGAAGGTAACCTTCAGTTTTGGAGCAGTTCACAAATCCCATCGTAGGCAAAACTTTCTGGCCTCATGAAGCCCCCACACCCTTCAGGAAGAGGCCATGCTGGACAAGAACTCTAGCCTGAGGCACGTCTCATAGTTGACATGACCTCAGTGCAGGAGATCCCGATTCGCCTCTGCAGAGTGGGCATGCCGTGACCTCGGTCCCAAACCTCACGCTAGCTTGTGTTTTCAGACTTCCTTCCTCACACTCCTGGCAAACAAGCCCTCCGGACTAGGAACTCCAGAACCAAAACCCAGCCCAGTGTCTGCCCAACGGAAGAAAAACGTTTCCCTGTGGGGCTCTCCAGAAAACCCAGATGAGGATCAACCTGCTCGGGCCTCGACGGTACCCGAACTGGATAGGCTGCTCTGGGCACTCATGCTCTGCCTGACACAGCCTGAAGCCAGACGTCCAGACAGACAAGGAGACAGCTGGCCGCACACCCAGCACTTCGGACACGCCATGGTCTTATGCCGTCACCTCATCCTAACCTTGGTTTTCAGATATCTGAACCTAGACATTATATCAATTCTCCACACAGCTGGGTATAGCAAGCACAAAACAGAACTCCTCCTTCCCCATGGCTGTCAAGCTTGCTCTTGGCATGGAGTCACACCTTCAGGGTGGGAGAAACCTTCATGGCCCCTGATGCCACGCTCAAACTTGAGTGCTGCTTGGGCACAAATTCACACTGTGATCCTCAGCATGAGCCCCATGTCAAAGAAAGTCCTGTCAGGGCCTGGACCAAGAGCCCACATATGGGGCTTGCCAAGCCCCTATGCACCCAATCCTCACCACGGTTTGAATTTTCCAGTCGCCCCGCCGGTACCTGGAGCTCTGCTCTGGAATCCCTTTCTTGGAGAGACCCATGAGCCAGACAACACGACTCCACCCTTCCCACAAAATGACCCCAAACTCTTGGGAGCTGGGACAAATCCCCAGAGAGGGATACTCGTCCACAGTACCTGAGGCCACCGCTCCAATCCACGGCTATCCCGGACACAACATCCAGAGACAAAAGCCTGAAGGAACGCCTCCCACTCGCCCTTGTTTCAGAGGCCCAGGAGCTCCCTCTCGGGCTGTACATCCGGCCGGCCATACCCTAGGCGCCACTCCTAAGCTGAGATTGTGTATTCAGACTTCTGTTCCCACAGCCTGGACCCACACACCTCCAGGCTAGGGCCTCTAGGGCCACAGCGAAAGATTGTGCCTGCCCTCTCCAAGGAAAGTGTGCCCAATCCATTGACCACAACACTACAGGTTAGGGAAAAGCTCCAAGGCCCCTGAGGCCATCAATAGTGTAGGCCCCGCTGGACTAAGAGGGGCTCTCTGACACCAGCGGAGCAACTATCTCCACTTAGACTCTCAGACAGTGTCCCCAGAGACAGAAGGTTGAAATGGACAGGCCCCCAGGCCCTAATCTGAACCTTAGCTTTGGTTTCCAAGTTTCCGTTCTCAGAGGACTGTTTTCGTAGACCAGCACATGGGGCTTTTCTGAGGCACCAAACCAAACATCTCTCATCTCCACATGGGCAGCTTTCTTACTGGGATGTATCAAACACTTCAGGTAGGAGAGTTCCGCAGGGCAACTGAACAACCAGCACATTCCAAGGTCTCCATGGACCCAAACGCACATTATGACGCATCCTCAGGAGAGGCCATTTCAACCCAGCCCCCTGGGTCGCGTGTTCCAGAGGCAGCAGATCAAACATATCTTGTCGCTAATAGCCAATGGGAATGCGAGGCATGCTGTACAGGGATCCATCCTTCGAACCCTGCTCTCCAGTCCTTCCATATGGTATGTCCTGGAGCCATGCAACAGGACTCGAATGTCCCGCAGAAGGAAACCTTGTGGTTTGGGGCAACCTCCAAACTCAGCGTGGGAAAACTTCCTTGGCCTCATGAGGCCCCCACTTCATGAAGGTGCCATCATGGACACATACTCCAGCCTCAGCCAACGTCTGATCCTCAGCCTGACTTCAGATGCAGGAGATTTTGATTCAGCCTCTGTAGAGTGGGCCTGCTCTGCCCTTGGTTCCAATCCTCACACTAGCTTGTGTTTTCAGACTTCCGTCCTCACACTCCTGGCCCACAAACCCTCCCTACTGGGAATTCTGGGGCCACAATGAAGCACTGTGCCTGCCTCCCAAGAGAAAAACATTGTCTATGGCGCTGCCCAGAAACCCCAAATGAGGATCAAACTGCTTGGCCCTCGGCAACACCCCAATTGCATAGGCTACCTTAAACAGTGATGCTCTGTCGCAAATAGCCTGAGCCCAGACCTTCCAACAGACACCGACACAGCTGGCTGCACACCCAGCACATTGGACCCGCCACTGCCTTAGGTACCATCCATTCCCAACCTGGGTTTTCAGTCATCGGAACCTAGACCTTATCTCCAATCCCTGCACAGGGGGGAACCTGATGCACAAGTCAGAACCCCTCCTTCCCCATGGCAAGAAACCTTGCTGCTGGCAGTGAGTCAAACCTTCAGTGTAGGAGAAAACGGCATGGCCCATGAGGCCACGCCCAAGCGTGAGGGCCGCCTTGGGCACAAACACACATTGTGACCCTCAGCGTGAGTACCTTATTCAAGTAACGCCTCTCAGTGACTGGACCAAGAGCCCGCATATGTGGCTTGCCATGCCCATAGGCACCCAGGACTAACGAGATGGTGTGTATTCCAGTTGAGGGAACCCACTGCTGTGCTCTAGAGTCCCTCTCCTGGGGGGTCCCCTGTGGCAGAAAACAATACTCTTCATTCCCACAGAATGAACACAAACACTTGGGAGCTTGGACAATCCCCTGAGAGGAAGGCTCTTCCTCGGCCTCTGAGACAACCCCTACCCTGACCGGACACTGTAAACGCAACACCCAGAGACAAAATCCTGAGTGACTGCCTCCCACTTGCCCTACTTTGATTTCCAGAGGATCTCCCCTCACGGACTAGAGATCAGGCCTGCCATTACATTGGCCCCTAGCTGAGCCAAGTTTGCTTTTTCAGACATCTGTCCCCACAGCCCTGGCAAACAGAGCCTCTAGGCTGGGTCCTCTGGAGCCATACCACAGGACCGTGCCTGCTCTCTCCTGGGAAACTGTGTCCATTCCTTTGGCCACACACCTCCAGAATATGAGAAACCTCAAGGCCTCCGAGGACATCCCACTACTGGGAGCCTCACTGGACTCACAGGGGCATTCGGACACAAGCTGAGCAGCTACATCCATGAATGCATGCACACAGATGACAACAGAGATAGAAGGTTGAGCCAGACAGGCCTTTAGGCCGTAGTCTCAACTCTTACTTTGGTTTCCAGGTGTCACTCCTCAGAGGCTTTGGTTCGAAGAACAGGGTATGGGGCTTTCCTGAGGCACGGAACAGAACTCCTCTCGTCTCCACATGGGAAGTTTCCTTGTTGGAGCCGTGTCAAACACCTCATGTTGGAGAATCCTGCAGAGTCCCTGAGCCACCTCCACATTCCAAGGTCTCCCAGGCCACCAAGCCACAGTAGGACTCATCTTCAGGAGAGTCCATTTCAACTCTCCCCTCTGGGTAGCTCACCCAGGAGCCCGCAGATTGAGCCTGCCTTGTCCTGACTAAAGAGTGGGAATATGAGGTGGCGTTCCCAGGCATCCATGCTTAGACACCTGCTCTCGAGTCTTTCCATATGGGGCCTCTTGGAACCATCCAATAGGACTCGACTGTCGTGCAGAAGGTAACCTTCAGTTTTGGAGCAGTTCACAAATCCCATCGTAGGCAAAACTTTCTGGCCTCATGAAGCCCCCACACCCTTCAGGAAGAGGCCATGCTGGACAAGAACTCTAGCCTGAGGCACGTCTCATAGTTGACATGACCTCAGTGCAGGAGATCCCGATTCGCCTCTGCAGAGTGGGCATGCCGTGACCTCGGTCCCAAACCTCACGCTAGCTTGTGTTTTCAGACTTCCTTCCTCACACTCCTGGCAAACAAGCCCTCCGGACTAGGAACTCCAGAACCAAAACCCAGCCCAGTGTCTGCCCAACGGAAGAAAAACGTTTCCCTGTGGGGCTCTCCAGAAAACCCAGATGAGGTTCAACCTGCTCGGGCCTCGACGGTACCCGAACTGGATAGGCTGCTCTGGGCACTCATGCTCTGCCTGACACAGCCTGAAGCCAGACGTCCAGACAGACAAGGAGACAGCTGGACGCACACCCAGCACTTCGGACAAGCCATGGTCTTATGCCGTCACCTCATCCTAACCTTGGTTTTCAGATATCTGAACCTAGACATTATATCAATTCTCCACACAGCTGGGTATAGCAAGCACAAAACAGAACTCCTCCTTCCCCATGGCTGTCAAGCTTGCTCTTGTCATGGAGTCACACCTTCAGGGTGGGAGAAACCTTCATGGCCCCTGATGCCACGCCAAACTTGAGTGCTGCTTGGGCACAAATTCACACTGTGATCCTCAGCATGAGCCCCATGTCAAAGAAAGGCCTGTCAGGGCCTGGACCAAGAGCCCACATATGGGGCTTGCCAAGCCCCTATGCACCCAATCCTCACCACGGTTTGAATTTTCCAGTCGCCCCGCCCGTACCTGGAGCTCTGCTCTGGAATCCCTTTCTTGGAGAGACCCATGAGCCAGACAACACGACTCCACCCTTCCCACAAAATGACCCCAAACTCTTGGGATCTGGGACAAATCCCCAGAGAGGGATACTCGTCCACAGTACCTGAGGCCACCGCTCCAATCCACGGCTATCCCGGACACAACATCCAGAGACAAAAGCCTGAAGGAACGCCTCCCACTCGCCCTTGTTTCAGAGGCCCAGGAGCTCCCTCTCGGGCTGTACATCCGGCCGGCCATACCCTAGGCGCCACTCCTAAGCTGAGTTTGTGTATTCAGACTTCTGTGCCCACAGCCTGGACCCACACACCTCCAGGCTAGGGCCTCTAGGGCCACAGCGAAAGATTGTGCCTGCCCTCTCCAAGGAAAGTGTGCCCAATCCATTGACCACAACACTACAGGTTAGGGAAAAGCTCCAAGGCCCCTGAGGCCATCAATAGTGTAGGCCCCCCTGGACTAAGAGGGGCTCTCTGACACCAGCGGAGCAACTATCTCCACTTAGACTCTCAGACAGTGTCCCCAGAGACAGAAGGTTGAAATGGACAGGCCCCCAGGCCCTAATCTGAACCTTAGCTTTGGTTTCCATGTTTCCGTTCTCAGAGGACTGTTTTCGTAGACCAGCATATGGGGCTTTTCTGAGGCACCAAACCAAACATCTCTCATTTCCACATGGGCAGCTTTCTTACTGGGATGTATCAAACACTTCAGGTAGGAGAGTTCCGCAGGGCCTCTGAACAACCAGCACATTCCAAGGTCTCCATGGACCCAAACGCACATTATGACGCATTCTCAGTAGAGGCCATTTCAACTCAGCCCCCTGGGTCGCGTGTTCCAGAGGCAGCAGATCAAACATATCTTGTCGCTAATAGCCAATGGGAATGCGAGGCATGCTGTACAGGGATCCATCCTTCGAACCCTGCTCTCCAGTCCTTCCATATGGTATGTCCTGGAGCCATGCAACAGGACTCGAATGTCCCGCAGAAGGAAACCTTGTGGTTTGGGGCAACCTCCAAACTCAGCGTGGGAAAACTTCCTTGGCCTCATGAGGCCCCCACTTCATGAAGGTGCCATCATGGACACATACTCCAGCCTCAGCCAACGTCTGATCCTCAGCCTGACTTCAGATGCAGGAGATTTTGATTCAGCCTCTGCAGAGTGGGCCTGCTCTGCCCTTGGTTCCAATCCTCACACTAGCTTGTGTTTTCAGACTTCCGTCCTCACACTCCTGGCCCACAAACCCTCCCTACTGGGAATTCTGGGGCCACAATGAAGCACTGTGCCTGCCTCCCAAGAGAAAAACATTGTCTATGGCGCTGCCCAGAAACCCCAAATGAGGATCAAACTGCTTGGCCCTCGGCAACACCCCAATTGCATAGGCTACCTTAAACAGTGATGCTCTGTCGCAAATAGCCTGAGCCCAGACCTTCCAACAGACACTGACACAGCTGGCTGCACACCCAGCACATTGGACCCGCCACTGCCTTAGGCCACCATCCATTCCCACCCTGGGTTTTCAGTCATCGGAACCTAGACCTTATCTCCAATCCCTGCACAGGGGGGAACCTGATGCACAAGTCAGAACCCCTCCTTCCCCATGGCAAGAAACCTTGCTGCTGGCAGTGAGTCAAACCTTCAGTGTAGGAGAAAACGGCATGGCCCATGAGGCCACGCCCAAGCGTGAGGGCCGCCTTGGGCACAAACACACATTGTGACCCTCAGCGTGAGTACCTTATTCAAGTAACGCCTCTCAGTGACTGGACCAAGAGCCCGCATATGTGGCTTGCCATGCCCATAGGCACCCAGGACTAACTAGATGGTGTGTATTCCAGTTGAGGGAACCCACTGCTGTGCTCTAGAGTCCCTCTCCTGGGGGGTCCCCTCTGGCAGAAAACAATACTCTTCATTCCCACAGAATGAACACAAACACTTGGGAGCTTGGACAATCCCCTGAGAGGAAGGCTCTTCCTCGGCCTCTGAGACAACCCCTACCCTGACCGGACACTGTAAACGCAACACCCAGAGACAAAATCCTGAGTGACTGCCTCCCACTTGCCCTACTTTGATTTCCAGAGGATCTCCCCTCACGGACTAGAGATCAGGCCTGCCATTACATTGGCCCCTAGCTGAGCCAAGTTTGCTTTTTCAGACATCTGTCCCCACAGCCCTGGCAAACAGAGCCTCTAGGCTGGGTCCTCTGGAGCCATACCACAGGACCGTGCCTGCTCTCTCCTGGGAAACTGTGTCCATTCCTTTGGCCACACACCTCCAGAATATGAGAAACCTCAAGGCCTCCGAGGACATCCCAATACTGGGAGCCTCACTAGACTCACAGGGGCATTCGGACAAAAGCTGAGCAGCTACATCCATGAATGCATGCACACAGATGACAACAGAGATAGAAGGTTGAGCCGGACAGGCCTTTAGTCCGTAGTCTCAACTCTTACTTTGGTTTCCAGGTGTCACTTCTCAGAGGCTTTGGTTCGAAGAACAGGGTATGGGGCTTTCCTGAGGCACGGAACAGAACTCCTCTCGTCTCCACATGGGAAGTTTCCTTGTTGGAGCCGTGTCAAACACCTCATGTTGGAGAATCCTGCAGAGTCCCTGAGCCACCTCCACATTCCAAGGTCTCCCAGGCCACCAAGCCACAGTAGGACTCATCTTCAGGAGAGTCCATTTCAACTCTCCCCTCTGGGTAGCTCACCCAGGAGCCCGCAGATTGAGCCTGCCTTGTCCTTTCTAAAGAGTGGGAATATGAGGTGGCGTTCCCAGGCATCCATGCTTAGACACCTGCTCTCGAGTCTTTCCTTATGGGGCCTCTTGGAACCATCCAATAGGACTCGACTGTCGTGCAGAAGGTAACCTTCAATATTGGAGCAGTTCACAAATCCCATCGTAGGCAAAACTTTCTGGCCTCATGAAGCCCCCACACCCTTCAGGAAGAGGCCATACTGGACAAGAACTCTAGCCTGTGGCACGTCTCATAGTTGACATGACCTCAGTGCAGGAGATCCCGATTCAGCCTCTGCAGAGTGGGCCTGCAGTGACCTCGGTCCCAAACCTCACGCTAGCTTGTGTTTTCCGACTTCCTTCCTCACACTCCTGGCAAACAAGCCCTCCGGACTAGGAACTCCAGAACCAAAACCCAGCCCAGTGTCTGCCCAACGGAAGAAAAACGTTTCCCTGTGGGGCTCTCCAGAAAACCCAGATGAGGATCAACCTGCTCGGGCCTCGACGGTACGGGAACTGGATAGGCTGCTCTGGGCACTCATGCTCTGCCTGACACAGCCTGAAGCCAGACGTCCAGACAGACAAGGAGACAGCTGGCCGCACACCCAGCACTTCGGACACGCCATGGTCTTATGCCGTCACCTCATCCTAACCTTGGTTTTCAGATATCTGAACCTAGACATTATATCAATTCTCCACACAGCTGGGTATAGCAAGCACAAAACAGAACTCCTCCTTCCCCATGGCTGTCAAGCTTGCTCTTGGCATGGAGTCACACCTTCAGGGTGGGAGAAACCTTCATGGCCCCTGATGCCACGCCCAAACTTGAGTGCTGCTTGGGCACAAATTCACACTGTGACCCTCAGCATGAGCCCCATGTCAAAGAAAGGCCTGTCAGGGCCTGGACCAAGAGCCCACATATGGGGCTTGCCAAGCCCCTATGCACCCAATCCTCACCAAAGTTTGAATTTTCCAGTCGCCCCGCCCGTACCTGGAGCTCTGCTCTGGAATCCCTTTCTTGGAGAGACCCATGAGCCAGACAACACGACTCCACCCTTCCCACAAAATGACCCCAAACTCTTGGGAGCTGGGACAAATCCCCAGAGAGGGATACTCGTCCACAGTACCTGAGGCCACGGCTCAAATCCACGGCTATCCCGGACACAACATCCAGAGACAAAAGCCTGAAGTAACGCCTCCCACTCGCCCTTGTTTCAGAGGCCCAGGAGCTCCCTCTAGGGCTGTACATCCGGCCTGCCATACCCTAGGCGCCACTCATAAGCTGAGTTGGTGTATTCAGACTTCTGTGCCCACAGCCTGGACCCACACAACATCCAGGCTAGGGCCTCTGGACCAAACAGCAAAAGATTGTGCCTGCCCACTCCAAGGAAAGTGTGCCCAATCCATTGACCACAACCCTACAGGTTAGGGAAAAGCTCCAAGGTCCCTGAGGCCATCAATAGTATAGGCCACCCTGGACTAAGAGGGGCTCTCTGACACTAGCGGAGCAACTATCTCCACTTAGACTCTCAGACAGTGTCCCCAGAGACAGAAGGTTGAAATGGACAGGCCCCCAGGCCCTAATCTGAACCTTAGCTTTGGTTTCCATGTTTCCGTTCTCAGAGGACTGTTTTCGTAGACCAGCACATGGGGCTTTTCTGAGGCACCAAAACAAACCTCTCTCATCTCCACATGGGCAGCTTTCTTACTGGGATGTATCAAACACTTCAGGTAGGGGAGTTCCGCAGCGCCACTGAACAACCAGCACATTCCAAGGTCTCCATGGACCCAAACGCACATTATGACGCATCCTCAGGAGAGGCCATTTTATCTCAGCCCCCTGGGTCGCGTGATCCAGAGGCAGCAGATCAAACATATCTTGTCGGTATTAGCCAATGGGAATGCGAGGCATGCAGTACAGGGATCCATCCTTCGAACCCTGCTCTCCAGTCCTTCCATATGGTATGTCCTGGAGCCATGTAACAGGACTCGAATGTCCCGCAGTAGGAAACCTTGTGGTTTGGGGCAACCTCCAAACTCAGCGTGGGAAAACTTCCTTGGCCTCATGAGGCCCCCACTTCATGAAGGTGCCATCATGGACACATACTCCAGCCTCAGCCAACGTCTGATCCTCAGCCTGACTTCAGATGCAGGAGATTTTGATTCAGCCTCTGCAGAGTGGGCCTGCTCTGCCCTTGGTTCCAATCCTCACACTAGCTTGTGTTTTCAGACTTCCGTCCTCACACTCCTGGCCCACAAACCCTCCCTACTGGGAATTCTGGGGCCACAATGAAGCACTGTGCCTGCCTCCCAGGAGAAAAACATTGTCTATGGCGCTGCCCAGAAACCCCAAATGAGGATCAAACTGCTTGGCCCTCGGCAACACCCCAATTGCATAGGCTACCTTAAACAGTGATGCTCTGTCGCAAATAGCCTGAGCCCAGACCTTCCAACAGACACCGACACAGCTGGCTGCACACCCAGCACATTGGACCCGCCACTGCCTTAGGCCACCATCCATTCCCAACCTGGGTTTTCAGTCATCGGAACCTAGACCTTATCTCCAATCCCTGCACAGGGGGGACCTGATGCACAAGTCAGAACCCCTCCTTCCCCATGGCAAGAAACCTTGCTGCTGGCAGTGAGTCAAACCTTCAGTGTAGGAGAAAACGGCATGGCCCATGAGGCCACGCCCAAGCGTGAGGGCCGCCTTGGGCACAAACACACATTGTGACCCTCAGCGTGAGTACCTTATTCAAGTAACGCCTCTCAGTGACTGGACCAAGAGCCCGCATATGTGGCTTGCCATGCCCATAGGCACCCAGGACTAACTAGATGGTGTGTATTCCAGTTGAGGGAACCCACTGCTGTGCTCTAGAGTCCCTCTCCTGGGGGGTCCCCTGTGGCAGAAAACAGTACTCTTCATTCCCACAGAATGAACACAAACACTTGGGAGCTTGTACAATCCCCCGAGAGGAAGGCTCTTCCTCGGCCTCTGAGACAACCCCTACCCTGACCGGACACTGTAAACGCAAAACCCAGAGACAAAATCTTGAGTGACTGCCTCCCACTTGCCCTACGTTGATTTCCAGAGGATCTCCCCTCACGGACTAGAGATCAGGCCTGCCATTACATTGGCCCCTAGCTGAGCCAAGTTTGCTTTTTCAGACATCTGTCCCCACAGCCCTGGCAAACAGAGCCTCTAGGCTGGGTCCTCTGGAGCCATACCACAGGACCGTGCCTGCTCTCTCCTGGGAAACTGTGTCCATTCCTTTGGCCACACACCTCCAGAATATGAGAAACCTCAAGGCCTCCGAGGACATCCCACTACTGGGAGCCTCACTGGACTCACAGGGGCATTTGGACACAAGCTGAGCAGCTACATCCATGAATGCATGCACACAGATGTCAACAGAGATAGAAGGTTGAGCCGGACAGGCCTTTAGTCCGTAGTCTCAACTCTTGCTTTGGTTTCAGGTGTCACTCCTCAGAGGCTTTGGTTCGAAGAACAGGGTATGGGGCTTTCCTGAGGCACGGAACAGAACTCCTCTCGTCTCCACATGGGAAGTTTCCTTGTTGGAGCCGTGTCAAACATCTCATGTTGGAGAATCCTGCAGAGTCCCTGAGCCACCTCCACATTCCAAGGTCTCCCAGGCCACCAAGGCACAGTAGGACTCATCTTCAGGAGAGTCCATTTCAACTCTCCCCTCTGGGTAGCTCACCCAGGAGCCCGCAGATTGAGCCTGCCTTGTCCTGACTAAAGAGTGGGAATATGAGGTGGCGTTCCCAGGCATCCATGCTTAGACACCTGCTCTCAAGTCTTTCCATATGGGGCCTCTTGGAACCATCCAATAGGACTCGACTGTCGTGCAGAAGGTAACCTTCAGTTTTGGAGCAGTTCACAAATCCCATCGTAGGCAAAACTTTCTGGCCTCATGAAGCCCCCACACCCTTCAGGAAGAGGCCATGCTGGACAAGAACTCTAGCCTGAGGCACGTCTCATAGTTGACATGACCTCAGTGCAGGAGATCTCGATTCAGCCTCTGCAGAGTGGGCCTGCCGTGCCCTCGGTCCCAAACCTCACGCTAGCTTGTGTTTTCCGACTTCCTTCCTCACACTCCTGGCAAACAAGCCCTCCGGACTAGGAACTCCAGAACCACAACCCAGCCCAGTGTCTGCCCAACGGAAGAAAAACGTTTCCCTGTGGGGCTCTCCAGAAAACCCAGATGAGGATCAACCTGCTCGGGCCTCGACGGTACGGGAACTGGATAGGCTGCTCTGGGCACTCATGCTCTGCCTGACACAGCCTGAAGCCAGATGTCCAGACAGACAAGGAGACAGCTGGCCGCACACCCAGCACTTCGGACACGCCATGGTCTTATGCCGTCACCTCATCCTAACCTTGGTTTTCAGATATCTGAACCTAGACATTATATCAATTCTCCACACAGCTGGGTATAGCAAGCACAAAACAGAACTCCTCCTTCCCCATGGCTGTCAAGCTTGCTCTTGGCATGGAGTCACACCTTCAGGGTGGGAGAAACCTTCATGGACCCTGATGCCACGCCCAAACTTGAGTGCTGCTTGGGCACAAATTCATACTGTGATCCTCAGCATGAGCCCCATGTCAAAGAAAGGCCTGTCAGGGCCTGGACCATGAGCCCACATATGGGGCTTTCCAAGCCCCTATGCACCCTATCCTCACCACGGTTTGAATTTTCCAGTCGCCCCGCCCGTACCTGGAGCTCTGCTCTGGAATCCCTTTCTTGGAAAGACCCATAAGCCAGACAACACGACTCCACCCTTCCCACAAAATGACCCCAAACTCTTGGGAGCTGGGACAAATCCCCAGAGAGGGATACTCGTCCACAGTACCTGAGGCCACCGCTCCAATCCACGGCTATCCCGGACACAACATCCAGAGACAAAAGCCTGAAGGAACGCCTCCCACTCGCCATTGTTTCAGAGGCCCAGGATTCCCTTCGGGCTGTACATCCGGCCTGCCATACCCTAGGCGCCACTCATAAGCTGAGATGGTGTATTCAGACTTCTGTGCCCACAGCCTGGACCCACACAACATCCAGGCTAGGGCCTCTGGACCAAACAGCAAAAGATTGTGCCTGCCCTCTCCAAGGAAAGTGTGCCCAATCCATTGACCACAACCCTACAGGTTAGGGAAAAGCTCCAAGGTCCCTGAGGCCATCAATAGTGTAGGCCCCCCTGGACTAAGAGGGGCTCTCTGACACCAGCGGAGCAACATTCTCCACTTAGACTCTCAGACAGTGTCCCCAGAGACAGAAGGTTGAAATGGACAGGCCCCCAGGCCCTAATCTGAACCTTAGCTTTGGTTTCCATGTTTCCGTTCTCAGAGGACTGTTTTCGTAGACCAGCACATGGGGTTTTTCTAAGGCACCAAACCAAACCTCTCTCATCTCCACATGGGCAGCTTTCTTACTGGGATGTATCAAACACTTCAAGTAGGAGAGTTCCGCAGGGCCACTGAACAACCAGCACATTCCAAGGTCTCCATGGACCCAAACGCACATTATGACGCATCCTCAGGAGAGGCCAATTCATCTCAGCCCCCTGGGTCGCGTGTTCCAGAGGCAGCAGAACAAACATATCTTGTCGCTAATAGCCAATGGGAAGGCGAGGCATGCTGTACAGGGATCCATCCTTCGATCCCTGCTCTCCAGTCCTTCCATATGGTATGTCCTGGAGCCATGCAACAGGACTCGAATGTCCCGCAGAAGGAAACCTTGTGGTTTGGGGCAACCTCCAAACTCAGCGTGGGAAAACTTTTTTGGCCTCATGAGGCCCCCACTTCATGAAGGTGCCATCATGGACACATACTCCAGCCTCAGCCAACGTCTGATCCTCAGCCTGACTTCAGATGCAGGAGATTTTGATTCAGCCTCTGCAGAGTGGGCCTGCTCTGCCCTTGGCTCCAATCCTCACACTAGCTTGTGTTTTCAGACTTCCGTCCTCACACTCCTAGCCCACAAACCCTCACTACTGGGAATTCTGGGGCCACAATGAAGCACTGTGCCTGCCTCCCAGGAGAAAAACATTGTCTATGGCGCTGCCCAGAAACCCCAAATGAGGATCAAACTGCTTGGCCCTCGGCAACACCCCAATTGCATAGTCTACCTTAAACAGTGATGCTCTGTCGCAAATAGCCTGATCCCAGACCTTCCAACAGACACCGACACAGCTGGCTGCACACCCAGCACATTGGACCCGCCACTGCCTTAGGCCACCATCCATTCCCAACCTGGGTTTTCAGTCATCGGAACCTAGACCTTATCTCCAATCCCTGCACAGGGGGGAACCTGATGCACAAGTCAGAACCCCTCCTTCCCCCTGGCAAGAAACCTTGCTGCTGGCAGTGAGTCAAACCTTCAGTGTAGGAGAAAACGGCATGGCCCATGAGGCCACGCCCAAGCGTGAGGGCCGCCTTGGGCACAAACACACATTGTGACCCTCAGCGTGAGTACCTTATTCAAGTAACGCCTCTCAGTGACTGGACCAAGAGCCCGCATATGTGGCTTGCCATGCCCATAGGCACCCAGGACTAACTAGATGGTGTGTATTCCAGTTGAGGGAACCCACTGCTGTGCTCTAGAGTCCCTCTCCTGGGGGGTCCCCTGTGGCAGAAAACAGTACTCTTCATTCCCACAGAATGAACACAAACACTTGGGAGCTTGTACAATCCCCCGAGAGGAAGGCTCTTCCTCGGCCTCTGAGACAAACCCTACCCTGACCGGACACTGTAAACGCAACACCCAGAGACAAAATCCTGAGTGACTGCCTCCCACTTGCCCTACTTTGATTTCCAGAGGATCTCCCCTCACGGACTAGAGATCAGGCCTGCCATTACATTGGCCCCTAGCTGAGCCAAGTTTGCTTTTTCAGACATCTGTCCCCACAGCCCTGGCAAACAGAGCCTCTAGGCTGGGTCCTCTGGAGCCATACCACAGGACCGTGCCTGCTCTCTCCTGGGAAACTGTGTCCATTCCTTTGGCCACACACCTCCAGAATATGAGAAACCTCAAGGCCTCCGAGGACATCCCACTACTGGGAGCCTCACTGGACTCACAGGGGCATTCGGACACAAGCTGAGCAGCTACATCCATGAATGCATGCACACAGATGTCAACAGAGATAGAAGGTTGAGCCGGACAGGCCTTTAGTCCGTAGTCTCAACTCTTGCTTTGGTTTCAGGTGTCACTCCTCAGAGGCTTTGGTTCGAAGAACAGGGTATGGGGCTTTCCTGAGGCACGGAACAGAACTCCTCTCGTCTCCACATGGGAAGTTTCCTTGTTGGAGCCGTGTCAAACATCTCATGTTGGAGAATCCTGCAGAGTCCCTGAGCCACCTCCACATTCCAAGGTCTCCCAGGCCACCAAGCCACAGTAGGACTCATCTTCAGGAGAGTCCATTTAAACTCTCCCCTCTGGGTAGCTCACCCAGGAGCCCGCAGATTGAGCCTGCCTTGTCCTGACTAAAGAGTGGGAATATGAGGTGGCGTTCCCAGGCATCCATGCTTAGACACCTGCTCTCGAGTCTTTCCATATGGGGCCTCTTGGAACCATCCAATAGGACTCGACTGTCGTGCAGAAGGTAACCTTCAGTTTTGGAGCAGTTCACAAATCCCATCGTAGGCAAAACTTTCTGGCCTCATGAAGCCCCGACACCCTTCAGGAAGAGGCCATGCTGGACAAGATCTCTAGCCTGAGGCACGTCTCATAGTTGACATGACCTCAGTGCAGGAGATCTCGATTCAGCCTCTGCAGAGTGGGCCTGCCGTGCCCTCGGTCCCAAACCTCACGCTAGCTTGTGTTTTCAGACTTCCTTCCTCACACTCCTGGCAAACAAGCCCTCCGGACTAGGAACTCCGGAACCACAACCCAGCCCAGTGTCTGCCCAACGGAAGAAAAACGTTTCCCTGTGGGGCTCTCCAGAAAACCCAGATGAGGATCAACCTGCTCGGGCCTCGACGGTACCCGAACTGGATAGGCTGCTCTGGGCACTCATGCTCTGCCTGACACAGCCTGAAGCCAGACGTCCAGACAGACAAGGAGACAGCTGGCCGCACACCCAGCACTTCGGACACGCCATGGTCTTGTGCCGTCACCTCATCCTAACCTTGGTTTTCAGATATCTGAACCTAGACATTATATCAATTCTCCACACAGCTGGGTATAGCAAGCACAAAACAGAACTCCTCCTTCCCCATGGCTGTCAAGCTTGCTCTTGGCATGGAGTCACACCTTCAGGGTGGGAGAAACCTTCATGGCCCCTGATGCCACGCCCAAACTTGAGTGCTGCTTGGGCACAAATTCACACTGTGACCCTCAGCATGAGCCCCATGTCAAAGAAAGGCCTGTCAGGGCCTGGACCAAGAGACCACATATGGAGCTTTCCAAGCCCCTATGCACCCAATCCTCACCACGCCCGTACCTGGAGCTCTGCTCTGGAATCCCTTTCTTGGAGAGACCCATGAGCCAGACAACACGACTCCACCCTTCCCACAAAATGACCCCAAACTCTTGGGAGCTGGGACAAATCCCCAGAGAGGGATACTCGTCCACAGTACCTGAGGCCACCGCTCCAATCCACGGCTATCCCGGACACAACATCCAGAGACAAAAGCCTGAAGGAACGCCTCCCACTCGCCCTTGTTTCAGAGGCCCAGGAGCTCCCTCTCGGGCTGTACATCCGGACTGCCATACCCTAGGCGCCACTCATAAGCTGAGTTTGTGTATTCAGACTTCTGTGCCCACAGCCTGGACCCACACAACATCCAGGCTAGGGACTCTGGACCAAACAGCGAAAGATTGTGCCTGCCCTCTCCAAGGAAAGTGTGCCCAATCCATTGACCACAACCCTACAGGTTAGGGAAAAGCTCCAAGGTCCCTGAGGCCATCAATAGTATAGGCCACCCTGGACTAAGAGGGGCTCTCTGACACCAGCGGAGCAACTATCTCCACTTAGACTCTCAGACAGTGTCCCCAGAGACAGAAGGTTGAAATGGACAGGACCCCAGGCCCTAATCTGAACCTTAGCTTTGGTTTCCATGTTTCCGTTCTCAGAGGACTGTTTTCATAGACCAGCACATGGGGCTTTTCTGAGGCACCAAACCAAACCTCTCTCATCTCCACATGGGCAGCTTTCTTACTGGGATGTATCAAACACTTCAAGTAGGAGAGTTCCGCAGGGCCACTGAACAACCAGCACATTCCAAGGTCTCCATGGACCCAAAAGCACATTATGACGCATCCTCAGGAGAGGCCAATTCATCTCAGCCCCCTGGGTCGCGTGTTCCAGAGGCAGCAGAACAAACATATCTTGTCGCTAATAGCCAATGGGAATGCGAGGCATGCTGTACAGGGATCCATCCTTCGAACCCTGCTCTCCAGTCCTTCCATATGGTATGTCCTGGAGCCATGCAACAGGACTCGGATGTCCCGCAGAAGGAAACCTTGTGGTTTGGGGCAACCTCCAAACACAGCGTGGGAAAACTTCCTTGGCCTCATGAGGCCCCCACTTCATGAAGGTGCCATCATGGACACATACTCCAGCCTCAGCCAACGTCTGATCCTCAGCCTGACTTCAGATGCAGGAGATTTTGATTCAGCCTCTGCAGAGTGGGCCTGCTCTGCCCTTGGCTCCAATCCTCACACTGCTTGTGTTTTCAGACTTCCGTCCTCACACTCCTGGCCCACAAACCCTCCCTACTGGGAATTCTGGGGCCACAATGAAGCACTGTGCCTGCCTCCCAGGAGAAAAACATTGTCTATGGCGCTGCCCAGAAACCCCAAATGAGGATCAAACTGCTTGGCCCTCGGCAACACCCCAATTGCATAGGCTACCTTAAACAGTGATGCTCTGTCGCAAATAGCCTGAGCCCAGACCTTCCAACAGACACCGACACAGCTGGCTGCACACCCAGCACATTGGACCCGCCACTGCCTTAGGCCACCATCCATTCCCAACCTGGGTTTTCAGTCATCGGAACCTAGACCTTATCTCCAATCCCTGCACAGGGGGGAACCTGATGCACAAGTCAGAACCCCTCCTTCCCTCTGGCAAGAAACCTTGCTGCTGGCAGTGAGTCAAATTTTCAGTGTAGGAGAAAACGGCATGGCCCATGAGGCCACGCCCAAGCGTGAGGGCCGCCTTGGGCACAAACACACATTGTGACCCTCAGCGTGAGTACCTTATTCAAGTAACGCCTCTCAGTGACTGACCAAGAGCCCGCATATGTGGCTTGCCATGCCCATAGGCACCCAGGACTAACTAGATGGTGTGTATTCCAGTTGAAGGAACCCACTGCTGTGCTCTAGAGTCCCTCTCCTGGGGGGTCCCCTGTGGCAGAAAACAGTACTCTTCATTCCCACAGAATGAACACAAACACTTGGGAGCTTGTACAATCCCCCGAGAGGAAGGCTCTTCCTCGGCCTCTGAGACAACCCCTACCCTGACCGGACACTGTAAACGCAACACCCAGAGACAAAATCCTGAGTGACTGCCTCCCACTTGCCCTACTTTGATTTCCAGAGGATCTCCCCTCACGGACTAGAGATCAGGCCTGCCATTACATTGGCCCCTAGCTGAGCCAAGTTTGCTTTTTCAGACATCTGCCCCCACAGCCCTGGCAAACAGAGCCTCTAGGCTGGGTCCTCTGGAGCCATACCACAGGACCGTGCCTGCTCTCTCCTGGGAAACTGTGTCCATTCCTTTGGCCACACACCTCCAGAATATGAGAAACCTCAAGGCCTCCGAGGACATCCCACTACTGGGAGCCTCACTGGACTCACAGGGGCATTTGGACAGAAGCTGAGCAGCTACATTGATGAATGCATGCACACAGATGACAACAGAGATAGAAGGTTGAGCCGGACAGGCCTTTAGTCCGTAGTCTCAACTCTTGCTTTGGTTTCAGGTGTCACTCCTCAGAGGCTTTGGTTCGAAGAACAGGGTATGGGGCTTTCCTGAGGCACGGAACAGAACTCCTCTCGTCTCCACATGGTAAGTTTCCTTGTTGGAGCCGTGTCAAACATCTCATGTTGGAGAATCCTGCAGAGTCCCTGAGCCACCTCCACATTCCAAGGTCTCCCAGGCCACCAAGCCACAGTAGGACTCATCTTCAGGAGAGTCCATTTCAACTCTCCCCTCTGGGTAGCTCACCCAGGAGCCCGCAGATTGAGCCTGCCTTGTCCTGACTAAAGAGTGGGAATATGAGGTGGCGTTCCCAGGCATCCATGCTTAGACACCTGCTCTCAAGTCTTTCCATATGGGGCCTCTTGGAACCATCCAATAGGACTCGACTGTCGTGCAGAAGGTAACCTTCAGTTTTGGAGCAGTTCACAAATCCCATCGTAGGCAAAACTTTCTGGCCTCATGAAGCCCCCACACCCTTCAGGAAGAGGCCATGCTGGACAAGAACTCTAGCCTGAGGCACGTCTCATAGTTGACATGACCTCAGTGCAGGAGATCTCGATTCAGCCTCTGCAGAGTGGGCCTGCCATGCCCTCGGTCCCAAACCTCACGCTAGCTTGTGTTTTCCGACTTCCTTCCTCACACTCCTGGCAAACAAGCCCTCCGGACTAGGAACTCCAGAACCACAACCCAGCCCAGTGTCTGCCCAACGGAAGAAAAACGTTTCCCTGTGGGGCTCTCCAGAAAACCCAGATGAGGATCAACCTGCTCGGGCCTCGACGGTACGGGAACTGGATAGGCTGCTCTGGGCACTCATGCTCTGCCTGACACAGCCTGAAGCCAGACGTCCAGACAGACAAGGAGACAGCTGGCCGCACACCCAGCACTTCGGACACGCCATGGTCTTATGCCGTCACCTCATCCTAACCTTGGTTTTCAGATATCTGAACCTAGACATTATATCAATTCTCCACACAGCTGGGTATAGCAAGCACAAAACAGAACTCCTCCTTCCCCATGGCTGTCAAGCTTGCTCTTGGCATGGAGTCACACCTTCAGGGTGGGAGAAACCTTCATGGCCCCTGATGCCACGCCCAAACTTGAGTGCTGCTTGGGCACAAATTCATACTGTGATCCTCAGCATGAGCCCCATGTCAAAGAAAGGCCTGTCAGGGCCTGGACCATGAGCCCACATATGGGGCTTTCCAAGCCCCTATGCACCCCATCCTCACCACGGTTTGAATTTTCCAGTCGCCCCGCCCGTACCTGGAGCTCTGCTCTGGAATCCCTTTCTTGGAAAGACCCATGAGCCAGACAACACGACTCCACCCTTCCCACAAAATGACCCCAAACTCTTGGGAGCTGGGACAAATCCCCAGAGAGGGATACTCGTCCACAGTACCTGAGGCCACCGCTCCAATCCACGGCTATCCCGGACACAACATCCAGAGACAAAAGCCTGAAGGAACGCCTCCCACTCGCCATTGTTTCAGAGGCCCAGGATTCCCTTCGGGCTGTACATCCGGCCTGCCATACCCTAGGCGCCACTCATAAGCTGAGATGGTGTATTCAGACTTCTGTGCCCACAGCCTGGACCCACACAACATCCAGGCTAGGGCCTCTGGACCAAACAGCAAAAGATTGTGCCTGCCCTCTCCAAGGAAAGTGTGCCCAATCCATTGACCACAACCCTACAGGTTAGGGAAAAGCTCCAAGGTCCCTGAGGCCATCAATAGTGTAGGCCCCCCTGGACTAAGAGGGGCTCTCTGACACCAGCGGAGCAACTATCTCCACTTAGACTCTCAGAAAGTGTCCCCAGAGACAGAAGGTTGAAATGGACAGGCCCCCAGGCCCTAATCTGAACCTTAGCTTTGGTTTCCATGTTTCCGTTCTCAGAGGACTGTTTTCGTAGACCAGCACATGGGGTTTTTCTGAGGCACCAAACCAAACCTCTCTCATCTCCACATGGGCAGCTTTCTTACTGGGATGTATCAAACACTTCAAGTAGGAGAGTTCCGCAGGGCCACTGAACAACCAGCACATTCCAAGGTCTCCATGGACCCAAACGCACATTATGACGCATCCTCAGGAGAGGCCAATTCATCTCAGCCCCCTGGGTCGCGTGTTCCAGAGGCAGCAGAACAAACATATCTTGTCGCTAATAGCCAATGGGAATGCGAGGCATGCTGTACAGGGATCCATCCTTCGAACCCTGCTCTCCAGTCCTTCCATATGGTATGTCCTGGAGCCATGCAACAGGACTCGAATGTCTGGCAGAAGGAAACCTTGTGGTTTGGGGCAACCTCCAAACTCAGCGTGGGAAAACTTTTTTGGCCTCATGAGGCCCCCACTTCATGAAGGTGCCATCATGGACACATACTCCAGCCTCAGCCAACGTCTGATCCTCAGCCTGACTTCAGATGCAGGAGATTTTGATTCAGCCTCTGCAGAGTGGGCCTGCTCTGCCCTTGGCTCCAATCCTCACACTAGCTTGTGTTTTCAGACTTCCGTCCTCACACTCCTAGCCCACAAACCCTCACTACTGGGAATTCTGGGGCCACAATGAAGCACTGTGCCTGCCTCCCAGGAGAAAAACATTGTCTATGGCGCTGCCCAGAAACCCCAAATGAGGATCAAACTGCTTGGCCCTCGGCAACACCCCAATTGCATAGTCTACCTTAAACAGTGATGCTCTGTCGCAAATAGCCTGATCCCAGACCTTCCAACAGACACCGACACAGCTGGCTGCACACCCAGCACATTGGACCCGCCACTGCCTTAGGCCACCATCCATTCCCAACCTGGGTTTTCAGTCATCGGAACCTAGACCTTATCTCCAATCCCTGCACAGGGGGGAACCTGATGCACAAGTCAGAACCCCTCCTTCCCCCTGGCAAGAAACCTTGCTGCTGGCAGTGAGTCAAACCTTCAGTGTAGGAGAAAACGGCATGGCCCATGAGGCCACGCCCAAGCGTGAGGGCCGCCTTGGGCACAAACACACATTGTGACCCTCAGCATGAGTACCTTATTCAAGTAACGCCTCTCAGTGACTGGACCAAGAGCCCGCATATGTGGCTTGCCATGCCCATAGGCACCCAGGACTAACTAGATGGTGTGTATTCCAGTTGAGGGAACCCACTGCTGTGCTCTAGAGTCCCTCTCCTGGGGGGTCCCCTGTGGCAGAAAACAGTACTCTTCATTCCCACAGAATGAACACAAACACTTGGGAGCTTGTACAATCCCCCGAGAGGAAGGCTCTTCCTCGGCCTCTGAGACAAACCCTACCCTGACCGGACACTGTAAACGCAACACCCAGAGACAAAATCCTGAGTGACTGCCTCCCACTTGCCCTACTTTGATTTCCAGAGGATCTCCCCTCACGGACTAGAGATCAGGCCTGCCATTACATTGGCCCCTAGCTGAGCCAAGTTTGCTTTTTCAGACATCTGTCCCCACAGCCCTGGCAAACAGAGCCTCTAGGCTGGGTCCTCTGGAGCCATACCACAGGACCGTGCCTGCTCTCTCCTGGGAAACTGTGTCCATTCCTTTGGCCACGCACCTCCAGAATATGAGAAACCTCAAGGCCTCCGAGGACATCCCACTACTGGGAGCCTCACTGGACTCACAGGGGCATTTGGACACAAGCTGAGCAGCTACATCCATGAATGCATGCACACAGATGTCAACAGAGATAGAAGGTTGAGCCGGACAGGCCTTTAGTCCGTAGTCTCAACTCTTGCTTTGGTTTCAGGTGTCACTCCTCAGAGGCTTTGGTTCGAAGAACAGGGTATGGGGCTTTCCTGAGGCACGGAACAGAACTCCTCTCGTCTCCACATGGGAAGTTTCCTTGTTGGAGCCATGTCAAACATCTCATGTTGGAGAATCCTGCAGAGTCCCTGAGCAACCTCCACATTCCAAGGTCTCCCAGGCCACCAAGCCACAGTAGGACTCATCTTCAGGAGAGTCCATTTCAACTCTCCCCTCTGGGTAGCTCACCCAGGAGCCCGCAGATTGAGCCTGCCTTGTCCTGACTAAAGAGTGGGAATATGAGGTGGCGTTCCCAGGCATCCATGCTTAGACACCTGCTCTCGAGTCTTTCCATATGGGGCCTCTTGGAACCATCCAATAGGACTCGACTGTCGTGCAGAAGGTAACCTTCAGTTTTGGAGCAGTTCACAAATCCCATCGTAGGCAAAACTTTCTGGCCTCATGAAGCCCCGACACCCTTCAGGAAGAGGCCATGCTGGACAAGATCTCTAGCCTGAGGCACGTCTCATAGTTGACATGACCTCAGTGCAGGAGATCTCGATTCAGCCTCTGCAGAGTGGGCCTGCCGTGCCCTCGGTCCCAAACCTCACGCTAGCTTGTGTTTTCCGACTTCCTTCCTCACACTCCTGGCAAACAAGCCCTCCGGACTAGGAACTCCGGAACCACAACCCAGCCCAGTGTCTGCCCAACGGAAGAAAAACGTTTCCCTGTGGGGCTCTCCAGAAAACCCAGATGAGGATCAACCTGCTCGGGCCTCGACGGTACGGGAACTGGATAGGCTGCTCTGGGCACTCATGCTCTGCCTGACACAGCCTGAAGCCAGACGTCCAGACAGACAAGGAGACAGCTGGCCGCACACCCAGCACTTCGGACACGCCATGGTCTTGTGCCGTCACCTCATCCTAACCTTGGTTTTCAGATATCTGAACCTAGACATTATATCAATTCTCCACACAGCTGGGTATAGCAAGCACAACACAGAACTCCTCCTTCCCCATGGCTGTCAAGCTTGCTCTTGGCATGGAGTCACACCTTCAGGGTGGGAGAAACCTTCATGGCCCCTGATGCCACGCCCAAACTTGAGTGCTGCTTGGGCACAAATTCACACTGTGACCCTCAGCATGAGCCCCATGTCAAAGAAAGGCCTGTCAGGGCCTGGACCAAGAGACCACATATGGAGCTTTCCAAGCCCCTATGCACCCAATCCTCACCACGCCCGTACCTGGAGCTCTGCTCTGGAATCCCTTTCTTGGAGAGACCCATGAGCCAGACAACACGACTCCACCCTTCCCACAAAATGACCCCAAACTCTTGGGAGCTGGGACAAATCCCCAGAGAGGGATACTCGTCCACAGTACCTGAGGCCACCGCTCCAATCCACGGCTATCCCGGACACAACATCCAGAGACAAAAGCCTGAAGGAACGCCTCCCACTCGCCCTTGTTTCAGAGGCCCAGGAGCTCCCTCTCGGGCTGTACATCCGGACTGCCATACCCTAGGCGCCACTCATAAGCTGAGTTTGTGTATTCAGACTTCTGTGCCCACAGCCTGGACCCACACAACATCCAGGCTAGGGACTCTGGACCAAACAGCGAAAGATTGTGCCTGCCCTCTCCAAGGAAAGTGTGCCCAATCCATTGACCACAACCCTACAGGTTAGGGAAAAGCTCCAAAGTCCCTGAGGCCATCAATAGTATAGGCCACCCTGGACTAAGAGGGGCTCTCTGACACCAGCGGAGCAACTATCTCCACTTAGACTCTCAGACAGTGTCCCCAGAGACAGAAGGTTGAAATGGACAGGACCCCAGGCCCTAATCTGAACCTTAGCTTTGGTTTCCATGTTTCCGTTCTCAGAGGACTGTTTTCATAGACCAGCACATGGGGCTTTTCTGAGGCACCAAACCAAACCTCTCTCATCTCCACATGGGCAGCTTTCTTACTGGGATGTATCAAACACTTCAAGTAGGAGAGTTCCGCAGGGCCACTGAACAACCAGCACATTCCAAGGTCTCCATGGACCCAAAAGCACATTATGACGCATCCTCAGGAGAGGCCAATTCATCTCAGCCCCCTGGGTCGCGTGTTCCAGAGGCAGCAGAACAAACATATCTTGTCGCTAATAGCCAATGGGAATGCGAGGCATGCTGTACAGGGATCCATCCTTCGAACCCTGCTCTCCAGTCCTTCCATATGGTATGTCCTGGAGCCATGCAACAGGACTCGGATGTCCCGCAGAAGGAAACCTTGTGGTTTGGGGCAACCTCCAAACACAGCGTGGGAAAACTTCCTTGGCCTCATGAGGCCCCCACTTCATGAAGGTGCCATCATGGACACATACTCCAGCCTCAGCCAACGTCTGATCCTCAGCCTGACTTCAGATGCAGGAGATTTTGATTCAGCCTCTGCAGAGTGGGCCTGCTCTGCCCTTGGCTCCAATCCTCACACTAGCTTGTGTTTTCAGACTTCCGTCCTCACACTCCTAGCCCACAAACCCTCACTACTGGGAATTCTGGGGCCACAATGAAGCACTGTGCCTGCCTCCCAGGAGAAAAACATTGTCTATGGCGCTGCCCAGAAACCCCAAATGAGGATCAAACTGCTTGGCCCTCGGCAACACCCCAATTGCATAGGCTACCTTAAACAGTGATGCTCTGTCGCAAATAGCCTGAGCCCAGACCTTCCAACAGACACCGACACAGCTGGCTGCACACCCAGCACATTGGACCCGCCACTGCCTTAGGCCACCATCCATTCCCACCCTGGGTTTTCAGTCATCGGAACCTAGACCTTATCTCCAATCCCTGCACAGGGGGGAACCTGATGCACAAGTCAGAACCCCTCCTTCCCCCTGGCAAGAAACCTTGCTGCTGGCAGTGAGTCAAACCTTCAGTGTAGGAGAAAACGGCATGGCCCATGAGGCCACGCCCAAGCGTGAGGGCCGCCTTGGGCACAAACACACATTGTGACCCTCAGCGTGAGTACCTTATTCAAGTAACGCCTCTCAGTGACTGGACCAAGAGCCCGCATATGTGGCTTGCCATGCCCATAGGCACCCAGGACTAACTAGATGGTGTGTATTCCAGTTGAGGGAACCCACTGCTGTGCTCTAGAGTCCCTCTCCTGGGGGGTCCCCTGTGGCAGAAAACAGTACTCTTCATTCCCACAGAATGAACACAAACACTTGGGAGCTTGTACAATCCCCCGAGAGGAAGGCTCTTCCTCGGCCTCTGAGACAAACCCTACCCTGACCGGACACTGTAAACGCAACACCCAGAGACAAAATCCTGAGTGACTGCCTCCCACTTGCCCTACTTTGATTTCCAGAGGATCTCCCCTCACGGACTAGAGATCAGGCCTGCCATTACATTGGCCCCTAGCTGAGCCAAGTTTGCTTTTTCAGACATCTGTCCCCACAGCCCTGGCAAACAGAGCCTCTAGGCTGGGTCCTCTGGAGCCATACCACAGGACCGTGCCTGCTCTCTCCTGGGAAACTGTGTCCATTCCTTTGGCCACGCACCTCCAGAATATGAGAAACCTCAAGGCCTCCGAGGACATCCCACTACTGGGAGCCTCACTGGACTCACAGGGGCATTTGGACACAAGCTGAGCAGCTACATCCATGAATGCATGCACACAGATGTCAACAGAGATAGAAGGTTGAGCCGGACAGGCCTTTAGTCCGTAGTCTCAACTCTTGCTTTGGTTTCAGGTGTCACTCCTCAGAGGCTTTGGTTCGAAGAACAGGGTATGGGGCTTTCCTGAGGCACGGAACAGAACTCCTCTCGTCTCCACATGGGAAGTTTCCTTGTTGGAGCCATGTCAAACATCTCATGTTGGAGAATCCTGCAGAGTCCCTGAGCAACCTCCACATTCCAAGGTCTCCCAGGCCACCAAGCCACAGTAGGACTCATCTTCAGGAGAGTCCATTTCAACTCTCCCCTCTGGGTAGCTCACCCAGGAGCCCGCAGATTGAGCCTGCCTTGTCCTGACTAAAGAGTGGGAATATGAGGTGGCGTTCCCAGGCATCCATGCTTAGACACCTGCTCTCGAGTCTTTCCATATGGGGCCTCTTGGAACCATCCAATAGGACTCGACTGTCGTGCAGAAGGTAACCTTCAGTTTTGGAGCAGTTCACAAATCCCATCGTAGGCAAAACTTTCTGGCCTCATGAAGCCCCGACACCCTTCAGGAAGAGGCCATGCTGGACAAGATCTCTAGCCTGAGGCACGTCTCATAGTTGACATGACCTCAGTGCAGGAGATCTCGATTCAGCCTCTGCAGAGTGGGCCTGCCGTGCCCTCGGTCCCAAACCTCACGCTAGCTTGTGTTTTCCGACTTCCTTCCTCACACTCCTGGCAAACAAGCCCTCCGGACTAGGAACTCCGGAACCACAACCCAGCCCAGTGTCTGCCCAACGGAAGAAAAACGTTTCCCTGTGGGGCTCTCCAGAAAACCCAGATGAGGATCAACCTGCTCGGGCCTCGACGGTACGGGAACTGGATAGGCTGCTCTGGGCACTCATGCTCTGCCTGACACAGCCTGAAGCCAGACGTCCAGACAGACAAGGAGACAGCTGGCCGCACACCCAGCACTTCGGACACGCCATGGTCTTGTGCCGTCACCTCATCCTAACCTTGGTTTTCAGATATCTGAACCTAGACATTATATCAATTCTCCACACAGCTGGGTATAGCAAGCACAAAACAGAACTCCTCCTTCCCCATGGCTGTCAAGCTTGCTCTTGGCATGGAGTCACACCTTCAGGGTGGGAGAAACCTTCATGGCCCCTGATGCCACGCCCAAACTTGAGTGCTGCTTGGGCACAAATTCACACTGTGACCCTCAGCATGAGCCCCATGTCAAAGAAAGGCCTGTCAGGGCCTGGACCAAGAGACCACATATGGAGCTTTCCAAGCCCCTATGCACCCAATCCTCACCACGCCCGTACCTGGAGCTCTGCTCTGGAATCCCTTTCTTGGAGAGACCCATGAGCCAGACAACACGACTCCACCCTTCCCACAAAATGACCCCAAACTCTTGGGAGCTGGGACAAATCCCCAGAGAGGGATACTCGTCCACAGTACCTGAGGCCACCGCTCCAATCCACGGCTATCCCGGACACAACATCCAGAGACAAAAGCCTGAAGGAACGCCTCCCACTCGCCCTTGTTTCAGAGGCCCAGGAGCTCCCTCTCGGGCTGTACATCCGGACTGCCATACCCTAGGCGCCACTCATAAGCTGAGTTTGTGTATTCAGACTTCTGTGCCCACAGCCTGGACCCACACAACATCCAGGCTAGGGACTCTGGACCAAACAGCGAAAGATTGTGCCTGCCCTCTCCAAGGAAAGTGTGCCCAATCCATTGACCACAACCCTACAGGTTAGGGAAAAGCTCCAAGGTCCCTGAGGCCATCAATAGTATAGGCCACCCTGGACTAAGAGGGGCTCTCTGACACCAGCGGAGCAACTATCTCCACTTAGACTCTCAGACAGTGTCCCCAGAGACAGAAGGTTGAAATGGACAGGACCCCAGGCCCTAATCTGAACCTTAGCTTTGGTTTCCATGTTTCCGTTCTCAGAGGACTGTTTTCGTAGACCAGCACATGGGGCTTTTCTGAGGCACCAAACCAAACCTCTCTCATCTCCACATGGGCAGCTTTCTTACTGGGATGTATCAAACACTTCAAGTAGGAGAGTTCCGCAGGGCCACTGAACAACCAGCACATTCCAAGGTCTCCATGGACCCAAAAGCACATTATGACGCATCCTCAGGAGAGGCCAATTCATCTCAGCCCCCTGGGTCGCGTGTTCCAGAGGCAGCAGAACAAACATATCTTGTCGCTAATAGCCAATGGGAATGCGAGGCATGCTGTACAGGGATCCATCCTTCGAACCCTGCTCTCCAGTCCTTCCATATGGTATGTCCTGGAGCCATGCAACAGGACTCGGATGTCCCGCAGAAGGAAACCTTGTGGTTTGGGGCAACCTCCAAACACAGCGTGGGAAAACTTCCTTGGCCTCATGAGGCCCCCACTTCATGAAGGTGCCATCATGGACACATACTCCAGCCTCAGCCAACGTCTGATCCTCAGCCTGACTTCAGATGCAGGAGATTTTGATTCAGCCTCTGCAGAGTGGGCCTGCTCTGCCCTTGGCTCCAATCCTCACACTAGCTTGTGTTTTCAGACTTCCGTCCTCACACTCCTGGCCCACAAGCCCTCCCTACTGGGAATTCTGGGGCCACAATGAAGCACTGTGCCTGCCTCCCAGGAGAAAAACATTGTCTATGGCGCTGCCCAGAAACCCCAAATGAGGATCAAACTGCTTGGCCCTCGGCAACACCCCAATTGCATAGGCTACCTTAAACAGTGATGCTCTGTCGCAAATAGCCTGAGCCCAGACCTTCCAACAGACACCGACACAGCTGGCTGCACACCCAGCACATTGGACCCGCCACTGCCTTAGGCCACCATCCATTCCCAACCTGGGTTTTCAGTCATCGGAACCTAGACCTTATCTCCAATCCCTGCACAGGGGGGAACCTGATGCACAAGTCAGAACCCATCCTTCCCTCTGGCAAGAAACCTTGCTGCTGGCAGTGAGTCAAACCTTCAGTGTAGGAGAAAACGGCATGGCCCATGAGGCCACGCCCAAGCGTGAGGGCCGCCTTGGGCACAAACACACATTGTGACCCTCAGCGTGAGTACCTTATTCAAGTAACGCCTCTCAGTGACTGACCAAGAGCCCGCATATGTGGCTTGCCATGCCCATAGGCACCCAGGACTAACTAGATGGTGTGTATTCCAGTTGAAGGAACCCACTGCTGTGCTCTAGAGTCCCTCTCCTGGGGGGTCCCCTGTGGCAGAAAACAGTACTCTTCATTCCCACAGAATGAACACAAACACTTGGGAGCTTGGACAATCCCCCGAGAGGAAGGCTCTTCCTCGGCCTCTGAGACAACCCCTACCCTGACCGGACACTGTAAACGCAACACCCAGAGACAAAATCCTGAGTGACTGCCTCCCACTTGCCCTACTTTGATTTCCAGAGGATCTCCCCTCACGGACTAGAGATCAGGCCTGCCATTACATTGGCCCCTAGCTGAGCCAAGTTTGCTTTTTCAGACATCTGTCCCCACAGCCCTGGCAAACAGAGCCTCTAGGCTGGGTCCTCTGGAGCCATACCACAGGACCGTGCCTGCTCTCTCCTGGGAAACTGTGTCCATTCCTTTGGCCACACACCTCCAGAATATGAGAAACCTCAAGGCCTCCGAGGACATCCCACTACTGGGAGCCTCACTGGACTCACAGGGGCATTTGGACACAAGCTGAGCAGCTACATCCATGAATGCATGCACACAGATGTCAACAGAGATAGAAGGTTGAGCCGGACAGGCCTTTAGTCCGTAGTCTCAACTCTTGCTTTGGTTTCAGGTGTCACTCCTCAGAGGCTTTGGTTCGAAGAACAGGGTATGGGGCTTTCCTGAGGCACGGAACAGAACTCCTCTCGTCTCCACATGGGAAGTTTCCTTGTTGGAGCCGTGTCAAACATCTCATGTTGGAGAATCCTGCAGAGTCCCTGAGCCACCTCCACATTCCAAGGTCTCCCAGGCCACCAAGCCACAGTAGGACTCATCTTCAGGAGAGTCCATTTCAACTCTCCCCTCTGGGTAGCTCACCCAGGAGCCCGCAGATTGAGCCTGCCTTGTCCTGACTAAAGAGTGGGAATATGAGGTGGCGTTCCCAGGCATCCATGCTTAGACACCTGCTCTCGAGTCTTTCCATATGGGGCCTCTTGGAACCATCCAATAGGACTCGACTGTCGTGCAGAAGGTAACCTTCAGTTTTGGAGCAGTTCACAAATCCCATCGTAGGCAAAACTTTCTGGCCTCATGAAGCCCCCACACCCTTCAGGAAGAGGCCATGCTGGACAAGATCTCTAGCCTGAGGCACGTCTCATAGTTGACATGACCTCAGTGCAGGAGATCTCGATTCAGCCTCTGCAGAGTGGGCCTGCCGTGCCCTCGGTCCCAAACCTCACGCTAGCTTGTGTTTTCCGACTTCCTTCCTCACACTCCTGGCAAACAAGCCCTCCTGACTAGGAACTCCAGAACCAAAACCCAGCCCAGTGTCTGCCCAACGGAAGAAAAACGTTTCCCTGTGGGGCTCTCCAGAAAACCCAGATGAGGATCAACCTGCTCGGGCCTCGACGGTACCCGAACTGGATAGGCTGCTCTGGGCACTCATGCTCTGCCTGACACAGCCTGAAGCCAGACGTCCAGACAGACAAGGAGACAGCTGGCCGCACACCCAGCACTTCGGACACGCCATGGTCTTGTGCCGTCACCTCATCCTAACCTTGGTTTTCAGATATCTGAACCTAGACATTATATCAATTCTCCACACAGCTGGGTATAGCAAGCACAAAACAGAACTCCTCCTTCCCCATGGCTGTCAAGCTTGCTCTTGGCATGGAGTCACACCTTCAGGGTGGGAGAAACCTTCATGGCCCCTGATGCCACGCCCAAACTTGAGTGCTGCTTGGGCGCAAATTCACACTGTGACCCTCAGCATGAGCCCCATGTCAAAGAAAGTCCTGTCAGGGCCTGGACCAAGAGCCCACATATGGAGCTTTCCAAGCCCCTATGCAACCAATCCTCACCACGCCCGTACCTGGAGCTCTGCTCTGGAATCCCTTTCTTGGAGAGACCCATGAGCCAGACAACACGACTCCACCCTTCCCACAAAATGACCCCAAACTCTTGGGAGCTGGGACAAATCCCCAGAGAGGGATACTCGTCCACAGTACCTGAGGCCACCGCTCCAATCCACGGCTATCCCGGACACAACATCCAGAGACAAAAGCCTGAAGGAACGCCTCCCACTCGCCCTTGTTTCAGAGGCCCAGGAGCTCCCTCTCGGGCTGTACATCCGGTCGGCCATACCCTAGGCGCCACTCATAAGCTGAGTTGGTGTATTCAGACGACTTCTGTGCCCACCTCCTGGACCCACAGAACATCCAGGCTAGGGCCTCTGGAAAAACAGCGAAAGATTGTGCCTGCCCTCTCCAAGGAAAGTGTGCCCAATCCATTGACCACAACCCTACAGGTTAGGGAAAAGCTCCAAGGTCCCTGAGGCCATCAATAGTATAGGCCACCCTGGACTAAGAGGGGCTCTCTGACACCAGCGGAGCAACTATCTCCACTTAGACTCTCAGACAGTGTCCCCAGAGACAGAAGGTTGAAATGGACAGGACCCCAGGCCCTAATCTGAACCTTAGCTTTGGTTTCCATGTTTCCGTTCTCAGAGGACTGTTTTCATAGACCAGCACATGGGGCTTTACTGAGGCACCTAACCAAACCTCTCTCATCTCCACATGGGCAGGTTTCTTACTGGGATGTATCAAACACTTCAGGTAGGAGAGTTCCGCAGGGCCACTGAACAACCAGCACATTCCAAGGTCTTCATGGACCCAAAAGCACATTATGACGCATCCTCAGGAGAGGCCATTTCATCTCATCCCCCTGGGTCGCGTGTTCCAGAGGCAGCAGATCAAACATATCTTGTCGCTAATAGCCAATGGGAATGCGAGGCATGCAGTTCAGGGATCCATCCTTCGAACACTGCTCTCCAGTCCTTCAATATGGTATGTCCTGGAGCCATGTAACAGGACTCGAATGTCCCGCAGAAGGAAACCTTGTGGTTTGGGGCAACCTCCAAACTCAGCGTGGGAAAACTTCCTTGGCCTCATGAGGCCCCCACTTCATGAAGGTGCCATCATGGACACATACTCCAGCCTCAGCCAACGTCTGATCCTCAGCCTGACTTCAGATGCAGGAGATTTTGATTCAGCCTCTGCAGAGTGGGCCTGCTCTGCCCTTGGCTCCAATCCTCACACTAGCTTGTGTTTTCAGACTTCCGTCCTCACACTCCTGGCCCTCAAACCCTCCCTACTGGGAATTCTGGGGCCACAATGAAGCACTGTGCCTGCCTCCCAAGAGAAAAACATTGTCTAAGGCGCTGCCCAGAAACCCCAAATGAGGATCAAACTGCTTGGCCCTCGGCAACACCCCAATTGCATAGGCTACCTTAAACAGTGATGCTCTGTCGCAAATAGCCTGAGCCCAGACCTTCCAACAGACACCGACACAGCTGGCTGCACACCCAGCACATTGGACCCGCCACTGCCTTAGGCCACCATCCATTCCCAACCTGGGTTTTCAGTCATCGGAACCTAGACCTTATCTCCAATCCATGCACAGGGGGAACCTGATGCACAAGTCAGAACCCCTCCTTCCCCCTGGCAAGAAACCTTGCTGCTGGCAGTGAGTCAAAACTTCAGTGAAGGAGAAAACGGCATGGCCCATGAGGCCACGCCCAAGCGTGAGGGCCGCCTTGGGCACAAACACACATTGTGACCCTCAGCGTGAGTACCTTATTCAAGTAACGCCTCTCAGTGACTGGACCAAGAGCCCGCATATGTGGCTTGCCATGCCCATAGGCACCCAGGACTAACTAGATGGTGTGTATTCCAGTTGAGGGAACTCACTGCTGTGCTCTAGAGTCCCTCTCCTGGGGGGTCCCCTGTGGCAGAAAACAGTACTCTTCATTCCCACAGAATGAACACAAACACTTGGGAGCTTGGACAATCCCGCCGAGAGGAAGGCTCTTCCTCGGCCTCTGAGACAAACCCTACCCTAACCGGACACTGTAAACGCAACACCCAGAGACAAAATCCTGAGTGACTGCCTCCCACTTGCCCTACTTTGATTTCTAGAGGATCTCCCCTCACGGACTAGAGATCAGGCCTGCCATTACATTGGCCCCTAGCTGAGCCAAGTTTGCTTTTTCAGACATCTGTCCCCAGGGCCCTGGCAAACACAGCCTCTAGGCTGGGTCCTCTGGAGCCATACCACAGGACCGTGCCTGCTCTCTCCTGGGAAACTGTGTCCATTCCTTTGGCCACACACCTCCAGAATATGAGAAACCTCAAGGCCTCCGAGGACATCCCACTACTGAGAGCCTCACTGGACTCACAGGGGCATTCGGACACAAGCTGAGCAGTTACATCCATGAATGAATGCACACAGATGTCAACAGAGACAGAAGGTTGAGCCGGACAGGCCTATAGGCCGTAGTCTCAACTCTTGCTTTGGTTTCCAGGTGTCACTCCTCAGAGGCTTTGGTTCGAAGAACAGGGTATGGGGCTTTCCTGAGGCACAGAACAGAACTCCTCTCGTCTCCACATGGGAAGTTTCCTTGTTGGAGCCGTGTCAAACACCTGATGTTGGAGAATCCTGCAGAGTCCCTGAGCCACCTCCACATTCCAAGGTCTCCCAGGCCACCAAGCCACAGTAGGACTCATCTTCAGGAGAGACCATTTCATCTCTCCCCTCTGGGTAGCTCACCCAGGAGCCCGCAGATTGAGCCTGCCTTGTCCTGACTAAAGAGTGGGAATATGAGGTGGCGTTCCCAGGCATCCATGCTTAGACACCTGCTCTCGAGTCTTTCCATATGGGGCCTCTTGGAACCATCCAATAGGACTCGACTGTCATGCAGAAGGTAACCTTCAGTTTTGGAGCAGTTCAAAAATCCCATCGTAGGCAAAACTTTCTGGCCCCATGAAGTCACCACACCCTTCAGGAAGAGGCCATGCTGGACAAGAACTCTAGCCTGAGGAACCTCTCATAGTTGACATGACCTCAGTGCAGGAGATCTCGATTCAGCCTCTGCAGAGTGGGCCTGCCGTGCCCTCGGTCCCAAACCTCACGCTAGCCTGTGTTTTCAGACTTCCTTCCTCACACTCCTGGCAAACAAGCCCTCCGGACTAGGAACTCCGGAACCTAAACCCAGCCCAGTGTCTGCCCAACGGAAGAAAAACGTTTCCCTGTGGGGCTCTCCAGAAAAAACCGGATGAAGATCAACCTGCTCGGGCCTCGACGGTACCCGAACTGGATAGGCTGCTCTGGGCACTCATGCTCTGCCTGACACAGCCTGAAGCCAGACGTCCAGTCAGACAAGGAGACAGCTGGCCGCACACCCAGCACTTCGGACACGCCATGGTCTTATGCCGTCACCTTATCCTAACCATGGTTTTCAGATATCTGAACCTAGACATTATATCAATTCTCCACACAGCTGGGTATAGCAAGCACAAAACAGAACTCCTCTTTTCCCATGGCTGTCAAGCTTGCTCTTGGCATGGAGTCACACCTTCAGGGTGGGAGAAATCTTCATGGCTCCTGATGCCACGCCCAAACTTGAGTGCTGCTTGGGCACAAATTCACACTGTGACCCTCAGCATGAGCCCCATGTCAAAGAAAGGCCTGTCAGGGCCTGGACCAAGAGCCCACATATGGGGCTTGCCAAGCCCCTATGCACCCAATCCTCACCACGGTTTGAATTTTCCAGTCGCCCCGCCCGTACCTGGAGCTCTGCTCTGGAATCCCTTTCTTGGAGAGACCCATGAGCCAGACAACACGACTCCACCCTTCCCACAAAATGACCCCAAACTCTTGGGAGCTGGGACAAATGCCCAGAGAGGGATAATCGACCACAGTACCTGAGACCACCGCTCCAATCCACGGCTATCCCGGACACAACATCCAGAGACAAAAGCCTGAAGGAACGCCTCCCACTCGCCCTTGTTTCAGAGGCCCAGGAGCTCCCTCTCGGGCTGTACATCCGGCCTGCCATACCCTAGACGCCACTCATAAGCTGAGTTTGTGTATTCAGACTTCTGTGACCACAGCCTGGACCCACACAACATCCAGGCTAGGGCCTCTGGACCAAACAGCGAAAGATTGTGCCTGCCCTCTCCAAGGAAAGTGTGCCCAATCCATTGACCACAACACTACAGGTTAGGGAAAAGCTCCAAGGAACCTGAGGCCATCATAGTATAGGCCACCCTGGACTAAGAGGGGCTCTCTGAAAGCAGCGGAGCAACTATCTCCACTTAGAATCTCAGACAGTGTCCCCAGAGACAGAAGGTTGAAATGGACAGGCCCCCAGGCCCTAATCTGAACCTTAGCTTTGGTTTCCATGTTTCCGTTCTCAGAGGACTGTTTTCGTAAACCAGCACATGGGGCTTTTCTGAGGCACCAAACCAAACATCTCTCATCTCCACATGGGCAGGTTTCTTACTGGGATGTATCAAACACTTCAGGTAGGAGAGTTCCGCAGGGCCACTGAACAACCAGCACATTCCAAGGTCTCCATGGACCCAAACGCACATTATGACGCATCCTCAGGAGAGGCCATTTCAACTCAGCCCCCTGGGTCGCGTGTTCCAGAGGCAGCAGATCAAACATATCTTGTCGCTAATAGCCAATGGGAATGCGAGGCATGCTGTACAGGGATCCATCCTTCGAACCCTGCTCTCCAGTCCTTCCATATGGTATGTCCTGGAGCCATGCAACAGGACTCGAATGTCCCGCAGAAGGAAACCTTGTGGTTTGGGGCAACCTCCAAACTCAGCGTGGGAAAACTTCCTTGGCCTCATGAGGCCCCCACTTCATGAAGGTGCCATCATGGACACATACTCCAGCCTCAGCCAACGTCTGATCCTCAGCCTGACTTCAGATGCAGGAGATTTTGATTCAGCCTCTGCAGAGTGGGCCTGCTCTGCCCTTGGCTAAAATCCTCACACTAGCTTGTGTTTTCAGACTTCCGTCCTCACACTCCTGGCCCAAAAACCCTCCCTACTGGTAATTCTTGGGCCCCAATGAAGCACTGTGCCTGCCTCCCAGGAGAAAAACATTGTCTATGGCGCTGCCCAGAAACCCCAAATGAGGATAAAACTGCTTGGCCCTCGGCAACACCCCAATTGCATAGGCTACCTTAAACAGTGATGCTCTGTCGCAAATAGCCTGAGCCCAGACCTTCCAACAGACACCGACACAGCTGGCTGCACACCCAGCACATTGGACCCGCCACTGCCTTAGGCCACCATCCATTCCCACCCTGGGTTTTCAGTCATCGGAACCTAGACCTTATCTCCAATCCCTGCACAGGGGGGAACCTGATGCACAAGTCAGAACCCCTCCTTCCCCCTGGCAAGAAACCTTGCTGCTGGCAGTGAGTCAAACCTTCAGTGTAGGAGAAAACGGCATGGCCCATGAGGCCACGCCCAAGCGTGAGGGCCGCCTTGGGCACAAACACACATTGTGACCCTCAGCGTGAGTACCTTATTCAAGTAACGCCTCTCAGTGACTGGACCAAGAGCCCGCATATGTGGCTTGCCATGCCCATAGGCACCCAGGACTAACTAGATGGTGTGTATTCCAGTTGAGGGAACCCACTGCTGTGCTCTAGAGTCCCTCTCCTGGGGGGTCCCCTGTGGCAGAAAACAGTACTCTTCATTCCCACAGAATGAACACAAACACTTGGGAGCTTGGACAATCCCCCGAGAGGAAGGCTCTTCCTTGGCCTCTGACACAACCCCTACCCTGACCGGACACTGTAAACCCAACACCGAGAGACAAAATCCTGAGGGACTGCCTCCCACTTGCCCTACTTTGATTTCCAGAGGATCTCCCCTCACGCAGTAGAGATCAGGCCTGCCATTACATTGGCCCCTAGCTGAGCCAAGTTTGCTTTTTCAGACATCTGTCCCCACAGCCCTGGCAAACACAGCCTCTAGGCTGGGTCCTCTGGAGCCATACCACAGGACCGTGCCTGCTCTCTCCTGGGAAACTGTGTCCATTCCTTTGGCCACACACCTCCAGAATATGAGAAACCTCAAGGCCTCCGAGGACATCCCACTACTGGGAGCCTCACTGGACTCACAGGGGCATTCGGACACAAGCTGAGCAGCTACATCCATGAATGCATGCACACAGATGTCAACAGAGATAGAAGGTTGAGCCGGACAGGCCTTTAGGCCGTAGTCTCAACTCTTGCTTTGGTTTCCAGGTGTCACTCCTCAGAGGCTTTGGTTCGAAGAACAGGGTATGGGGCTTTCCTGAGGCACGGAACAGAACTCCTCTCGTCTCCACATGGGAAGTTTCCTTGTTGGAGCCGTGTCAAACACCTCATGTTGGAGAATCCTTCAGAGTCCCTGAGCCATCTCCACATTCCAAGGTCTCCCAGGCCACGAAGCCACAGTAGGACTCATCTTCAGGAGAGTCTATTTCAACTCTCCCCTCTGGGTAGCTCACCCAGGAGCCCGCAGATTGAGCCTGCCTTGTCCTGACTAAAGAGTGGGAATATGAGGTGGCGTTCCCAGGCATCCATGCTTAGACACCTGCTCTCGAGTCTTTCCATATGGGGCCTCTTGGAACCATCCAATAGGACTCGACTGTTGTGCAGAAGGTAACCTTCAGTTTTGGAGCAGTTCAAAAATCCCATCGTAGGCAAAACTTTCTGGCCTCATGAAGCCACCACACCCTTCAGGAAGAGGCCATGCTGGACAAGAACTCTAGCCTCAGGCACGTCTCATAGTTGACATGACCTCAGTGCAGGAGATCTCGATTCAGCCTCTGCAGAGTGGGCCTGCCGTGCCCTCGGTCCCAAACCTCACGCTAGCTTGTGTTTTCCGACTTCCTTCCTCACACTCCTGGCAAACAAGCCCTCCGGACTAGGAACTCCGGAACCACAACCCAGCCCAGTGTCTGCCCAACGGAAGAAAAACGTTTCCCTGTGGGGCTCTCCAGAAAACCCAGATGAGGATCAACCTGCTCGGGCCTCGACGGTACCCGAACTGGATAGGCTGCTCTGGGCACTCATGCTCTGCCTGACACAGCCTGAAGCCAGACGTCCAGACAGACAAGGAGACAGCTGGCCGCACACCCAGCACTTCGGACACGCCATGGTCTTATGCCGTCACCTCATCCTAACCTTGGTTTTCAGATATCTGAACCTAGACATTATATCAATTCTCCACACAGCTGGGTATAGCAAGCACAAAACAGAACTCCTCCTTCCCCATGGCTGTCAAGCTTGCTCTTGGCATGGAGTCACACCTTCAGGGTGGGAGAAACCTTCATGGCCCCTGATGCCACGCCCAAAGTTGAGTGCTGCTTGGGCACAAATTCACACTGTGACCCTCAGCATGAGCCCCATGTCAAAGAAAGGCCTGTCAGGGCCTGGACCAAGAGCCCACATATGGGGCTTGCCAAGCCCCTATGCACCCAATCCTCACCACGGTTTGAATTTTCCAGTCGCCCCGCCCATACCTTGAGCTCTGCTCTGGAATCCCTTTCTTGGAGAGACCCATGAGCCAGACAACACGACTCCACCCTTTCCACAAAATGACCCCAAACTCTTGGGAGCTGGGACAAATCCCCAGAGAGGGATACTCGTCCACAGTACCTGAGGCCACCGCTCCAATCCACGGCTATCCCGACACAACATCCAGAGACAAAAGCCTGAAGGAACGCCTCCCACTCGCCCTTGTTTCAGAGGCCCAGGAGCTCCCTCTCGGGCTGTACATCCGGCCTGCCATACCCTAGGCGCCACTCATAAGCTGAGTTGGTGTATTCAGACTTCTGTGCCCACAGCCTGGACCCACACAACATCCAGGCTAGGGCCTCTGGACCAAACAGCGAAAGATTGTGCCTGCCCTCTCCAAGGAAAGTGTGCCCAATCCATTGACCACAACCCTACAGGTTAGGGAAAAGTTCCAAGGTCCCTGAGGCCATCAATAGTATAGGCCACCCTGGACTAAGAGGGGCTCTCTGACACCAGCGGAGCAACTATCTCCACTTAGACTCTCAGACAGTGTCCCCAGAGACAGAAGGTTGAAATGGACAGGCCCCCAGGCCCTAATCTGAACCTTAGCTTTGGTTTCCATGTTTCCGTTCTCAGAGGACTGTTTTCGTAGACCAGCATATGGGGCTTTTCTGCGGCACCAAACCAAACCTCTCTCATCTCCACATGGGCAGCTTTCTTACTGCGATGTATCAAACACTTCAGGTAGGATAGTTCCGTAGGGCCAAAGAACAACCAGCACATTCCAAGGTCTCCATGGACCCAAACGCACATTATGACGCATCCTCAGGAGAGGCCATTTCAACTCAGCCCCCTGGGTCGCGAGTTCCAGAGGCAGCAGATCAAACATATCTTGTCGCTAATAGCCAATGGGAATGCGAGGCATGCTGTACAGGGATCCATCCTTCGAACCCTGCTCTCCAGTCCTTCCATATGGTATGTCCTGGAGCCATGCAACAGGACTTGAATGTCCCGCAGAAGGAAACCTTGTGGTTTGGGGCAACCTCCAAACTCAGCATGGGAAAACTTCCTTGGCCTCATGAGGCCCCCACTTCATGAAGGTGCCATCATGGACACATACTCCAGCCTCAGCCAACGTCTGATCCTCAGCCTGACTTCAGATGCAGGAAATTTTGATTCAGCCTCTGCAGAGTGGGCCTGCTCTGCCCTTGGCTCCAATCCTCACACTAGCTTGTGTATTCAGACTTCCGTCCTCACACTCCTGGCCCACAAACCCTCCCTACTGAAAATTCTGGGGCCACAATGAAGCACTGTGCCTTCCTCCCAGGAGAAAAACATTGTCTATGGCGCTGCCCAGAAACCCCAAATGAGGATAAAACTGCTTGGCCCTCGGCAACACCCCAATTGCATAGGCTACCTTAAACAGTGATGCTCTGTCGCAAATAGCCTGAGCCCAGACCTTCCAACAGACACCGACACAGCTGGCTGCACACCCAGCACATTGGACCCGCCACTGCCTTAGGCCACCATCCATTCCCAACCTGGTTTTTCAGTTATCGGAACCTAGACCTTATCTCCAATCCCTGCACAGGGGGGAACCTGATGCACAAGTCAGAACCCCTCCTTCCCCCTGGCAAGAAACCTTGCTGCTGGCAGTGAGTCAAACCTTCAGTGTAGGAGAAAACGGCATGGCCCATGAGGCCACGCCCAAGCGTGAGGGCCGCCTTGGGCACAAACACACATTGTGACCCTCAGCGTGAGTACCTTATTCAAGTAACGCCTCTCAGTGACTGGACCAAGAGCCCGCATATGTGGCTTGCCATGCCCATAGGCACCCAGGACTAACTAGATGGTGTGTATTCCAGTTGAGGGAACCCACTGCTGTGCTCTAGAGTCCCTCTCCTGGGGGGTCCCCTGTGGCAGAAAACAGTACTCTTCATTCCCACAGAATGAACACAAACACTTGGGAGCTTGGACAATCCCCCGAGAGGAAGGCTCTTCCTTGGCCTCTGACACAACCCCTACCCTGACCGGACACTGTAAACCCAACACCGAGAGACAAAATCCTGAGGGACTGCCTCCCACTTGCCCTACTTTGATTTCCAGAGGATCTCCCCTCACGCACTAGAGATCAGGCCTGCCATTACATTGGCCCCTAGCTGAGCCAAGTTTGCTTTTTCAGACATCTGTCCCCACAGCCCTGGCAAACACAGCCTCTTGGCTGGGTCCTCTGGAGCCATAACACAGGACCGTGCCTGCTCTCTCCTGGGAAACTGTGTCCATTCCTTTGGCCACACACCTCCAGAATATGAGAAACCTCAAGGCCTCCGAGGACATCCCACTACTGGGAGCCTCACTGGACTCACAGGGGCATTCGGACACAAGCTGAGCAGCTACATCCATGAATGCATGCACACAGATGTCAACAGAGATAGAAGGTTGAGCCGGACAGGCCTTTAGGCCGTAGTCTCAACTCTTGCTTTGGTTTCCAGGTGTCACTCCTCAGAGGCTTTGGTTCGAAGAACAGGGTATGGGGCTTTCCTGAGGCACGGAACAGAACTCCTCTCGTCTCCACATGGGAAGTTTCCTTGTTGGAGCCGTGTCAAACACCTCATGTTGGAGAATCCTTCAGAGTCCCTGAGCCATCTCCACATTCCAAGGTCTCCCAGGCCACGAAGCCACAGTAGGACTCATCTTCAGGAGAGTCTATTTCAACTCTCCCCTCTGGGTAGCTCACCCAGGAGCCCGCAGATTGAGCCTGCCTTGTCCTGACTAAAGAGTGGGAATATGAGGTGGCGTTCCCAGGCATCCATGCTTAGACACCTGCTCTCGAGTCTTTCCATATGGGGCCTCTTGGAACCATCCAATAGGACTCGACTGTCGTGCAGAAGGTAACCTTCAGTTTTGGAGCAGTTCACAAATCCCATCGTAGGCAAAACTTTCTGGCCTCATGAAGCCACCACACCCTTCAGGAAGAGGCCATGCTGGACAAGAACTCTAGCCTCAGGCACGTCTCATAGTTGACATGACCTCAGTGCAGGAGATCTCGATTCAGCCTCTGCAGAGTGGGCCTGCCGTGCCCTCGGTCCCAAACCTCACGCTAGCTTGTGTTTTCCGACTTCCTTCCTCACACTCCTGGCAAACAAGCCCTCCGGACTAGGAACTCCAGAACCACAACCCAGCCCAGTGTCTGCCCAACGGAAGAAAAACGTTTCCCTGTGGGGCTCTCCAGAAAACACAGATGAGGATCAACCTGCTCGGGCCTCGACGGTACCCGAACTGGATAGGCTGCTCTGGGCACTCATGCTCTGCCTGACACAGCCTGAAGCCAGACGTCCAGACAGACAAGGAGACAGCTGGCCGCACACCCAGCACTTCGGACACGCCATGGTCTTATGCCGTCACCTCATCCTAACCTTGGTTTTCAGATATCTGAACCTAGACATTATATCAATTCTCCACACAGCTGGGTATAGCAAGCACAAAACAGAACTCCTCCTTCCCCATGGCTATCAAGCTTGCTCTTGGCATGGAGTCACACCTTCAGGGTGGGAGAAACCTTCATGGCCCCTGATGCCACGCCCAAACTTGAGTGCTGCTTGGGCACAAATTCACACTGTGACCCTCAGCATGAGCCCCATGTCAAAGAAAGTCCTGTCAGGGCCTGGACCAAGAGCCCACATATGGGGCTTGCCAAGCCCCTATGCACCCAATCCTCACCACGGTTTGAATTTTCCAGTCGCCCCGCCCATACCTGGAGCTCTGCTCTGGAATCCCTTTCTTGGAGAGACCCATGAGCCAGACAACACGACTCCACCCTTTCCACAAAATGACCCCAAACTCTTGGGAGCTGGGACAAATCCCCAGAGAGGGATACTCGTCCACAGTACCTGAGGCCACCGCTCCAATCCACGGCTATCCCGACACAACATCCAGAGACAAATGCCTGAAGGAACGCCTCCCACTCGCCCTTGTTTCAGAGGCCCAGGAGCTCCCTCTCGGGCTGTACATCCGGCCTGCCATACCCTAGGCGCCACTCATAAGCTGAGTTGGTGTATTCAGACTTCTGTGCCCACAGCCTGGACCCACACAACATCCAGGCTAGGGCCTCTGGACCAAACAGCGAAAGATTGTGCCTGCCCTCTCCAAGGAAAGTGTGCCCAATCCATTGACCACAACCCTACAGGTTAGGGAAAAGCTCCAAGGTCCCTGAGGCCATCAATAGTATAGGCCACCCTGGACTAAGAGGGGCTCTCTGACACCAGCGGAGCAACTATCTCCACTTAGACTCTCAGACAGTGTCCCCAGAGACAGAAGGTTGAAATGGACAGGCCCCCAGGCCCTAATCTGAACCTTAGCTTTGGTTTCCATGTTTCCGTTCTCAGAGGACTGTTTTCGTAGACCAGCACATGGGGTTTTTCTGAGGCACCAAACCAAACATCTCTCATCTCCACATGGGCAGCTTTCTTACTGGGATGTATCAAACACTTCAGGTAGGAGAGTTCCGCAGGGCCACTGAACAACCAGCACATTCCAAGGTCTCCATGGACCCAAACGCACATTATGACGCATCCTCAGGAGAGGCCATTTCAACTCAGCCCCCTGGGTCGCGAGTTCCAGAGGCAGCAGATCAAACATATCTTGTCGCTAATAGCCAATGGGAATGCGAGGCATGCTGTACAGGGATCCATCCTTCGAACCCTGCTCTCCAGTCCTTCCATATGGTATGTCCTGGAGCCATGCAACAGGACTCGAATGTCCCGCAGAAGGAAACCTTGTGGTTTGGGGCAACCTCCAAACTCAGCGTGGGAAAACTTCCTTGGCCTCATGAGGCCCCCACTTCATGAAGGTGCCATCATGGACACATACTCCAGCCTCAGCCAACGTCTGATCCTCAGCCTGACTTCAGATGCAGGAGATTTTGATTCAGCCTCTGCAGAGTGGGCCTGCTCTGCCCTTGGCTCCAATCCTCACACTAGCTTGTGTATTCAGACTTCCGTCCTCACACTCCTGGCCCACAAACCCTCCCTACTGAAAATTCTGGGGCCACAATGAAGCACTGTGCCTGCCTCCCAGGAGAAAAACATTGTCTATGGCGCTGCCCAGAAACCCCAAATGAGGATCAAACTGCTTGGCCCTCGGCAACACCCCAATTGCATAGGCTACCTTAAACAGTGATGCTCTGTCGCAAATAGCCTGAGCCCAGACCTTCCAACAGACACCGACACAGCTGGCTGCACACCCAGCACATTGGACCCGCCACTGCCTTAGGCCACCATCCATTCCCAACCTGGGTTTTCAGTCATCGGAACCTAGACCTTATCTCCAATCCCTGCACAGGGGGGAACCTGATGCACAAGTCAGAACCCCTCCTTCCCCCTGGCAAGAAACCTTGCTGCTGGCAGTGAGTCAAACCTTCAGTGTAGGAGAAAACGGCATGGCCCATGAGGCCACGCCCAAGCGTGAGGGCCGCCTTGGGCACAAACACACATTGTGACCCTCAGCGTGAGTACCTTATTCAAGTAACGCCTCTCAGTGACTGGACCAAGAGCCCGCATATGTGGCTTGCCATGCCCATAGGCACCCAGGACTAACTAGATGGTGTGTATTCCAGTTGAGGGAACCCACTGCTGTGCTCTAGAGTCCCTCTCCTGGGGGGTCCCCTGTGGCAGAAAACAGTACTCTTCATTCCCACAGAATGAACACAAACACTTGGGAGCTTGGACAATCCCCCGAGAGGAAGGCTCTTCCTTGGCCTCTGACACAACCCCTACCCTGACCGGACACTGTAAACCCAACACCGAGAGACAAAATCCTGAGGGACTGCCTCCCACTTGCCCTACTTTGATTTCCAGAGGATCTCCCCTCACGCACTAGAGATCAGGCCTGCCATTACATTGGCCCCTAGCTGAGCCAAGTTTGCTTTTTCAGACATCTGTCCCCACAGCCCTGGCAAACACAGCCTCTAGGCTGGGACCTCTGGAGCCATACCACAGGACCGTGCCTGCTCTCTCCTGGGAAACTGTGTCCATTCCTTTGGCCACACACCTCCAGAATATGAGAAACCTCAAGGCCTCCGAGGACATCCCACTACTGGGAGCCTCACTGGACTCACAGGGGCATTCGGACACAAGCTGAGCAGCTACATCCATGAATGCATGCACACAGATGTCAACAGAGATAGAAGGTTGAGCCGGACAGGCCTTTAGGCCGTAGTCTCAACTCTTGCTTTGGTTTCCAGGTGTCACTCCTCAGAGGCTTTGGTTCGAAGAACAGGGTATGGGGCTTTCCTGAGGCACGGAACAGAACTCCTCTCGTCTCCACATGGGAAGTTTCCTTGTTGGAGCCGTGTCAAACACCTCATGTTGGAGAATCCTTCAGAGTCCCTGAGCCATCTCCACATTCCAAGGTCTCCCAGGCCACGAAGCCACAGTAGGACTCATCTTCAGGAGAGTCTATTTCAACTCTCCCCTCTGGGTAGCTCACCCAGGAGCCCGCAGATTGAGCCTGCCTTGTCCTGACTAAAGAGTGGGAATATGAGGTGGCGTTCCCAGGCATCCATGCTTAGACACCTGCTCTCGAGTCTTTCCATATGGGGCCTCTTGGAACCATCCAATAGGACTCGACTGTCGTGCAGAAGGTAACCTTCAGTTTTGGAGCAGTTCACAAATGCCATCGTAGGCAAAACTTTCTGGCCTCATGAAGCCACCACACCCTTCAGGAAGAGGCCATGCTGGACAAGAACTCTAGCCTGAGGCACGTCTCATAGTTGACATGACCTCAGTGCAGGAGATCTCGATTCAGCCTCTGCAGAGTGGGCCTGCCGTGCCCTCGGTCCCAAACCTCACGCTAGCTTGTGTTTTCCGACTTCCTTCCTCACACTCCTGGCAAACAAGCCCTCCGGACTAAGAACTCCGGAACCACAACCCAGCCCAGTGTCTGCCCAACGGAAGAAAAACGTTTCCCTGTGGGGCTCTCCAGAAAACCCAGATGAGGATCAACCTGCTCGGGCCTCGACGGTACCCGAACTGGATAGGCTGCTCTGGGCACTCATGCTCTGCCTGACACAGCCTGAAGCCAGACGTCCAGACAGACAAGGAGACAGCTGGCCGCACACCCAGCACTTCGGACACGCCATGGTCTTATGCCGTCACCTCATCCTAACCTTTGTTTTCAGATATCTGAACCTAGACATTATATCAATTCTCCACACAGCTGGGTATAGCAAGCACAAAACAGAACTCCTCCTTCCCCATGGCTATCAAGCTTGCTCTTGGCATGGAGTCACACCTTCAGGGTGGGAGAAACCTTCATGGCCCCTGATGCCACGCCCAAACTTGAGTGCTGCTTGGGCACAAATTCACACTGTGACCCTCAGCATGAGCCCCATGTCAAAGAAAGTCCTGTCAGGGCCTGGACCAAGAGCCCACATATGGGGCTTGCCAAGCCCCTATGCACCCAATCCTCACCACGGTTTGAATTTTCCAGTCGCCCCGCCCATACCTGGAGCTCTGCTCTGGAATCCCTTTCTTGGAGAGACCCATGAGCCAGACAACACGACTCCACCCTTTCCACAAAATGACCCCAAACTCTTGGGAGCTGGGACAAATCCCCAGAGAGGGATACTCGTCCACAGTACCTGAGGCCACCGCTCCAATCCACGGCTATCCCGACACAACATCCAGAGACAAAAGCCTGAAGGAACGCCTCCCACTCGCCCTTGTTTCAGAGGCCCAGGAGCTCCCTCTCGGGCTGTACATCCGGCCTGCCATACCCTAGGCGCCACTCATAAGCTGAGTTGGTGTATTCAGACTTCTGTGCCCACAGCCTGGACCCACACAACATCCAGGCTAGGGCCTCTGGACCAAACAGCGAAAGATTGTGACTGCCCTCTCCAAGGAAAGTGTGCCCAATCCATTGACCACAACCCTACAGGTTAGGGAAAAGCTCCAAGGTCCCTGAGGCCATCAATAGTATAGGCCACCCTGGACTAAGAGGGGCTCTCTGACACCAGCGGAGCAACTATCTCCACTTAGACTCTCAGACAGTGTCCCCAGAGACAGAAGGTTGAAATGGACAGGCCCCCAGGCCCTAATCTGAACCTTAGCTTTGGTTTCCATGTTTCCGTTCTCAGAGGACTGTTTTCGTAGACCAGCACATGGGGTTTTTCTGAGGCACCAAACCAAACATCTCTCATCTCCACATGGGCAGCTTTCTTACTGGGATGTATCAAACACTTCAGGTAGGAGAGTTCCGCAGGGCCACTGAACAACCAGCACATTCCAAGGTCTCCATGGACCCAAACGCACATTATGACGCATCCTCAGGAGAGGCCATTTCAACTCAGCCCCCTGGGTCGCGAGTTCCAGAGGCAGCAGATCAAACATATCTTGTCGCTAATAGCCAATGGGAATGCGAGGCATGCTGTACAGGGATCCATCCTTCGAACCCTGCTCTCCAGTCCTTCCATATGGTATGTCCTGGAGCCATGCAACAGGACTCGAATGTCCCGCAGAAGGAAACCTTGTGGTTTGGGGCAACCTCCAAACTCAGCGTGGGAAAACTTCCTTGGCCTCATGAGTCCCCCACTTCATGAAGGTGCCATCATGGACACATACTCCAGCCTCAGCCAACGTCTGATCCTCAGCCTGACTTCAGATGCAGGAGATTTTGATTCAGCCTCTGCAGAGTGGGCCTGCTCTGCCCTTGGCTCCAATCCTCACACTAGCTTGTGTATTCAGACTTCCGTCCTCACACTCCTGGCCCACAAGAACTCCCTACTGGGAATTCTGGGGCCACAATGAAGCACTGTGCCTGCCTCCCAGGAGAAAAACATTGTCTATGGCGCTGCCCAGAAACCCCAAATGAGGATCAAACTGCTTGGCCCTCGGCAACACCCCAATTGCATAGGCTACCTTAAACAGTGATGCTCTGTCGCAAATAGCCTGAGCCCAGACCTTCCAACAGACACCGACACAGCTGGCTGCACACCCAGCACATTGGACCCGCCACTGCCTTAGGCCACCATCCATTCCCAACCTGGGTTTTCAGTCATCGGAACCTAGACCTTATCTCCAATCCCTGCACAGGGGGGAACTGATGCACAAGTCAGAACCCCTCCTTCCCCCTGGCAAGAAACCTTGCTGCTGGCAGTGAGTCAAACCTTCAGTGTAGGAGAAAACGGCATGGCCCATGAGGCCACGCCCAAACGTGAGGGCCGCCTTGGGCACAAACACACATTGTGACCCTCAGCGTGAGTACCTTATTCAAGTAACGCCTCTCAGTGACTGGACCAAGAGCCCGCATATGTGGCTTGCCATGCCCATAGGCACCCAGGACTAACTAGATGGTGTGTATTCCAGTTGAGGGAACCCACTGCTGTGCTCTAGAGTCCCTCTCCTGGGGGGTCCCCTGTGGCAGAAAACAGTACTCTTCATTCCCACAGAATGAACACAAACACTTGGGAGCTTGGACAATCCCCCGAGAGGAAGGCTCTTCCTTGGCCTCTGACACAACCCCTACCCTGACCGGACACTGTAAACCCAACACCGAGAGACAAAATCCTGAGGGACTGCCTCCCACTTGCCCTACTTTGATTTCCAGAGGATCTCCCCTCACGCACTAGAGATCAGGCCTGCCATTACATTGGCCCCTAGCTGAGCCAAGTTTGCTTTTTCAGACATCTGTCCCCACAGCCCTGGCAAACACAGCCTCTAGGCTGGGTCCTCTGGAGCCATACCACAGGACCGTGCCTGCTCTCTCCTGGGAAACTGTGTCCATTCCTTTGGCCACACACCTCCAGAATATGAGAAACCTCAAGGCCTCCGAGGACATCCCACTACTGGGAGCCTCACTGGACTCACAGGGGCATTCGGACACAAGCTGAGCAGCTACATCCATGAATGCATGCACACAGATGTCAACAGAGATAGAAGGTTGAGCCGGACAGGCCTTTAGGCCGTAGTCTCAACTCTTGCTTTGGTTTCCAGGTGTCACTCCTCAGAGGCTTTGGTTCGAAGAACAGGGTATGGGGCTTTCCTGAGGCACGGAACAGAACTCCTCTCGTCTCCACATGGGAAGTTTCCTTGTTGGAGCCGTGTCAAACACCTCATGTTGGAGAATCCTTCAGAGTCCCTGAGCCATCTCCACATTCCAAGGTCTCCCAGGCCACGAAGCCACAGTAGGACTCATCTTCAGGAGAGTCTATTTCAACTCTCCCCTCTGGGTAGCTCACCCAGGAGCCCGCAGATTGAGCCTGCCTTGTCCTGACTAAAGAGTGGGAATATGAGGTGGCGTTCCCAGGCATCCATGCTTAGACACCTGCTCTCGAGTCTTTCCATATGGGGCCTCTTGGAACCATCCAATAGGACTCGACTGTCGTGCAGAAGGTAACCTTCAGTTTTGGAGCAGTTCACAAATCCCATCGAGGGCAAAACTTTCTGGCATCATGAAGCCACCACACCCTTCAGGAAGAGGCCATGCTGGACAAGAACTCTAGCCTGAGGCACGTCTCATAGTTGACATGACCTCAGTGCAGGAGATCTCGATTCAGCCTCTGCAGAGTGGGCCTGCCGTGCCCTCGGTCCCAAACCTCACGCTAGCTTGTGTTTTCAGACTTCCTTCCTCACACTCCTGGCAAACAAGCCCTCCGGACTAGGAACTCCGGAACCACAACCCAGCCCAGTGTCTGCCCAACGGAAGAAAAACGTTTCCCTGTGGGGCTCTCCAGAAAACCCAGATGAGGATCAACCTGCTCGTGCCTCGACGGTACCCGAACTGGATAGGCTGCTCTGGGCACTCATGCTCTGCCTGACACAGCCTGAAGCCAGACGTCCAGACAGACAAGGAGACAGCTGGCTGCACACCCAGCACTTCGGACACGCCATGGTCTTATGCCGTCACCTCATCCTAACCTTTGTTTTCAGATATCTGAACCTAGACTTTATATCAATTCTCCACACAGCTGGGTATAGCAAGCACAAAACAGAACTCCTCCTTCCCCATGGCTGTCAAGCTTGCTCTTGGCATGGAGTCACACCTTCAGGGTGGGAGAAACCTTCATGGCCCCTGATGCCACGCCCAAACTTGAGTGCTGCTTGGGCACAAATACACACGGTGACCCTCAGCATGAGCCCCATGTCAAAGAAAGGCCTGTCAGGGCCTGGACCAAAAGCCCACATATGGGGCTTGCCAAGCCCCTATGCACCCAATCCTCACCACGGTTTGAATTTTCCAGTTGCCCCGCCCGTACCTGGAGCTCTGCTCTGGAATCCCTTTCTTGGAGAGACCCATGAGCCAGACAACACGACTCCACCATTCCCACAAAATGACCCCAAACTCTTGGGAGCTGGGACAAATCCCCAGAGAGGGATACTCGTCCACAGTACCTGAGGCCACCACTCCAATCCACGGCTATCCCGGACACAACATCCAGAGACAAAAGCCTGAAGGAACGCCTCCCTCTCGCCCTTGTTTCAGAGGCCCAGGAGCTCCCTCTCGGGCTGTACATCCGGCCTGCCATACCCTAGGCGCCACTCATAAGCTGAGTTGGTGTATTCAGACTTCTGTGCCCACAGCGTGGACCCACACAACATCCAGGATAGGGCCTCTGGACCAAACAGCGAAAGATTGTGCCTGCCCTCTCCAAGGAAAGTGTGCCCAATCCATTGACCACAACCCTACAGGTTAGGGAAAAGCTCCAAGGTCCCTGAGGCCATCAATAGTATAGGCCACCCTGGACTAAGAGGGGCTTTTTGACACCAGCGGAGCAACTATCTCCACTTAGACTCTCAGACAGTGTCGCCAGAGACAGAAGGTTGAAATGGACAGGCCCCCAGGCCCTAATCTGAACCTTAGCTTTGGTTTCCATGTTTCCGTTCTCAGAGGACTTTTTTCGTAGACCAGCACATGGGGCTTTTCTGAGGCACCAAACCAAACCTCTCTCATCTCCACATGGGCAGCTTTCTTACTGCGATGTATCAAACACTTCAGGTAGGAGAGTTCCGCAGGGCCACTGAACAACCAGCACATTCCAAGGTCTCCATGGACCCAAACGCACATTATGACGCATCCTCAGGAGAGGCCATTTCAACTCAGCCCCCTGGGTCGCGTGTTCCAGAGGCAGCAGATCAAACATATCTTGTCGCTAATAGCCAATGGGAATGCGAGGCATGCTGTACAGGGATCCATCCTTCGAACCGTCCATATGGTATGTCCTGGAGCCATGCAACAGGACTCGAATGTCCCGCAGAAGGAAACCTTGTGGTTTGGGGCAACCTCCAAACTCAGCGTGGGAAAACTTCCTTGGCCTCATGAGGCCCCCTCTTCATGAAGGTGCCATCATGGACACATACTCCAGCCTCAGCCAACGTCTGATCCTCAGCCTGACTTCAGATGCAGGAGATTTTGATTCAGCCTCTGCAGAGTTGGCCTGCTCTGCCCTTGGCTCCAATCCTCACACTAGCTTGTGTTTTCAGATTTCCGTCCTCACACTCCTGGCCCACAAGCCCTCCCTACTGGGAATTCTGGGGCCACAATGAAGCACTGTGCCTGCCTCCCAGGAGAAAAACATTGTCTATGGCGCTGCCCAGAAACCCCAAATGAGGATCAAACTGCTTGGCCCTCGGCAACACCCCAATTGCATAGGCTACCTTAAACAGTGATGCTCTGTCGCAAATAGCCTGAGCCCAGACCTTCCAACAGACACCGACACAGCTGGCTGCACACCCAGCACATTGGACCCGCCACTGCCTTAGGCCACCATCCATTCCCAACCTGGGTTTTCAGTCATCGGAACCTAGACCTTATCTCCAATCCCTGCACAGGGGGAAACCTGATGCACAAGTCAGAACCCCTCCTTCCCCATGGCAAGAAACCTTGCTGCTGGCAGTGAGTCAAACCTTCAGTGTAGGAGAAAACGGCATGGCCCATGAGGCCACGCCCAAGCGTAGGGCCGCCTTGGGCACAAACACACATTGTGACCCTCAGCGTGAGTACCTTATTCAAGTAACGCCTCTCAGTGACTGGAACAAGAGCCCGCATATGTGGCTTGCCATGCCCATAGGCACCCAGGACTAACTAGATGGTGTGTATTCCAGTTGAGGGAACCCACTGCTGTGCGCTAGAGTCCTTCTCCTGGGGGGTCCCCTGTGGCAGAAAACAGTACTCTTCATTCCCACAGAATGAACACAAACACTTGGAAGTTTGGACAATCCCCCGAGAGGAAGGCTCTTCCTCGGCCTCTGAGACAACCCCTACCCTGACTGGACCTTGTAAATGCAACACCCAGAGACAAAATCCTGAGTGACTGCCTCCCACTTGCCCTACTTTGATTACCAGAGGATCTGCCCTCACGCACTAGAGATCAGACCTGCCATTACATTGGCCCCTAGCTGAGCCAAGTTTGCTTTTTCAGACATCTGTCCCCACAGCCCTGGCAAACACAGCCTCTAGGCTGGGTCCTCTGGAGCCATACCACAGGACCGTGCCTGCTCTCTCCTGGGAAACTGTGTCCATTCTTTTGGCCACACACCTCCAGAATATGAGAAACCTCAAGGCCTCCGAGGACATCCCACTACTGGGAGCCTCACTGGACTCACAGGGGCATTCGGACACAAGCTGAGCAGCTACATCCATGAATGCATGCACACAGATGTCAACAGAGATAGAAGGTTGAGCCGGACAGGCCTTTAGGCCGTAGTCTCAACTCTTGCTTTGGTTTACAGGTGTCACTCCTCAGAGGCTTTGGTTCGAAGAACAGGGTATGGGGCTTTCCTGAGGCACGGAACAGAACTCCTCTCGTCTCCACATGGGAAGTTTCCTTGTTGGAGCCGTGTCAAACACCTCATGTTGGAGAATCCTTCAGAGTCCCTGAGCCACCTCCACATTCCAAGGTCTCCCAGGCCACCAAGCCACAGTAGGACTCATCTTCAGGAGAGTCCATTTCAACTCTCCCCTCTGGGTAGCTCACCCAGGAGCCGCAGATTGAGCCTGCCTTGTCCTGACTAAAGAGTGGGAATATGAGGTGGCGTTCCCAGGCATCCATGCTTAGACACCTGCTCTCGAGTCTTTCCATATGGGGCCTCTTGGAACCATCCAATAGGACTCGACTGTCGTGCAGAAGGTAACCTTCAGTTTTGGAGCAGTTCACAAATCCCATCGTAGGCAAAACTTTCTGGCCTCATGAAGCCCCCACACCCTTCAGGAAGAGGCCATGCTGGACAAGAACTCTAGCCTGAGGCACGTCTCATAGTTGACATGACCTCAGTGCAGGAGATCTCGATTCAGCCTCTGCAGAGTGGGCCTGCCGTCCCTTGGTCCCAAACCTCACGCTAGCTTGTGATTTCAGACTTCCTTCCTCACACTCCTGGCAAACAAGCCCTCCGGACTAGGAACTCCGGAACCAAAACCCAGCCCAGTGTCTGCCCAATGGAAGGAAAACGTTTCCCTGTGGGGCTCTCCAGAAAACCCAGATGAGGATCAACCTGCTCGGGCCTCGACGGTACCTGAACTGGATAGGCTGCTCTGGGCACTCATGCTCTGCCTGACACAGCCTGAAGCCAGACGTCCAGACAGACAAGGAGACAGCTGGACGCACACCCAGCACTTCGGACACGCCATGGTCTTATGCCGTCACCTCATCCTAACCTTGGTTTTCAGATATCTGAACCTAGACATTATATCAATTCTCCACACAGCTGGGTATAGCAAGCACAAAACAGAACTCCTCCTTCCCCATGGCTGTCAAGCTTGCTCTTGGCATGGAGTCACATCTTCAGGGTGGGAGAAACCTTCATGGCCCCTTATGCCACGCCAAAACGTGAGTGCTGCTTGGGCACAAATTCACACTGTGACCCTCAGCATGAGCCCCATGTCAAAGAAAGGCCTGTCAGGGCCTGGACCAAGAGCCCACATATGGGGCTTCCAAGCCCCTATGCACCCAATCCTCACCACGTTTTGAATTTTCCAGTTGCCCCGCCAGTACCTGCAGCTCTGCTCTGGAATCCCTTTCTTGGAGAGACCCATGAGCCAGACAACACGACTCCTCCCTTCCCACAAAATGACCCCAAACTCTTGGGAGCTGGGACAAATCCCCAGAGAGGGATACTCGTCCACAGTACCTGAGGCCACCGCTCCAATCCACGGCTATCCCGGACACAACATCCAGACACAAAAGCCTGAAGGAACGCCTCCCACTCGCCCTTGTTTCAGAGGCCCAGGAGCTCCCTCTCAGGCTGTACATCCGGCCTGCCATACCCTAGGCGCCACTCATAAGCTGAGTTGGTGTATTCAGACTTCTGTGCCCACAGCCTGGACCCACACAACATCCAGGCTAGGGCCTCTGGACCAAACAGCGAAAGATTGTGCCTGCCCTCTCCAAGGAAAGTGTGCCCAATCCATTGACCACAACCCTACAGGTTAGGGAAAAGCTCCAAGGTCCCTGAGGCCATCAATAGTATAGGCCACCCTGGACTAAGAGGGGCTCTCTGACACCAGCGGAGCAACTATCTCCACTTAGACTCTCAGACAGTGTCCCCAGAGACAGAAGGTTGAAATGGACAGGCCCCCAGGCCCTAATCTGAACCTTAGCTTTGGTTTCCATGTTTCCGTTCTCAGAGGACTGTTTTCGTAGACCAGCATATGGGGCTTTTCTGCGGCACCAAACCAAACCTCTCTCATCTCCACATGGGCAGCTTTCTTACTGCGATGTATCAAACACTTCAGGTAGGAGAGTTCCGCAGGGCCACTGAACAACCAGCATATTCCAAGGTATCCAAGGACCCAAACGCACATTATGACGCATCCTCAGGAGAGGCCATTTCAACTCAGCCCCCTGGGTCGCGTGTTCCAGAGGCAGCAGATCAAACATATCTTGTCGCTAATAGCCAATGGGAATGCGAGGCATGCTGCACAGGGATCCATCCTTCGAACCCTGCTCTCCAGTCCTTCCATATGGTATGTCCTGGAGCCATGCAACAGGACTCGAATGTCCCGCAGAAGGAAACCTTGTGGTTTGGGGCAACCTCCAAACTCAGCGTGGGAAAACTTCCTTGGCCTCATGAGGCCCCCACTTCATGAAGGTGCCATCATGGACACATACTCCAGCCTCAGCCAACGTCTGATTCAGCCTGACTTCAGATGCAGGAGATTTTGATTCAGCCTCTGCAGAGTGTGCCTGCTCTGCCCTTGGCTCCAATCCTCACACTAGCTTGTGTTTTCAGACTTCCGTCCTCACACTCCTGGCCCACAAGCCCTTTCTACTGGGAATTCTGGGGCCCCAATGAAGCACTGTGCCTGCCTCCCAGGAGAAAAACATTGTCTATGGCGCTGCCCAGAAACCCCAAATGAGGATCAAACTGCTTGGCCCTCGGCAACACCCCAATTGCATAGGCTACCTTAAACAGTGATGCTCTGTCGCAAATAGCCTGAGCCCAGACCTTCCAACAGACACCGACACAGCTGGCTGCACACCCAGCACATTGGACCCGCCACTGCCTTAGGCCACCATCCATTCCCAACCTGGGTTTTCAGTCATCGGAACCTAGACCTTATCTCCAATCCCTGCACAGGGGGGAACCTGATGCACAAGTCAGAAACCCCTCCTTCCCCCTGGCAAGAAACCTTGCTGCTGTCAGTGAGTCAAACCTCCAGTTTAGGAGAAAACGGCATGGCCCATGATGCCACGCCCAAGCGTGAGGGCCGCCTTGGGCACAAACACACATTGTGACCCTCAGCGTGAGTACCTTATTCAAGTAACGCCTCTCAGTGACTGGACCAGGAGCCCGCATATGTGGCTTGCCATGCCCATAGGCACCCAGGACTAACTAGATGGTGTGTATTCCAGTTGAGGGAACCCACTGCTGTGCTCTAGAGTCCCTCTCCTGGGGGGTCCCCTGTGGCAGAAAACAGTAGTCTTCATTCCCACAGAATGAACACAAACACTTGGGAGCTTGGACAATCCCCCGAGAGGAAGGCTCTTCCTCGGCCTCTGAGACAACCCCTACCCTGACCGGACAATGTAAACGCAACACCCAGAGACAAAATCCTGAGTGACTGCCTCCCACTTGCCCTACTTTGATTTCCAGAGGATCTCCCCTCAGGGACTAGAGATCAGCCTGCCATTACATTGGCCCCTAGCTGAGCCAAGTTTGCTTTTTCAGACATCTGTCCCCACAGCCCTGGCAAACACAGCCTCTAGGCTGGGTCCTCTGGAGCCATACCACAGGACCGTGCCTGCTCTCTCCTGGGAAACTGTGTCCATTCCTTTGGCCACACACCTCCAGAATATGAGAAACCTCAAGGCCTCCGAGGACATCCCACTACTGGGAGCCTCACTGGACTCACAGGGGCATTCGGACACAAGCTGAGCAGCTACATCCATGAATGCATGCACACAGATGTCAACAGAGATAGAAGGTTGAGCCGGACAGGCCTTTAGGCCGTAGTCTCAACTCTTGCTTTGGTTTCCAGGTGTCACTCCTCAGAGGCTTTGGTTCGAAGAACAGGGTATGGGGCTTTCCTGAGGCACGGAACAGAACTCCTCTCGTCTCCACATGGGAAGTTTCCATGTTGGTGCCGTGTCAAACACCTCATGTTGGAGAATCCTGCAGAGTCCCTGAGCCACCTCCACATTCCAACGTCTCCCAGGCCACCAATCCACAGTAGGACTCATCTTCAGGAGAGTCCATTTCAACTCTCCCCTCTGGGTAGCTCACCCAGGAGCCCACAGATTGAGCCTGCCTTGTCCTGACTAAGGAGTGGGAATATGAGGTGGCGTTCCCAGGCATCCATGCTTAGACACCTGCTCTCGAGTCTTTCCATATGGGGCCTCTTGGAACCATCCAATAGGACTCGACTGTCGTGCAGAAGGTAAACTTCAGTTTTGGAGCAGTTCACAAATCCCATCGTAGGCAAAGCTTTCTGGTCTCATGAAGCCCCCACACCCTTCAGGAAGAGGCCATGCTGGACAAGAACTCTAGCCTGAGGCACGTCTCATAGTTGACATGACCTCAGTGCAGGAGATCTCGATTCAGCCTCTGCAGAGTGGGCCTGCCGTGCCCTCGGTCCCAAACTTCACGCTAGCTTGTGTTTTCAGACTTCCTTCCTCACACTCCTGGCAAACAAGCCCTCCGGACTAGGAACTCCAGAACCAAAACCAAGCCCAGTGTCTGCCCAACGGAAGAAAAACGTTTCCCTGTGGGGCTCTCCAGAAAACCCAGATGAGGATCAACCTGCTCGGGCCTCGACGGTACCCGAACTGGATATGCTGCTCTGGGCACTCATGCTCTGCCTGATACAGCCAGAAGCCAGACGTCCAGAACGACAAGGAGACAGCTGGCCGCACACCCAGCACTTCGGACACAACATGGTCTTATGCCGTCACCTCATCCTAACCTTGGTTTTCAGATATCTGAACCTAGACATTATATCAATTCTCCACACAGCTGGGTATAGCAAGCACAAAACAGAACTCCTCCTTCCCCATGGCTGTCAAGCTTGCTCTTGGCATGGAGTCACACCTTCAGGGTGGGAGAAACCTTCATGGCCCCTGATGCCACGCCCAAACTTGAGTGCTGCTTGGGCACAAATTCACACTGTGACCCTCAGCATGAGCCCCATGTCAAAGAAAGTCCTGTCAGGGCCTGGAACAAGAGCCCACATATGGGGCTTGCCAACCCATATGCACCCAATCCTCACCTCGGTTTGAATTTTCCAGTCGCCCCGCCCATACCTGGAGCTCTGCTCTGGAATCCCTTTCTTGGAGAGACCCATGAGCCAGACAACACGACTCCACCCTTCCCACAAAATGACCCCAAACTCTTGGGAGCTGGGACAAATCCCCAGAGAGGGATACTCGTCCACAGTACCTGAGGCCACCGCTCCAATCCACGGCTATCCCGGACACAACATCCAGACACAAAAGCCTGAAGGAACGCCTCCCACTCGCCCTTGTTTCAGAGGCCCAGGAGCTCCCTCTCGGGCTGTACATCCGGCCTGCCATACCCTAGGCGCCACTCATAAGCTGAGTTTGTGTATTCAGACTTCTGTGCCCACAGCCTGGACCCACACAACATCCAGGCTAGGGCCTCTGGACCAAACAGCGAAAGATTGTGCCTGCCCTCTCCAAGGAAAGTGTGCCCAATCCATTGACCACAACCCTACAGGTTAGGGAAAAGCTCCAAGGTCCCTGAGGCCATCAATAGTATAGGCCACCCTGGACTAAGAGGGGCTCTCTGACACCAGCGGAGCAACTATCTCCACTTAGACTCTCAGACAGTGTCCCCAGAGACAGAAGGTTGAAATGGACAGGCCCCCAGGCCCTAATCTGAACCTTAGCTTTGGTTTCCATGTTTCCGTTCTCAGAGGACTGTTTTCGTAGACCAGCATATGGGGCTTTTCTGCGGCACCAAACCAAATCTCTCTCATCTCCACATGGGCAGCTTTCTTACTGCGATGTATCAAACACTTCAGGTAGGATAGTTCCGTAGGGCCAAAGAACAACCAGCACATTCCAAGGTCTCCATGGACCCAAACGCACATTATGACGCATCCTCAGGAGAGGCCATTTCAACTCAGCCCCCTGGGTCGCGTGTTCCAGAGGCAGCAGATCAAACATATCTCGTCGCTAATAGCCAATGGGAATGCAAGGCATGCTGTACAGGGATCCATCCTTCGAACCCTGCTCTCCAGTCCTTCCATATGGTATGTCCTGGAGCCATGCAACAGGACTCGAATGTCCCGCAGAAGGAAACCTTGTGTTTGGGGCAACCTCCAAACTCAGCGTGGGAAAACTTCCTTGGCCTCATGAGGCCCCCACTTCATGAAGGTGCCATCATGGACACATACTCCAGCCTCAGCCAACGTCTTATCCTCAGCCTGACTTCAGATGCAGGAGATTTTGATTCAGCCTCTGCAGAGTGGGCCTGCTCTGCCCTTGGCTCCAATCCTCACACTAGCTTGTGTTTTCAGACATCCGTCCTCACACTCCTGGCCTACAAACCCTCCCTACTGGGAATTCTGGGGCCACAATGAAGCACTCTGCCTGCCTCCCAGGAGAAAAACATTGTCTATGGCGCTGCCCAGAAACCCCAAATGAGGATCAAACTGCTTGGCCCTCGGCAACAGCCCAATTGCATAGAATATCTTAAACAGTGATGCTCTGTCGCAAATAGCCTGAGCCCAGACCTTCCAACAAACACCGACACAGCTGGTGCACACCCAGCACATTGGACCCGCCACTGCCTTAGGCCACCATTCAGTCCCAACCTGGGTTTTCAGTCATCGGAACCTAGACCTTATCTCCAATCCCTGCACAGGGGGGAACCTGATGCACAAGTCAGAACACCCTTCCTTCCCCCTAGCAAGAAACCTTGCTGCTGGCAGTGAGTCAAACCTCCAGTGTAGGAGAAAACGGCATGGCCCATGAGGCCACGCCCAAGCGTGAGGGCCGCCTTGGGCACAAACACACATTGTGACCCTCAGCGTGAGTACATTATTCAAGTAACGCCTCTCAGTGACTGGGACAAGAGCCCGCATATGAGGCTTGCCATGCCCATAGGCACCCAGGACTAACTAGATGGTGTGTATTCCAGTTGAGGGAACCCACTGCTGTGCTCTAGAGTCCCTCTCCTGGGGGGTCCTCTGTGGCAGAAAAGAGTACTCTTCATTCCCACAGAATGAACACAAACACTTGGGAGCTTGGACAATCCCCCGAGAGGAAGGCTCTTCCTCGGCCTCTGAGACAACCCCTACCCTGACCGGACACTGTAAACGCAACACCCAGTGACAAAATCCTGAGTGACTGCCTCCCACTTGCCCTACTTTGATTTCCAGAGGATCTCCCCTCCCGGACTAGAGATCAGGCCTGCCATTACATTGGCCCCTAGTTGAGCCAAGTTTGCTTTTTCAGACATCTGTCCCCACAGCCCTGGCAAACACAGCCTCTAGGCTGGGTCCTCTGGAGCCATACCACAGGACCGTGCCTGCTCTCTCCTGGGAAACTGTGTCCATTCCTTTGGCCACACACCTCCAGAATATGAGAAACCTCAAGGCCTCCGAGGACATCCCACTACTGGGAGCCTCACTGGACTCACAGGGGCATTCGGACACAAGCTGAGCAGCTACATCCATGAATGCATACACACAGATGTCAACAGAGATAGAAGGTTGAGCCGGACAGGCCTGTAGGCCGTAGTCTCAACTCTTGCTTTGGTTTCCAGGTGTCACTCCTCAGAGGCTTTGGTTCGAAGAACAGGGTATGGGGCTTTCCTGAGGCATGGAACAGAACTCCTCTCATCTCCACATGGGAAGTTTCCATGTTGGTGCCGTGTCAAACACCTCATGTTGGAGAATCCTGCAGAGTCCCAGAGCCACCTCCACATTCCAAGGTCTCCCAGGCCACCAACCACAGTAGGACTCATCTTCAGGAGAGCCCATTTCAACTCTCCCCTCTGGGTAGCTCACCCAGGAGCCCACAGATTGAGCCTGCCTTGTCCTGACTAAGGAGTGGGAATATGAGGTGGCGTTCCCAGGCATCCATGCTTAGACACCTGCTCTCGAGTCTTTCCATATGGGGCCTCTTGGAACCATCCAATAGGACTCGACTGTCGTGCAGAAGGTAAACTTCAGTTTTGGAGCAGTTCACAAATCCCATCGTAGGCAAAACTTTCTGGCCTCATGAAGCCCCCACACCCTTCAGGAAGATGCCATGCTGGACAAGAACTCTAGCCTGAGGCACGTCTCATAGTTGACATGACCTCAGTGCAGGAGATCTCGATTCAGCCTCTGCAGAGTGGGCCTGCCGTGCCCTCGGTCCCAAACTTCATGCTAGCTTGTGTTTTCAGACTTCCTTCCTCACACTCCTGGCAAACAAGCCCTCCGGACTAGGAACTCCAGAACCAAAACCAAGCCCAGTGTCTGCCCAACGGAAGAAAAACGTTTCCCTGTGGGGCTCTCCAGAAAACCCAGATGAGGATCAACCTGCTCGGGCCTCGACGGTACCCGAACTGGATATGCTGCTCTGGGCACTCATGCTCTGCCTGATACAGCCAGAAGCGAGACGTCCAGAACGACAAGGAGACAGCTGGCCGCACACCCAGCACTTCGGACACAACATGGTCTTATGCCGTCACCTCATCCTAACCTTGGTTTTCAGATATCTGAACCTAGACATTATATCAATTCTCCACACAGCTGGGTATAGCAAGCACAAAACAGAACTCCTCCTTCCCCATGGCTGTCAAGGTTGCTCTTGGCATGGAGTCACACCTTCAGGGTGGGAGAAACCTTCATGGCCCCTGATGCCACGCCCAAACTTGAGTGCTGCTTGGGCACAAATTCACACTGTGACCCTCAGCATGAGCCCCATGTCAAAGAAAGGCCTGTCAGGGCCTGGACCAAGAGCCCACATATGGGGCTTGCCAAGCCCTTATGCACCCAATCCTCACCACGGTGTGAATTTTCCAGTCGCCCCGCCCGTACCTGGAGCTCTGCTCTGGAATCCCTTTCTTGGAGAGACCCATGAGCCAGACAACACGACTCCACCCTTCCCACAAAATGACCCCAAACTCTTGGGAGCTGGGACAAATCCCCAGAGAGGGATACTCGTCCACAGTACCTGAGGCCACCGCTCCAATCCACGGCTATCCCGGACACAACATCCAGAGACAAAAGCCTGAAGGAACGCATTCCACTCGCCCTTGTTTCAGAGGCCCAGGAGCTCCCTCTCGGGCTGTACATACGGCCTGCCATACCCTAGGCGCCACTCATAAGCTGAGTTTGTGTATTCAGACTTCTGTGCCCACAGCCTGGACACACACAACATCCAGGCTGGTGCCTCTGGACCAAACAGCGAAAGATTGTGTCTGCCCTCTCCAAGGAAAGTGTGCCCAATCCATTGACCACAACCCTACAGGTTAGGGAAAAGCTCCAAGGTCCCTGAGGCCATCAATAGTATAGGCCACCCTGGACTAAGAGGGGCTCTCTGACACCAGCGGAGCAACTATCTCCACTTAGACTCTCAGACAGTGTCCCCAGAGACAGAAGGTTGAAATGGACAGGCCCCCAGGCCCTAATCTGAACCTTAGCTTTGGTTTCCATGTTTCCGTTCTCAGAGGACTGTTTTCGTAGACCAGCACATGGGGCTTTTCTGAGGCACCAAACCAAACATCTCTCATCTCCACATGGGCAGCTTTCTTACTGGGATGTATCAAACACTTCAGGTAGGATAGTTCCGCAAGGCCAAAGAACAACCAGCACATTCCAAGGTCTCCATGGACCCAAACGCGCATTATGACGCATCCTCAGGAGAGGCCATTTCAACTCAGCCCCCTGGGTCGCGTGTTCCAGAGGCAGCAGATCAAACATATCTCGTCGCTAATAGCCAATGGGAATGCGAGGCATGCTGTACAGGGATCCATCCTTCGAACCCTGCTCTCCAGTCCTTCCATATGGTATGTCCTGGAGCCATGCAACAGGACTCGAATGTCCCGCAGAAGGAAACCTTGTGGTTTGGGGCAACCTCCAAACTCAGCGTGGGAAAACTTCCTTGGCCTCATGAGGCCCCCACTTCATGAAGGTGCCATCATGGACACATACTCCAGCCTCAGCCAACGTCTGATCCTCAGCCTGACTTCAGATGCAGGAGATTTTGATTCAGCCTCTGCAGAGTGGGCCTGCTCTGCCCTTGGCTCCAATCCTCACACTAGTTGTGTTTTCAGACTTCCGTCCTCACACACCTGGCCCACAAACCCTCCCTACTGGGAATTCTGGGGCCACAATGAAGCACTGTGCCTGCCTCCCAGGAGAAAAACATTGTCTATGGCGCTGCCCAGAAACCCCAAATGAGGATCAAACTGCTTGGCCCTCGGCAACACCCCAATTGCATAGGCTACCTTAATCAGTGATGCTGTGTCGCAAATAGCCTGAGCCCAGACCTTCCAACAGACACCGACTCAGCTGGCTGCACACCCAGCACATTGGACCCGCCACTGCCTTAGGCCACCATCCATTCCCAACCTGGGTTTTCAGTCATCGGAACCTAGACCTTATCTCCAATCCCTGCACAGGGGGCAACCTGATGCACAAGTCAGAACCCCTCCTTCCCCCTGGCAAGAAACCTTTCTGCTGGCAGTGAGTCAAACCTTCAGTGTAGGAGAAAACGGCATGGCCCATGAGGCCACGCCCAAGCGTGAAGGCCGCCTTGGGCACAAACACACATTGTGACCCTCAGCGTGAGTACCTTATTCAAGTAACGCCTCTCAGTGACTGGACCAAGAGCCCGCATATGTGGCTTGCCATGCCCATAGGCACCCAGGACTAACTAGATGGTGTGTATTCCAGTTGAGGGAACCCACTGCTGTGCTCTAGAGTCCCTCTCCTGGGGGGTCCCCTGTGGCAGAAAACAGGACTCTTCATTCCCACAGAATGAACACAAACACTTGGGAGCTTGGACAATCTTCCGAGAGGAAGGCTCTTCCTCGGCCTCTGAGACAACCCCTACCCTGACCGGACACTGTAAACGCAACACCCAGAGACAAAATCCTGAGTGACTGCCTCCCACTTGCCCTACTTTGATATCCAGAGGATCTCCCTTCACGGGTTGGAGATCAGGCCTGCCATTACCTTGGCCCCTAGCTGAGCATACTTTGCTTTTTCAGCCATCTGACCCCACAGCCCTGGCAAACACAGCCTCTTGGCTGGGTCCTCTGGAGCCATTCCACAGGACTATGCCTCCTGTCTCCTGGGAAACTGTGTCCATTCCTTTGGCCAAACACCTCCAGAATATGAGAAACCTCAAGGCCCCCGAGGACATCCCACTACTGGGAGCCTCACTGGACTCACAGGGGCATTCGGACACAAGCTGAGCAGCTACCTGCACGAAGGCATGAACACAGATGTCAACAGAGATAGAAGGTTGAGCAGGACAGGCCCTTGGGCCCTAAACTCAACTCTTGCCTGGTTCCCAGGTGTCACTCCTCAGAGGCTTTGGTTCGAAGAACAGGGTATGGGGCTTTCCTGAGGCACGGAACAGAACTCCTCTCGTCTCCACATGGGAAGTTTCCTTGTTGGAGCCGTGTCAAACACCTCATGTTGGAGAATCCTGCAGATTCCCTGAGCCACCTCCACATTCCAAGGTCTCCCAGGCCACCAAGCCACAGTAGGACTCATCTTCAGGAGAGTCCATTCCAACTTTACCCTCTGGGTAGCTCACCCAGGAACCCGCAGATTGAGATTGCCTTGTCCTGACTAAAGAGCGGGAATATGAGGTGGCGTTCCCAGGCATCCATGCTTAGACACCTGCTCTGGAGTCTTTCCGTATGGGGCCTCTTGGAACCATCCAATAGGACTCGACTGTCGTGCAGAAGGAAAAACCTTGAGGTTTGGAGCAGTTCACAAATCCCATCGTAGGCAAACCTCCTTGGCCTCATGTAGCCCCCACACCCTTCAGGAAGAGGCCATGCTGGACAAAAACTCTAGCCTGAGGCACGTCTCATGGTTGACATGACCTCAGTGCAGGAGATCTCGATTCAGCCTCTGCAGAGTGGGCCTGCCGTGCCCTCGGTCCCAACCTCATGGTAGCTTGTGTTTTGAGACTTCCTTCCTCACACTCCTGGCAAACAAGCCCTCCGGACTAGGAACTCCAGAACCACAACCCAGCCCAGTGTCTGCCCAACGGAAGAAAAACGTTTCCCTGTGGGGCTCTCCAGAAAACCCAGATGAGGATCAACCTGCTCGAGCCTCGATGGTACCCGATCTGGATAGGCTGCTCAGGGCTCTCATGCTCTGTCTGACACAGCCTGAAGCCAGACGTCCAAACAGACAAGGGGACAGCTGGCTGCACACCCAGCACTTCGGACACGCCATGGCCTTATGCCGTCACCTCTTCCTAACCTTGGTTTTCAGATATCTGAACCTAGACATTATATCAATTCTCCACACAGCTGGGTATAGCAAGCACAAAACAGAACTCCTCCTTCCCCATGGCTGTAAAGCTTGCTCTTGGCATGGAGTCACAGCTTAAGTGTGGGAGAATCCTTCATGGCCCCTGATGCCACGCCCAAACTTGAGTGCTGCTTGGGCACAAATTCACAGTGTGACCCTCAGCATGAGCCCCATGTCAAAGAAAGGCCTGTGAGGGCCTAAACAAGAGCCCCCATATGGGTCTTGCCAAGCCCCTATGACCCAATCCTCACCAGGGTTTGAGTTTTCCAGTCGCCCCACCTGTACCTGGGGCTCTGCCCTTGAATCCCTTTCTTGGAGAGACCCATGAGCCAGACAACACGACTCCACCCTTCCCACAAAATGACCCCAAACTCTTGGGAACTGGGACAAATCCCAGAGAGGGATACCCCTCCACAGATCCTAAGGCCCCCCTCCAATCCACGGCTATCCCGAACACAACATCCAGAGACAAAAGCCTGAAGGAATGCCTCCCACTCGCCCTTGTTTCAGAGGCCCCGGAGCTCCCTCTCGGGCTATACATCAGGCCTGCCATACCCTAGGCGCCACTCTTAAGCTGAGTTTGTGTTTTCAGACTTCTGTGCCCACAGCCTGGACACACACAACCCCCAGGCGAGGCCCTCTGGAGCCACAGCGAATAATTGTGCCTGCCCTCTCCAAGGAAAGTGTGCCCAATCCATGACCACAACCCTACAGGTTAGGGAAAAGCTCCAAGCCCCTGAGGCCATCAATAGTGGAGGCCACCCTGGACTAAGAGGGGTTCTCTGACACCAGCGTATCAACTATGTCCACTTAGACTCTCAGACAGTGTCCCCAGAGACAGAAGGTTGAAATGGACAGGCCCCCAGGCCCTAATCTGAACCTTTCTTTGGTTTCCATGTGTCCGTCCTCAGAGGACTGTTTTCGTAGACCAGCACACGGGGCTTTTCTGACGCACCAAACCAAACCTCTCTCGTCTCCACATGGGGAGCTTTCTTACTGGGGATGTATCAAACCCTTCAGGTAGGAGAGTTCCGCAGGGCCACTGAACAACCAGCACATTCCAAGGTCTCAATGGACTCCAAACGCACATTATGACGCATCCTCAGGAGAGGCTTTTTCAACACAGCCCCCTGGGTAGCGTGCCCCAGAGGCAGCAGATCAAACATTTTGTCGCTTATGGCCAAGGGGAATGCGAGGCATGCTGTACAGTGATCCATCCTTCGAACCCTGCTCTCCAGTCCTTCCGTATGGTATGTCCTGGAGCCATGCAACAGGACTCGAATGTCCCGCAGAAGGAAATCTAGTGGTTTGGGGCAACCTCCAAACTCAGCGTGGGAAAACTTCCTTGGCCTCATGAGGCCCCCGCTTCATGAAAGTGCCATCATGGACACATACTCCAGTCTCAGCCAACGTCTGATCCTCAGCCTGACTTCAGATGCAGGAGATTTTGATTCAGCCTCTGCAGAGTGGGCCTGCTCTGCCCTTGGCTCCAATCCTCACACTAGCTTGTGTTTTCAGACTTCCGTCCTCACACTCCTGGCCCACAAACCCTCCCTACTGGGAATTCTGGGGCCCCAATGAAGAACTGTGCCTGCCTCCCAGGAGAAAAACATTGTCTATGGCGCTGCCCAGAAACCCCAAATGAGGATCAAACTGCTTGGCCCTCGGCAACACCCCAATTGCATAGGCTACCTTAAACAGTGATGCTCTGTTGCAAATAGCCTGAGCCCAGACCTTCCAACAGACACCGACACAGCTGGCTGCACACCCAGCACATTGGACCCGCCACTGCCTTAGGCCACCATCCATTCCCAACCTGGGTTTTCAGTCATCGGAACCTAGACCTTATCTCCAATCCCTTCACAGGGGGGAACCTGATGCATAAATCAAAACCCCTCCTTCCCCATGGCAAGAAACCTTGCTGCTGGCAGTGAGTCAAACCTTCAGTGTAGGAGAAAACGGCAAACCTGGAGGGCCTCATGAAGCCCCCATATCTTTCAAGGAGAGGCCATCATGGTCAAAAACTCTAGCTTGAAGCACGTCTCATAGTAGACATGACCGCAATGCAGGAGATCTTGATTCAGCCTCTGCAGAGTGGCCTGCCGTGCCCTCGGTCCCAAACCTCATGCTAGCTTCTGTTTTCAGACTTCCTTCCTCACACTCCTGGCAAACAATCCCTCCAGAGTAGGAATTGCAGAACCACAAGCCTGCCCAATTACTGCCCACCGGTAGAAAACGTTTCCTTGTGGGGCTTTCCATAAAACCCAGATGAGGATCAACCTGCTCTTGCCTCGACGGCACTCAGATTTGATAGGCTGCTCTGGGCACTAATGCTCTGCCTTTCACAGCCTGATGCCAGACGTCCAGACAGGCAAGGAGACAGCTGGCCACACACCTAGCACTTCTGACACGCCATGGTCTTATGCCGTTATATCTTCCTAACCTTGGTTTTCCGATATCTAAACCCAGATATTATATCAATTCCCCACACGGTTTGGCATCTGAAGCACAAATCAGAACTCCTTCTTCCCCATGGCTGTAAGGCTAGCTCATGGCATGGAGTCACACCTTCAGGGTGGGAGAAACCTTCATTTCCCCTGAAACCACGCCCAAACTTGAGTGCTGCCTTGGGCACAAATTCACTCTGTGACCCTCAGCATGAGCCCAATATCAAAGAAAGGCCTGTCAGGGCCTTGACCAAGAGCCCTCATATGGGGCGTGCCAAGCCCCTATACACCCAATCCTCACCAGTGTTTGAGTTTTCCAGTCTCCCCCCTGTTCCTGGGGTTCTGCTCTGGAATCACTTTCTTGGAGAGACACATGAGCCAGACAACAGGACTCCACCCTTCCCACAAAATGACCCAAAACTCCTGTTAGCTGGGACAAATTCCCAGAGAGGTTACTCGTCCACAGTCACTGAGGCCACCCCCTACAATCCACGGCTATCCTGGACGCATCCAGAGACAAAAGCCTGAAGGAATCTCGCCCTTGATTCACAAGCCAAGGAGCTCACTCTTTATCTGTACATCCGGCCTGCCATACCCTCGGCGCCACTCATAAGCTGAGTTTTTGTTTTCAGACTTATGTGCCCACAGCCTGGACCCACACACCCTCCAGGCTAGGGCATCTGGAGCCACAGTGAAAGATTGTGCCTGCCCTCTCCAAGGAAAGTGTGCCCAATCCATTGACCACAACCCTACAGGTTAGGGAAAAGTTCCAAGGCCCCTGAGGCCATCCTGATAGTGTAGGCTGCCCTGGACTAAAAGGGGCACTCTGACACCAGCTGAGCCATTATCACCACTTAGACTTTCAGACAGTGTCCCCAGAGACAGAAGATTGAAATGGACAGGCCCTTGGGCTTTAATATGAACCTTAGCTTTAGTTTTCATGTGTCTGTCCTCAGAGGACTGGTTTCTTATACCAGCATATTAGGTTTTTCTGAGGCTCCAAACCAAACCTCTCTCGTCTCCACATGGAGTGCTTTCTTACTGGATCTGTATCAAACCCTTCTGGTCGGAGAATTCCGCAGGGCCACAGTACAACCATCACATTCCAAGGTCTCCATGGACAGAAACCCACATTATGACGCATCCTCAGGAGAGGCCATTTCAACTCAGCCCACTGGTTAGCTTGCCCCAGAGCCAGCAGAACAAACATATCTTGTCGTTAATGGCCAAAGGGAATGCGAGGCATGTTGTTCAGGAATCCATCCTTTGAACCCTCCTCTTCAGTCCTTCCGTATGGTATGTACTGGAGCCATTCAACAGGACTCGACTGTCTCGCAGAAGGAAACCTTGTGGTTTGTGGCAACCTCCAAACTCAGCGTGGGAAAACTTCGTTGGCCTCATGAGGCACCTGCTTCATGAAGGTACCATCAAGGGCACAATCCAACCTCAGCCAATGTCTGATCCTCAGCCTGACTTCAGATGCATGAGATATCCTTTCAGCCTTTGCAGAGTGGGCCTGCTCCCCACCTCACCCTATGTTTTGTTTTCAGACTCTACCCTAGCACTCCTGGCCCAAACCCTCATGATTGGGAATTCTGGTTCCAGAACGAAGCACTCTGCCTGCCCCCCAAAGAAAAACATTGTCTATGGCATTGCTCAGAAACCCCAAATGAAAATCAACCTGCTCAGCCCTCGGCAACACCCCAATTGCATAGGCTACCCTAAACACTATGCTCTGTCTTACATAGCCTGAGCCCAGACCTTGTGAGAGACATTGAGACAGTTGGCTTCACACCCAGCACATCGAACCTGCCATGGGTTAGGCCATTTCATCCCTTCCCATTAACCTGGGTGTCTTCCTGGAGGAATATTCTGAGGCTGTGTCAGACTATGCATTTTTTCTGGAGCTTCCTATGGAATTGGGGTGGTATTAGGGGCCTTGCAATTTTCTCTTAATCTAGTGGGTTGGGAAAATGAGACAGGCTGACATTCCTTGGGAGAGCTGGCCCAGTGCTGTTGTGTGTTCCTGGAGGCCCCATCCTGGAGGGCATATGGGTCAACACTCTGGGTCCAAAGTCTTCAGACACAAACTCGGGTAAGAGTTAAGCTCGAGGTGATGGCAGACCCAATCTGTAGACCCTGAGCGAAGCATCTCCAGATATGAAATTCGGACGGCTGTGAGGCAGGAGCACAGTCTTTTCTGTCTGACTTGTTTGTCTATGATGGCCACGAAATGGAGGGGTGGCCTCATGGGTCCATGTGAGATTCTACCTCTCTGGGAATTCTGCTCGGCACCCAAGAGTTTGGTGTATTTCTGGGGGATGGGAGGAGCGCAGTTTTCTGAGTCAGGGATCCCGTCCAAACAGCCATTCCAGAGATGGGTCCTGGGTTCTGGAGCCTGGATCACCGCAACAAGGCTTAGGATTTGGGCCTAGGTCCTGCTCTATGTTTTCCTGGTACAGCTCCCGAGTGTTCTTGTTGGAAATGGGTCTCATTCTGAGGGTCACAATGCCTGTTTTTGCCCAGATGCCCATGCTGAGTGGGTGTGACCTCATGGGCTATGCACTTGGCTCCCACTCTGAGGGTTGGACTGCCATCTCAACATTCAGTTTTCCTGCCATGGGGAAGGAGGGGTACTTTTTTATGCTTCAGGTTCCCCCATGGGCAGGAATTTGAGCTAAGTTCTGGGACAGGGGCCTGAATACCCAGTTCACTTTGAGATGAGGTCCTCGGGCCAAGGCAGGACCCACCTGCAGAAAATGAGGCCTGCTTTCTGGGTGGCTGTCAGGAGCTCGGGCTCGAGCTGTGTCAGACAGAACATTCGTGGAGAGTTCGGCCTATGATATTGGGGTGCTTTTGAGAGCTGTGCAACTGGATCCTCATGGGGGATTTTTGCACAGACCCTTTCTTCACTTCTTCTATCTGGTGAGCAGGCAGATGGCTGCATTACGGCTCCAGAATATCCAAGTTGGAGGGTTTGCAGGCGAGGAGTGTGAGGACAGAAGTATGAAAACATAAGCTACGGTTACGCTCAGTGCCGAGCACATGTCTATTCCAATGTACAGCAGTTGTTTCGAGATCTTCAGCACCTGGGCGAGGGGAAGATGTCTGCTCACGCTGGAGTTTGTATCCATGATGGCCAACAAATGGTGGGGAGGCCTCAAGAATTCTTGGAGGTTTTTCCAAGCTGGAGCTTGTGAGCTGCTCCAAACATCAAGGTGTCCTACTAAGGGACAGCAGAAGTCTTCTTACAGGGCTCCAGGGTCCACCATATGGAAGATTCGATAGCAATGCTCTCTGAATGGAGGCCTGGGAAGCCAATCTCTTGTTACCATTGCAGCTGAGGAACAGGGTAAGCTTGAACCAATGACACTGATTCCAAGTTCCAAGTGATTTGCGTTGATGGAAGTTCTCAGTCTAACAGGTCCCAATGCTGCTTGGTGTCCAGGGAGACCTTAGAATGTGGTGGCGGCTCTCTGACCATTGAGGATTCTCTATCCTTAGGATTAGACCCAGTACCCAGGAGCCAGGTTTCCTTCTTGGGACAGGAGGTGTGCTCTTGTATGGCTCACGGACCACAGGTTGGACCATATGCTTGAATTTCCAGAACAGCCCTCTAGGAAGAGAGACCTCAAAACATAAGCTAGGGTTCTGATGAGGTTTTAGGGCCATGGAAGTTTCAATCTTCGGACTAAGTGCCATTGGCCTGCATGTCATCCTGGAGGTAGGTGCTGAGGCTGTGTCAGGCTGTGCACTTTTTCCAGAGTGGCCTATGATATTGGGGTGCAGTCAGGGGCCTTGCAGTTTTCTCCTAATCTGGACATTTTGGGAAACTGAGATGGGCAGGGTTTCCTCAGGAGAGCAGGGCCAGTGATGTAATGTGTTTCTCGAGGCCCCATCCTGGAGGTCATGTGTGTCAGGACTTTGGGACCAAAGACTTTAGACACAACCTCGGATAAGAGATAGGAGTGAGGTGATGGCAGTCCGAATCTGAAGACCCTGAGGGAAGCTCCTCGGGATTTGAAATTCAGGTGGCTGGGAGGGAGGAGCACAGGCTTTTCTGTCTGGATTGTGTGTCTAGGATGGCCACTAAATGGAGGGGTGACCTCATGTGTCCCTGGGATATTCTTCCACTCTGGTGATTCTGCTTGGCACCCAAGAGTTTGATTTCTTTCTGGGGAAGAGGAAAAGACTGTATTCCATCTCTGGGATCCTGTCCAAACAGGGATTCCAGAGATGGTTTCTGGGTCCAGACACTGGGAAAACTTAACCAAAGCTTCGATTTGGGTTCCTGGTCCAGATCCCAAGGGGGATCTTTGGAAAGGGGTCTCATTCTGAGGGTCACAATGCCTGTTTGTGCCCAGCTGCCCATCCTGTGTAGGCGTGGTCTCATGGACCATGCACCTGGTTCCCACTCAGGGTTGTACAGCCATCTCAACATTCAGTTTTCTGGCCATGGGGAAGGAGGAGCACTCTTTTGTGCTTCCGAGTCCCCTATGGGCAGGAATTTGAGCTAAGTCTGGGACAGGTACCTGAATATCCAGGTTGCTTCAAGATGATGGCCTCGGGCCAAGGTTGGACCCACCCGGAGGATATGGGGCCCACTATCTGGGTGGCTGACAGGAGGTCGGGGATCAGGCGATGTCAGACAGACAATTTATGCAGAGGTCGGTCTATTATATTGGGGTGCCATTGAGGGCCGTGCAGGAGGATCCTCATGTGGGTTTCTGCGAAGACCCATAGGGCACTTCTTCTTTCTGGTGGGCAGGCAGAAAGCTGCACTGTGGCTTCAGAATTCCCAATATGGAGGGCTTGTAGGCGAGGAGTGTGAAGACAGAAGTCTGAAAACACAAGCCACGGATAAGCTCAGTGCCGACCACAGGACCATTCCATTGTGCAGTGGTTGTTTCGAGATTTCCAGCACCTGAGTATGGGCGAGGGTCAGATGTCTGCTCACGCTGGGTTTGCATCCATGATGGTCAACGAATTGTGGGGTGGCCTCAAGAATTCTTGGAGATTTTCCCAAGCAGGACCTTGTGAGCTGCTCCAAACAGCAAGGTGTCCTACTGTGGGACAGGGGAAGTCCGCTTACAAGGCTCCAGGGTCCCCCATATAGAAAGATTCGACAGTAGAGGTCTCTGAATGGGGGCCTGGGAAGTCTTCCTTGCATGACCATTGCAGCTGAGGAACATTGCAGGCTTGATCTGCTGGTTTTTGTTCAAATTTCCAAGTGATCTAAGTTGACGGATGTTCTCAGTCTAATGAGTCACAATGCTGCTTGGTGTCCAGGGAGACCTTAGAATGTGGTGGTGAGGGTGCCTGGGTGGCTCAATGGGCTAAGCCGCTGCCTTCGGCTCAGGTCATGATCTCAGGGTCCTGGGATTGAGTCCCGCATCAGGCTCTCTGCTCAGCAGGGAGCCTGCTTCTTCCTCTCTCTCTCTCTGCCTTCCTCTATGCCTACTTGTGATCTCTCTCTGTCAAATAAATAAATAAAATCTATATAAAAAAAAAGAATGTGGTTGTGGGTCTGTGGCCATGCAGGATTCTCCTACCTGAGGGTTAGACCCAGTTCCCAGGAGCCAGGTTCCCTTCTCGGGACAGGAGGGGTTCTCTTGTATGGCTCAGGGACCACATGTCGGATCATATGTTGGATTTCAAGACCAGGCCTCTGGGCACAGAGGCCTGAATATCTAGGCTAGGGTTCTTATGAGGTTGTAGGGGCATGTCATCCTCAACCTTCGGACTTAGGGACTTTGACCTGTGAGTCTTCCTGGAGGTAGATGCTCAGGCTGTGTCAGACTGTGCATTTTTTCCAGAGTGGCCTATGAAATTGGGGTGGGCTCAGGGGCCTTGCAGGCTTTTCCTAATCTGGAGGGTTTGTGCAACTGAGACGGCAGAATTTCATCCAGAGATCAGGCCCAGTGATGTAGTGTGGTTCTGTCAGCCCCATCCTGCAGGGAATGTGGTTAAGGGCTCTGGGACCAAAGTCTTCAGACACAAAATTGTGTATCAATTAGGAGGGAGGTGATGGCAGCCCCGATCTGCAGACGCTGAGGGCAGCTCCTCAGGATTTGAAATTCGTGTGGCTGGGAGGCAGGAGCAAAGGCTTTTCTGTCTGGATTGTGTCTAGGATGGCCTTGGAATGGTGGTGTGTCCTCATGTGTCCATGGAATATTCTACCTCTCTGGGGATTCTGCCCAGCACCCAAGAGTTTGGTGTCTCACTGAGAAGGAGAGAGCGTGGTTTACTGTTTCACGGTTCCCGTCAACACAGGGATTCCAGAGATGGGTTATAGGTCCCTGTGCCTGGATAACCCTACAAAGGCTTAGTATTTGGGCCTAGAGGCTTGACTGCCTGGCTCTGTGGGGCTTTGGTTCAGCTCCCATGGGGACTTGTTGGAAATGGGTCTCAGGGTAAGGGTCACAATGCCTGTTTGTGCCCAGATGCCCATCCTGAGTGGGCATTGGCTCTTGTTCCATGCACCTGGATCCCAATATGAGGGTTGGACCACCATATCAACATTTAATTTTCCTTCTATGAGGAAGGAGGAGTACTCTTTTGTGCTTCAGATTCCCCCATGCACAGTAATTTGAGCTATGTTCTGGGACTGGTACGTGAATAACCAGGTTGGTTTGAGATGAAGGACTCAGGTCAAGGCAGGTCACACCTGCCAGATATGGGTCCCGCTATCTAGGTGGCTACCAGGAGGTCGGGGCTCGAGCTGTGTCAGACAGAGCATTAGTTCACAAGGTGGCCTATGATATTGTGGTGCTATAGAGGGCTGTGCTGGTGGAACCTTATATGGAGTTTCACGCAGACCCATAGGGCACCTCTTTTTTCTGGTGGGCAGGCAGAAGGCTGCATTGTGGCTCCCAAATTCCCAATATGGGGGACTTTAGGCGAGGAGTGTGAGAACAGAAGGCAGAAAACACAATCTATGCTTAATCTCAGTGCCGAGAACATGGCCGTTCCAATGTGCAGTGGTTTTTTTCGAGATCTCCAGCATCTGAGTACAGGCGAGGGTCAGATGTCTGCTCATGATAGAGTTTGTATCTATCGTGGCCAACAAATGAAATATCCAGCACCTGAGTAAAGGTGGATTTCAGATGTTTACGCACACTTGAGTTTGTGTCTCTGATGACCGAATGGAGGAGTGGCATCAAGAGGCTGATGCATGTGAGATGCTCCAAACAGCAAGGTTGTTTTTTCTACTGGACAGTTAGAGTCTGGTATGTTTTCTGCAGGGCCCCCCATGTGAAAAGTATGGGTAGCAGAGCCCTTCCACATGGATGCCTGGAAAGCACACCTCCATTGACCAATGCAGCTGAGGAACATGCAGGTTCTTTACGGTGCTTCTGGGGCGAAGCACCAAGGTCTTGAGTTGACATGGAATCTCTTGAAGATGGGTTACAATGCTGTTTTTTTTTTACCAGGTAGATCTTAGAATGTATTGGTGGCTAAGGTGCCTGCAGGATTCTCCTACCCTGAGGGTTTAACACAGGTCGAAGAGCACGGTTACCTTCTGGGGACAGGAGATGTAGTGTTTTGTGGCTCAGGGACAACATGCCGTATCATAAGTTCCTATTCAAGAACAGGCCTCTGAAGACAGATGCCCGACAACCTAATCTAGGGTTCCAATGAGTCCCAGGGGCATGAGAGGTTCAATCTTCAGACTTAGGACAGTTGACTTGGGTGTCTGCCAGGATGTAGGTGATCAGGGCGTTTCAGACTGTGCACTTATGTCCAGAGTAACCTCCAATATTGGGGTGGCCACAGGGGCCTTGAATGTTTCAACCAACTCTGGAGGGTTTGGTTAACTGACATGCACAATTTCCATGGGGATGGCAAGCACAGTCCTGTGGTGTGGCTCCAGAGACTCCACCCTGGAGGGCATGTGAGCCATGGTTCTGGGAGGGAAGTCTGCAAACACAAACTTGGGTTAGGTTTAGTGGCTAGGTTATCACAGGGCAATGTGTAGACCGGGAAGGCTACTCGTCAGGAACAGTAACTGGAATGACCCGAAGGCGGAAGCACAGGCTTTTATATCTGGATTGTGTGTCTAGGGTGACGTCAGAATGTAGCTGTGGCCTCATGGGTCCATGGGAGATTTTTCCTCTAAGGATACAGGCGGCTCCCAATATTTTGATGACTTTTTGGTATGGGAAGACTGCTATTTTCGATCTTAGGTGTGCCCCAAAACAGAGATTCCAGAGATGGGCTCTGGGTCTAGGCACCTGGAAAATCCCACCAAGGGTTGGGATTTGGGCTTATGGGCAGACCAGGCCTGCAATGCAGGATCTTGGTGGTGCAACTGAGAGGGCTTGTTTGGAAACATGCTCAGGCTGAGCATTACAATGCCTGTTTGTGCTCAGGGTGGCCCTCAGGAGTGGGCGTGGTCCCATTGTCCATTTTCTGGCTCCCACACTGAGGGATGGACACACATTCCAATGTCCAGGTTTCCAGCCATGGGGAAGGAGGAAATATCTATTGTGCTTCATGTTCCCCCATAGGCAGGGATTACAGCAAAGGTCTGGGGACAGATGCCTGAATACCAAGGATGCATAGAGATGACAGATTTGGGCCATGGCCATTCTCACATGCTGGATATGGGCCCCGCTCTCTGGGTGGCTGACACGAGGTCTGGGCTCAGGCTGTGTCAGACACAGCACTAGTGGCCAGAGAAGTCTATATATTGGTGTTCTCTCCAGGGCAGAGTAAATTGATCCTCATGTAGGGTTTCTGGCCAGACTCACGAAGCACTTCTTTCTGTGGGGCAGGCAGAATGCTGCCTTATGGATCCAGAATTCCCTATCAAGAGGGTTTGGGGACAAATAGGGTGAGAATGCAATTGTAAACACCAGCTATGCTTAAATTGAGTGCCAAGCGGAAGTCAGTTTCAATGTGCAGCAGCTTATACGAGATATCCAGCACCTGAGTAAGGGCAGATGTCAGATATTTGCTCACACTGGAGTTTGTGTCTAGGATGACGACTAATGGAGGGGTGGCTTCAGGAGGCAATGGAGGATTACCCACGCTTAAGATTGTGAGATGCTCCAAACAACAAGGTTTCCTTCTAATGGACAGGAGGAGTCTGTTTTTTTTTTTTCCTCCAGGGTCCCTCAAGTGGAAGTTTGCGTAGCAGAGCCCTCCCGCATGGATGACTGGAAAGCACACGTCCAATGACCATTGCAGCTGAGGAACATGACAGGTTCGTTTTGGTGGTTCTGGTGCCAAGTACCAAGGCCTTGAGTTGACTTGGAATCTCTTACAGATGTGTCCCAAAACTGGTTTGTTACAAGGGAGGTCTTAGAATGTATTGGTCACTATGGGCCACGCTGAGGGTTTGGCACAGGTTGATGTGCACAGTTTCCATCTTGGGAGAGGAGATGTTCTGTTTTGTGGCTCAGGGTACATATGTTGTATCCTGACTTGGTATTCAATAACAGGCCTCTGAGGATTGATGCTGGCAACCTAATCTAGAGATCCAATGATGTCCTTGGTGCCCATCAGGTTCAATTTTCTTACTAAGGACCATTGATATGGTTGTCTGACTGGATGTAGGTGATCAGGGTGTTTCAGACTGTGCATTTGCATCCAGAGCCACTTCCAATATTGGGGTGGGCTCAGGGGCCTTGCAGGTTTCTCCTAACTTGGAGGCTTTGGGGAACTGTGATGGGCACAGTTTCCTTGGGGATGGCAGGCCCAGTCCTGTGGTAAGGCTTTAGAGACCACCTCCTTGAGGATATGAGAGCCATGGTTTTGGGAGGGAAGTCTGCAAACACAAATTTGGGTCAGGGATAGTGGCAAGGTGATCGCAGGTCCAATGTATAGACCTAGAAGGCATCACGTCAGGAACTGTAATTAGGGTGACTGAAAGCTGGTAGCACAGGCTTTTCTATCTGGATTGTGTGTCCAGGATGGGCTCTGAATGTAGACGTGGTCTCATGGTTCAATGGGAGACTTTTCCTCTCTAAGGATCCTGGTGGATCTCCATAGATTGGTGGTTTTTCAGAGAAGAAAAGAGTGCTCTTTTCCATCTTAGGGGTGCTCCAAAACAGGGAAGAATGCTGTTTTCCAACTTAGGCTTATGCCAAAACAGGGATTCCAGAGACGGGCTCTGGGTCTGGGTGCCCGGATATCCCACCAAGTGTTAGGATTTGGGCCTAGGGGCATTCCAGGCCTGCAATGCAGGATCCTAATGGTGTAACAGAGAGGGCTTGTTTGAAAGCATGCTCAGGCTGAGGGTCATCATGCCTCTTTGTGCCCAGGGGGGCCCTCAGGAGAGGGCGTAGTCTCATTGGCCATATAGCTGGATCCCAATTTGAGGGTTGGACACCCATTGCAACAGCCAGGCTTCCTGCAATGGAAAGAGGAGTTCTCTATTGTGCTTCAGGTTCCCCCATTGGCAGGGTTACAGGAAAGGTCTGTGGAAAGTTGCCTTAATACCAAGGATGTGTACAGATGACAGGCTAAGAATTCCCAGGTAACAAAACAGCATTGTTACCCATATTCATGACATTCCATGTAGAAATAAGCCCTTAGTACTTCGCCCCAGAGCCACCAGAATGAACTTGCCATGTTCCTAAGCTGCAATGGTCAGTGGAGGTGTGGTTTCCAGGCAACCATACGGGGGTGCTCTGCTACACAAACTTTGCAATTGGCTGGGACCCTTGAGACAAAAAAACAGAATGCCCCTGTCCGGTAGAAGGAAACCTTCTGTTTGGAGCATCTCACAAGCCCCAGCGTGGGAAATCCTCCATTTCCTCTTGAAGCCACCACTCCATTTGTCAGTCATCATAGACACAAACTCCAGCATGAGCAAACATCTGACATCTGCCCTTACTCAGGTGCTGGATTTCAATTCGATCGCTGCACACTGGAACTGCCTTCAGTTTGACTGAATTAAGCCATAGCTTGGGTTTACAATTCCATCCTCAGCCTACTGGTCCACAAGCCCTATTGTGAGGGAATTCTGGAGCTACAACACAATATTCTGCCTTCCCCATAGAAAGAAAAAGGGCCTGGAGAGTCTGCCCAGAAACTCCATATGATGGTCAATCTTCTCGGTGCTAGACGGAACCCTGATTCATAGGCTGCCCTGGGCACTAGTGCTGTGTCTGACATAGCCGGAGCCAGGACCTAGTGTCAGCCACTGAGGGATCAGGGCCCATATCCAGCATGTGAGACCAGCTATGGCCCAAGTCTGTCTTCTCTTCTATTCTTGGTATTCAGGCATCTGTACCCACACCTTTGCTGAAATCCTTGCCATTGGGGGAACCTGAAGCACAATAGAGAACTCCTCCTTCCCCATGGAAGGTATTCTGACAGTTGGGATAGTTGCTCAACCCTCAAAGTGGAAGGCAGCTCCATGGCCAAGGAGACCATGTGCACTCATGATGGCTTCCCCGGGCACAAGCAGGCATTGTGACCTCAGCCTGAGCATGCTTTCAACCAAACGCTCTCAATTGCATCTCTGGGACCCCGAATTGCAGGCCTAGTACACACCTAGGCCCAAATCCTAACCCTGGTGGGATTTTACAGGGGCCCAGACACAGAGCCCATCTCTGGAATCCCTATTTTGGGGGACCCTTAAGATGGAAAACAGCACTCTTCCCTTCCCCGAGATAGTCACCAAACTCTTGGTAGCCACCAGGATCCTTGAGTGGAAAAATCTGCCATAGACCCATGAGAACACACCTGCATTCCGAGGCCATCCTGGACATACAATCCAGATACATATCATGTGCTATCACCTTTGAGTCATCGGATTTACAGTTCCTGACGAGCTGCCTTCCAGGTCTATGCATTGGGCCTGCAATCACCTTGCCATTAACCTAAACTGAGTTTGTGTTTGCAGACTTCCTTCCTAGAACCATGGCTCACATGACCTCCAGGTTCTGGCATCTGAAGCCACACCACAAGACTGTGCATGAGATCCTCAAGGAAACTGTGCCCATCACTTTTGCCCGATACCTTTAGATTAGGAGAAACCTGCAAGGCCCCTGAGCGCAGCCAAATAATGGAGGCCGCTCTGGGCACAAATGCACAGTCTGAGACACCCTGATCACCTCCATACAGGCAGACACCCAAGTCAATGCTCCTGAGTCAGAAGATTGAACCTGACATGCCCCGAGGACTTCATTGGCACACTAGATTAGGTTTACAGGTATCTGTCATCAGAGGCCTGCTCTGGAATATCAACTTATGATAAAATATATAGTCCCTGAGCCACAGAACAGAATATATCCTCCCCAAAAAGGAAGCCATGCTCCTGGAATTGTGTCATACCCTATAGGGTATTTGGATCCTGAATGGCCCCTTAGCAACCAGCACATTCTGATATTCCTGGTAACAAACCATCATTGTGCCCCATCTTCATGAGACTCCATGTCAACTTAAGGTCTCGATATATAGCCCCAGAGCCACCAGAATGCACCTGCCATGTTCCTCAGGTGCAATGGTCAATTGAGGGGTGATTTCCAGGCATCCCTGTGGGGTTCTCTGCTACAAAACTTTCCACATGGAGAAACCAGAGAAAACAAACCAGACTTCTCCTGTCCGGTAGAAAGAAACTTTGCTATTTGGAGCATCTCACAAGCCCCAGCATGGGAAATCCTCCATGGCCTCTTGACGCCACCCTTCCATTTGTGGGTAATCACAGACACAAACTCCAGTGTGAGCAAACATCTGACATCCACCCTTACTCAGGTGCTGGATATTCGAAACGGCAGCTGCACACTGGAACTGCCTTTTGCTTTTCACTGAACTTAACCATAGCTTTGTATTACTATTCTATCCTCACCACACTGGTCCACAATATCTCTTGATAGGGAATTCTGGAGCCACAACGCAGTATTCTGCCTTCCACATAGAAAGAAGAAGGACCTGTTGAGTCTGCCCAGAAACCTCACATGAGGATCAATCTACTCAGACCACGAGGCAACCCTGATTAATAGATTTCCCTGACCACTAGTGCTGTGTCTGACAGAGTCTAAGCCCCGACCTCTTGTTAGCCACCCAGAGGTGAGGGCCCATATTTAGCATGAGAGATCGGCCATGGCCCTGGGCCATCATCTGTACCCATCCTTGGTATCCAGTCATCTGTCCCCCAAACTTTGCTGGAATTCCTGCCAATGGCGAACCTGAAACACAATAGAGAACACCTCCTTCCCCATGGCAGGAATATTGGTTGTCCAACCCTCAGCGTGGGAGCCAGCTGCATGGCCAAGGAGACCATGCCCACTCCTGAGGGCCGACATGGGCACAGGCAGGCACGGTGATCCTCAGGCTGAGCATTTTTTCCAACAAACACTCTCAGTTGCTCCTCCAGTACCAGCATTGCAGGTCTGGTATGCCCCTAGGCCCAAATCCTAACCCTTGGTGGGATTTTCCAGGTGCCCAGACCCAGAGTCCGTCTCAGAATCCCTGTTTGGGGCACCATTAAGATGGAAAACAGCACTCTTCCCTTCCCTGAGAAAGGCACCAAACTATTGGGAGCCGCCAGGATCCTTAGAGAGAAAAAATCTCCCATGGACCCATGAAAACAAACCTGCATTCCGAGGCCATCCTGTCCACACAATCCAGAGAGAAAAGTCTTTGCTACCGTCTTCGAGTCATCCTATTTACATTTCCTGACGAGCTGACCTCCATGTCTATGCATTGGGCCTGTGATCATCTCGACACTAACCCTAACCCCAGTTTGTGTTTGCCGACTTCTCTCCCAAAACCATGGCTTACATGCCCACCAAGATGTGGTCCCTCAAGCCACATCACAGGAAAGTTCCTGCCATCCCCAAGAAAACTGTGCCCATCAGGTTGTCCAAACCCTCCAGATTAGGAGAAACCTGCCAGGCCCCTGAACCCACCCCAATATTGGAGGTTGCTCTGGATGCAAACGTGCAGTCTGAAACACCCTGAGCACCTCCATCGAGGCAGAAAGCCAAGTCAATGGTTCTGAGTCAGATGATTGAGCCTGACATGCCCCTAGGACTTCACTGGAACCCTAGATTGGGTCTTCAGACATCTGTTCTCAGAGTCCTGTTCTGGAATACCAAGTTATGATACAACATGTGGTCCCTGATTCCCACAACAGAACATCTCCTGTCTCCAGAAGGAAAATGTGCTCCTGCATCTATGTCCAACTTTCAGGGTAGATGGATCCTGCATGACCCATTAGCCCCAGCACCTTCTATGGTCTCCCTGGTAACAAACCAGCATTGTGACCCAACTTCCTGAGACTTGATGCCAACTCAAGGTGTTGGTATTTTGCCCAAGAGCCATGAAACGAATCTGCCATGTTCCTCAGGTACAAAGGCCAATGGACGTGTGCTTTCTAGGCATCCAAGAGGTAGTTCTCTGCTACACAAAAATTCCACATAGGGAACCCTAGAGCAAACAAATAAGACTGCTCCTGTCAGGTTGAAGGAAACCTTGGTTGTTTGGAGCATCTCACAAGCCCCAGCCTGGGAAGTCCTCCACATTCTCTTGATGCCAACCCTCCATTTGTTAGTCATCATAGACACAAATTCCAGCATGAGCAAACATCTGACATCTGCTCTTACTCAGGTGCTGGATATTCGAATCAGTCACGCACACTGGAAATACCTTTCACTTGACACTGTATTCTTGCATAGTTTGGTTTTACAATTCCATCCTCACCCTACTGGACTGCAAGTCCTCTTGAGAGGGAATTAGGGAGACAAAACGCAGCATTCTGCCTTCCCCATAGAAAGAAGAAGGGCCTGGTGAGTCTGCCCAGAAACTCCCCATGAAGATCAATCTACTTGGCCCTCGAGGGAACCCCGATTTATACTTTGCGCTGGCCACTAGCGCTGTGTCTGAGAGAGCCTGAGCCCCAACCTCGTGTCAGCCACCCAGAGTGTGGGGCCCTTATCCAGCATGTGGGACTGGCCATGGCCCAGTCATCTCTACCCATCCTTGGTATTCCGGCAACTATCCCAGACCTTTGCTGGAATCCCTACCAGTGGGGGAACCTGAAGCACAATTGAGAACTCCTCCTTCCCCATGGCAGGAAGCCTGGCTGTTGCTATGGGTGCCCAACCCTCAGAATTAAAACCAGGTGCATGGCCAATGAGACAACGCCCAATCATAAGGGCCGCCTGAGCCAAAGCAGGCATTGTGTCCCTCAACCTTAGCATGCATTCAAACAAATGCTCTCAGTTGTTTCTGCAGGGTCCCGCATCGCAGGCCTGGTATGCCCTTAGGACCAAATCCTAACACTTCGTGGGATTTTCCATGCCAACATAACCAGAGCCCGTCTCTGGAATCTCTGTTTTGAAGCACCCCTATGATGGAAAACAGCACTCTTCCCTCCCCTGAGAAAACTATTAGGAGCTGCCAGGATGCGTAGAGAGGAAAAATCTCCCAGGGCTCCATAAGACCACACCTTCATTCCGAGGCCATCCAGGACACACAATCCAGATACAAGAGACTGTGCTACCACCTTCGAATCACCTGGTTTACAGTTCCAGACGAGCTGCCCTACAGATCTACGCATTGGGCCTGTGATCACCTCGCCATTAACCCTACCCCAAGTTTGTGTTTGCAGACTTCTTTCCCAAAACCATGGCTCACATGCCCTCTATGATGGGTCTCTGTAGCCACACCACAGGAAAGATCCTGCTATCCCCAATGAAACTGTGTCCATCACAGTTGCCCAAACCCTCCAGATTAGGAGAGACCTGCAAGTCCCCTGAGCCCAGTCCAATATTGGAGGCCACTCTGGACACAAATGCACAGTGTGCAACACCCTGATCACCTCCATCCAGGAAGACACCCAAGTCAATGGTCCTGAGTCAGAAGATTGGTCCCTGAACCCCACAATAGAATATCTCCTGTCCCCAGATGGAATTCGTGCTCTTCAACTTGTGTCAAGGGTCGGGGTATATGAATTATGCACAGCCCCTTAGCCCCCAGCACATTCTAAGATCTCTCTGGTAACAAACAAACAGCATTGTGATCCATCTTCATGAGATTCCATGTCACTTCAAGTCCTTGGTAATTCGCCCCAGAGCCACCAGAATGAACCTGCCATGTTCCTCACCTGATATGGTCAGTGGAGGTGTGCTTTCCAGGCATCCATGTGGGAGTGCTCTTCTACTTATTCTTTCCACATGTGGGACCCTGGAGCAAACAAACCAGACTGCCACTGACCAGTAGAAGGGAACCCTCTGTTTGGAGCATCTCAGAAGCACCAGCAGGAGAAATCCTTCATGGCCCTTGACACAACCCCTCCATTTGTCAGTCATCATAGACAAAAACTCCAGCATGAGAAAACATCTGAAATCTGCCGTTATTTAGATTCTGCATTTTCTTTTCCACTACTGCACACTGGAACTGCGTTTCACTTGACACTGAATTTAACAATAGCTTGGGTTTAGAATTCCATCCTCAGCCTCCTGGTCTGCAAGCCCTCTAGAGAGGAAATTTGGAGCCACAAGGCAACATTCTGCATTCCCACTAGAAAGAAATAGGGCCTGGTGAATCTTCCCAGAAACTCCACATGAGGATCAATCTACTTGGCACTCGATGGAACCTTGATTTATAGGCTGTCCTGGGCACTAGTACTAGTACTAGTACTAGTACTGTGTCTGACAGAGCATGAGCCAAGACCTAGTTTCAGGCACCCAGAGATATGAGCCCATATCCAGCATGTGAGATTGGCCAGGGCCCAAATCCATCATCTCTACCCATCCTTGGTATTCAGGCACCTGTCCCCAGACCTTTTATGTAATCCCTACCAATGGGGTAACCTAAAGCACAATAGAGAACTCCTCCTTCCCCATGGTAGGAATCCTGGCTGTTGATATGGGTGTCCAAACCTCAAAGTGGGAGCCAGCTGCATGGCCAATGTGACCACGCCCACTCATGAGGGCCACCTGGGCATAAGCAAGTATTGTGACCCTCAGCCTGAGAATGATTTCAAACAAGCCCTCTCAGTTGCACCTCCAGGATCCTGAATGCAGGCCTGGTAAGCCACTAGGCCCAAATCCTAACACTTGGTGGGATTTTCCAGGGGACCAAACCCAGAGTCCGTCTCTGGAATCCATATTTTGGGGCACCCCTAACATGAAAAACAGCACTCTTCCCTTCCCCGAAAAAGCCACCAACTATTGGGAGCCACCAGGATCCTTAGAGAGGAAAAATCTCCCATGGACCCATGAGGCCACAACTGCATTCTGAGGCCATCCTGCACACAATACAGAGAAAAAAGCCTGTTATTCTGCCTTTGAGTCACCCGATTAACAGTTCCTGAAGAGCTGCCATCCATGTCTATGCATTGGGCCTGTGATAACCTTGCCACTAACCCTATCCCAAGTTTGTGTTTTCAGACTTCCCTCCCAAAACCATGGCTCACATGCCCTCCAGTTTGTGATAACTGGAGCCACACCACGGGATTGTACCTGTCTTCCCAAAGGAAACTGTGATTGTCACTATTAAACAAACCCTCTAGATTAGGAGAAACCTGCAAGGCCCCTAAGCCCAGCCCAATATTGGAGGCCACTCTGGACGCAAATGCACAGTCTGACACACCATATCACCTACATCCAGGCTGATATCCAAGTCAATGGTCCTCAGACAGAAGATTGAACCTGATATGCTCCTAGGATTCACTGGAACACTAGAATAGGTTTTCAGGTATCTGTACTCAGAAGGCTGTTCTGAATATCAATGTATGATACAATATGGTCACTGAGCCACACAAAAGAACATCTCCTGTCCTTAGAAGAAAGCTGTGCTCTGGACCTGTGTCAAACACTCTGGGTAGATAAATCCTTCAAGGCCCCCTGACAACCAGCACATTCTATGATCTCCCTGACAACATACCAGCATTGTGACCCATCTTCATGAGACTCCATGACAACTCCAGCCCTTGGTACTTCGGCCCAGAGCCACCAGAATGAAACTGCCATGTTCCTCTGCTGCCATGGTCAATGTAGGTGTACTATCCAGGCATCCAGCGGGAGTGCTCTGATACCAACTTTCCACATGGGGAACCCTGGAGGAAACAAACCAGACTCCCCTGTACGGTAAAAGGAATCTTTTCTGTATGGAGTATCTCAAGCCTGAGGGTGGGTAATCCTCCATGGCCTCTTGAGGCCACCCATCCATTTGTTGGTCATCATAGACACTAACTCCAGCGTGAGCAATCAACTGACATCTGCACTTACTCAAGTGCTGGATATTTGAATCAGCTGCTACACACTGGAATTGCCTTATGCTTGGCACTGAATTTAAAAGTAGCTTGGCGGGACGCCTGGGTGGCTCAGTTGGTTAAACAGCTGCCTTCGGCTCAGGTCATGATCCCAGCGTCCTGGGATCGAGTCCCACATCAGGCTCCTTGCTCCGCAGGGAGCCTGCTTCTCCGTCTGACTCTGCCTTCCACTCTGTCTGCCTGTGCTTGCTCTCGCTCGCTCTCTGACAAATAAATAAAATCTTGAAAAAAAAAAGTAGCTTGGGTTTGCAATTCCATCCTCACCCTGGTGTTCAGTAAGCTCTCTTGATAGGGAATTCTGAAGCCACAACACAGCATTCTGCCTTCCCCATAGCAAGAAAAAACAGCCTGGAGAGACTGCCCAGAAACCCTACATGAGGATAAATCTACTCGACCCTCGAGTGAACCCCATTTATAGGTTTACCTGGCCACTAGCGCTGAGTCTGACAGAACCTCGTCTCTGACCTCGTGTCAGGACCCAGAGACTGGGCTCCAACTCCAGAATGTGAGACCAGCCATGTCCCAGGGCTGTCATCTCTACCCATTCTTGATTCAGGCATCTGTCCCCAGACAATTGCTGAAATCCCTGCCAATGGGGGAACCAGAAGCACAATAGGGAAATCCTCCTTCCCCATGGCAGGAATGATGGCTCTTGGGATGGGTTTCCAGACCTCAGAGTGGTAGCCAGCTGAATGGCCAATGATAACCCGCCCACTCATGAGGGCCGCCCTGGACACAAGCAGGCATTGTGACCCCCAACATGAGCATGCTTTCAAACAAACACTCTCAGTTGCATTCCAGAATCCAAATTTGCAGGCCTGATATGCCCCTAAGCACAAATCCTAACACCTGGTGGGATTTTTCAGGGGCCCAGAAACACAGCCTGTCTCTGGAATCCCTGTTTTGGGACACCCCTAAGATGGAAAATAGCACTCTCCCCTTCGCCAAGAAAGCCACCATAGTATAGGGAGCCGCTAGGATCCTTGAGAGGAAAAATCTCCCATGGATCCATGAGACCACACCTGTATTCCGAGGCCATCCTGGACACAAAAGCCAGATACACAAGCCTGTGCTACCACCTTCAAGGCAACTAATTTATAGTTCCAGACGAGCTGCCCTCCAGGTCTATGCATTGGGCCTGCGATCACCTCACCGCTAACCTTAACCCGAGTTTGTGCTTACAGACTTCTATCCCGAAACCATGGCTCATATTTCCTCCAGGATGGGGTCTCTGGAGCCACACCAAAGGACTGTGCCTGCCATCCCCAAGGAAAATGTGTCCGTCACATTTGCCTAAAACTTCGAGATAAGGAGAAACCTGCAAGGCCCCTGAGCCCACCCCAATACTGGAGGCCCCTCTGGACACAAATGTGCAGTCTGAAATACGCTGATCACCTGAATCCAGGCAGATACCCAAGTCAGTGTTTCTCAGTCAGAAGATTGAACCTGACATGCTCCTATGACCTCATTGTAAACCCTGATTAGGTTTTCAGGCATCTGTAATCAGAGACCTGTTCTGGAGTACCAACTTAAGATACAACATATGGTCCCTGATCCCCACAACAGAACATCTCCTTTCTCTAGATGGAAGCCGTGCTCTTGGAACTGTGTCAAACCCTCAGGGTAGATGAATCCTACTTGGCCCGTAGCCACCAGCAGAATCTAAGATCTCACTGGTAACAAGCCAGCATTGTGAGCCATCTTCATGAGATTCCATGTCAACTACAGGCCTTGGTACTTCACCCCAGAGCCTTCAGAAAGAACCTGTCATGTTCCTCAGCTGCAATGTTCAGTGGAAGTGTGCTTTCCAGGCATCCATGTGGGAGTGCTCTGCTACCCAAACTTTCCACATGGGGGACTCTCGAGCAAACAAATCTGACTGCCCTGTCCTGTAGAAGGAAACCTGGCTGTTTGGAGCATCTCACAAGCTCAAGTGTGGGAAATCCTCTATGACCTCTTTTCAACTCCTCTCCATTTGTCGGTCATTATAGACACAAACTCCAGCTTGAGCAAACATCTGACGTCTGCGCTTACTCAGGTGCTGGATATTCGAATCAGCCGCTGCACACTGGAAATGCCATTCCCTTGTCACTGAATTTATTCATAGCTTGGGTTTACAATTCCATCCTCACCCTACTGGTCTACAAGCCCTCATGATAGGGAATTCTGCAGCCACAACACAGCATTCTGCCTTCCCAATAGAAAGAAGAAGGGCCTGGTGAGTCTGCCCAGAAACTCCACATTATGATCAATCTACTTGTCCCTTGAGGGAACCCTGAATTATAGACAGCCCTGGCCCCTAGTGTTGTGTCTGACAGAGCCTAAGCCCCGACCTCGTGTCAGCCACCTAGAAGGCGGGGCCCATATCCCGCATGTTAGACTGGCCACGGAACAGAGCCGTCATCTTTATCCATCCTTGGTATTCAGGCATGTGTCCCCAGACCTTTCCTGGAATCCCTACCAATGAGGGAACCTGAATCACAATAGAGAAATCCTCATTCCCCATGGCAGGATTCCTGTAAGTTCGGAAGGGTGTCCAACAAATCCAGCATCCGGTCCTGATTAAAATGCTTCAAATTATAGGGATAGAGGGAACATTAGTCAACTTCATAAAATGTCTATGAAAAACCCACAGTGAATATTATCCTCGATGGGTAATAGCTGACAGGCTTCCCTTTGAGATCAGGAACATGACAAGGATGCCCACTCTCACCACTCTTGTTCTACAAACTATTTGAAATCCTAGCAACAGCAATCAGACAACAATGAGAAATAAAAGGTATCCAAATTGGTAATGAAGAAGTCAAACACTCTCTCCTCACAGATGACATAATTTATATGGAAAACTCAAAACACCCCACCTCCAAACTACCAGAACTCATACAGCAACTCAATAATGTGGCAGGATACAAAATCATTGTACAGAAATCAGTGGCCTTCTTCTACATTATCAATGAAAATACAGAAAGGGACATTAGAGAATCAATTCCATTTACTACAGCACTGAAACCATAAGATACCTGGGAATAAACCATACCAACGAAGTAAATGATTTTTCTTGAGGAACTACAGAACACTCATGAAAAAAATTGAAGAAAACAAAAAAGACAGAAGACCATTCCATGCTCAAGGATCAGAAGAATAAACATTGGTAAAATGGATAAAAGACCTCAATGTAAGACAGGAATCCATCAGAACCCTAGAGGAGAACATTGGCAGTAATCTCTTCTATATCAGCCACAGCAACTTATTTCAAGATATGTCTCCAAAGGCAAAGGAAACAAAAGCCCAAATAAACTTTTGGGACTTCATCAAAATCAAAAGCTTCTGCACAGCAAAGGAAAAAGTCAAAAAAACAAAGATGCAACCCATGGAATGTGATAAGATATTTGCAAATAACAGTACAGACAAAAGGTTGATATCCAGGATCTATAATGAACTCCTCAAACTCAACACATAGGAAATAGGCAAACATATCAAAAAATGGGCAGAAGATATGAACAGACAATTCTCTAATGAAGACATACAAATGGCAATCAGACACATGAAAAAATGTACATCATCACTAGCCCTCAGGGTGATTCAAAATAAAACCACAGTGAGATATCACCTTACACCAGTTAGAATTGCCAAAATTAACAAAACAAGAAACAACATGTGTTGGAGAGGATGTGGAGAAAGGGGAACCCTTTTACACTGTTGGTGGGATTGCAAGTTGGTGCAGCCTCTTTGGAGAACAGTGTGGAGATTCCTCAAGAAATTAAAAACAGAACTTCCCTATGACCCTGCAATTGCACTCCTGGGTATTTACCCCAAAGATACAGATGTCGTGAAAAGAAGGGCCATCTGTACCCTAATGTTTATAGCAGCAATGGCCATGGTCGCCAAACTATGAAAGAACCAAGATGCCCTTCAACGGACGAATGGATAAGGAAGATGTGGTCCATATACACTATGGAGTATTATGCCTCCATCAGAAAGGATGAATACCCAACTTTTGTAGCAGCATGGACGGGACTGGAAGAGATTTTGCTGAATGAAGAAAGGCAGAGAGAATCAATTATCATATGGTTTCACTTATTTGTGGAGCATAACAAATATCATGGAGAACAAGGGGTCTTAGAGAGGAGAAGGGAGTTTGGGGGAATTGGAAGGGGAGGTAAATCATGAGAGACTATGGACTCTGAAAAACAACCTAGGGGTTTGAAGTGGCGGGGGGGTGGGATCTTGGGGTACCAGGTGGTGGGTATTATAGAGGGCACAGATTGCATGGAGCACTGGGTTGGTGAAAAAAATAATGAATACTGTTTTTCTGAAAATAAAGAAATTAATTTAATTAAAAAAAAACATTGTTAAAATGTTATACTGGAGACAAGATGGCGGAGAAGTAGGAGGAGGCTCCCTTTCAACCTGAACCCTACTTCTATTGAACTCCACTCACCGACAAAATCAGCCTGAGACCCGAATTATACACATCTGGATCTCTACCAGAGCAGAAAACGCCAGTGGGCAGGTAAAGCAGAGTGGGAAAGTCGGACTGATATCGGAAGATAAACAAAAGTGGGAGGGTGCTACCAGAGGTGACCCACTGGAAAGTAATATCCCAATACGAGAGTGCCCTACGTCTGGGGACCAGCATTATCTCAGAAGTATGGTAGAAAGCACTCAAGAAGAGCAAGGGATCACTGGGAAGAAATTGCAGGAATCGGGGTGTTAGGGTCAGGGGCTTAAGTCCCCAGACCCAGGACAGCCACCCCTGGTGCAGAGCCAGAAAGAGTGCGGCAGAGAAACCAGGTCTTGGTCCCTGAAACACCAGCAAGCTCGCCTGAGAGCGTGTGGCTCCCAGCTCCCATGAGGGGCTGGGAGCCTCGCCAGCCAACAGAAGCACAGCTTTTTTGCAGTCCCCATGCAAGTGCCCTGCCATGCCATCAGAGTCCGAGTCATGCCCTGCGCCCTCCAGAGAGAGAGGTGGCACAGGCACCAGCCTGGTGCTCTCGGACCTGGAAATACCAGGCACTCCCAGCTTGTGCCAGGGGGAAAATCTCAGTTTGCGATTGCTGCTTGGAACTTCTCTGGCAGTCTGGAGCTGCCCAGACAGCGGCCACTGCTGTGGTTTTGGTACAAGCAAAAAATCTTGAATCCCCAGGGACCGCGACTGGGAAACTGCTCTGCCAGTGTTGAAGGGGGATTTTATTTGGGCTCTTCGGACAGATTAAGGCTTCTCTCTGAGACGAAGGACAGGGTACAGTTTGCTTTCCTCTAAACCTACAAAAACCATCAAAAGCCCTCAAGGCAAGAGAAAAACAAAAGTGAACAAATATAAAAACCTCCAGAGAACAAAAGCCTGAAAAAAACAGTTTCCTAAGAGCACACCCCCTTGAGGGGGGTGGGAGGACTTAACTCAGAGAACATCATTGACTGAAATCCCACGTGGCAGGCCCCTCCCCCAGAAAACCAACCGGGAAAGGAAAAAAAAAAAAAAGACAACAAGAGATCAACCACCACTACTTCATAGGACAATTTTTATTATTAATTTTTTCCCACTATCCTGGCTCATTTTATTAAAGATAATTTTTTATTATATATAGAAAATTTTTTAACCTATTTACCGTCACAGTGAGATGTCCAGTACATCAAATTCCATAATAACCTTCTAACCTGAACATTTTGATACATACACCTGTGTTTTCCTTTTGCATTTCTGTTTTTTAAATTTTTTTTTTTTTAATTTTAGTTTAGTTTAGTCTAGTTTATTCCTTTTTTTAATTTTTATTTTCTAATATTCATATAGAATTAAACTTCAAGGTAATCCCCTTTTCCCAATCAAAGCCACCCCTATAGGTAAAACAATTCCTAATCCCCATTTATCTTAGGAAAGTGGAGTCTTTAACAAATACATCAAGATACATCCGGAAAAAAAAAAACAAAAAAACAAAAAACAAAAAACCTTCCTCACCCATACTGAGAATTTACAACCACTCTACAATCTTTTTCTTCCACCAGTATTTCTGTGTTGTTTTTTATTTATATATTTGACAGAGAGAGATCACAAGTAGGCAGAGAGGCAGGCAGAGAGAGAGAGAAAGAGAGGAAGCAGGCTCCCTGCTGAGCAGAGAGCCCGATGTGGGACTTGATCCCAGGACCCTGAGATCATGACCTGAGCCGAAGGCAGCGGCTTAACCCACTGAGCCACCCAGGCGCCCCTATTTCTGTGTTTTTGTGTTTGTCCTGATAGTATATAAATCTTACACTCGGGGTTCTTTCTGATGAGGTTATTCCTTTATTTGCATTTATATATGCAAATATATATATATATATATATATATATATATATATATATATATATGTATAATTTTCTCTTCTCATATACTTTTATCAGTCTTTTTGTTTGTCTGTTTTTGTTTGTAAAATTCATAAATCTTACCTTGGAACCCATTTGGGCTGAACCTTCTCTTTTATCTCACCTTTCATTCTTGTCTCTCTCCCTCTCTCTTTTTTTCTTTTTTTTAACCTCAGGTGTCCCAACAAATGAGGGATTCCAGAGTAGAACCCTGGGGAGGGGCGACTGGACAATCAGAAATCTGATTAAAAATTGGGGCCTAGGGACATGTCAAGCCCATTATGACACCTAATGGTCCAGCCACTGAGAGGACTTACTAGAGGACAGGAATCATGCTGAGGGTCACAATGCGTGTGTATGCCCTCGTCGCACTCAAGAATGGGCGGGGCCTCAGGGTGAATGCTGGTTTCTCCTACACTGAACTTTGGACAACATGCCAACCACAAGGGTTCTTGCCATGGGTAAGGTGAAGTTCTGATTTCTGCATCACACTCACCCCTGGGCAGTGATTGGAGATAAGGTCTCGGTTCTGTAGCCTGAAACCTGAGGTAGGGAAGAGGTGATGACCTAAGGCCATGGCGGGTTTTATGTGCTCAGTGTGCGGTCAACTTTCTGGGTGTTGGTCAGGAGGTCCGGGCTCAGGTTGTGTTCGACAGTGCATTAGTGCCCAGGTTAGACTATATAATTTGGGTAAAGTCGAGTGCTGTGTAGGTTGATCCTCATTTATGTTGCCTGGGCAGCTCATGAGGCAATAATTTTTTTTTTCTATAGGGCAGGCAGTGTGCTGCATTGTGGGTCCGGAATTGCCAAACTTGAGGGCTTCGGGGCCAGGAGTGTGAGGACGGAAGTCTGAGAAGACAAGCCAGACTTGGGTTTCAGGGCGAGGGCACGGCAGGTACCCCCTGCAGATCTGAACCAATATCTCATGCATCTGAAGTCAGGGCGAGGATCAGACATTGGCTCAGGTTGGAGTTTCTCTGCATGACGGCCGCTTCATGAAGAGAGCGGAATCTCGAGGCCATTGAGGTTTTCCCACGTTGGGAGTTGTGGGATGCCCCCTTCCAGGATTCCTTCTGCGGGACAATTGAGACCTGTTGGACAGCTCAAGGACATCCCATATGGAATGACTCCAGAGCACCATTCACGGATGAATGCCTGGTAAGCCCGCCTCGCATTCCAATTGTCTCCTAGCAAGAAGACAGTTTAGATCTGATGGCTCTGCCGGAGCAACCGGGGTGGCTGAGTTGAAATGGACTTTCCTGAGGATGGGTCCTACTGTGTTTTTGTGTCCATGAGGGCCTTGGAATGGGGCGGTGGCACCGGGACCCTGAAGTACTCTCCTAAGCTTTGGACATGGCTCCCATGCACAGGTTTCCTTGTGGAGACGAGAGGAGTTCTGATGGGTGCCTCAGGAAAACCCCTATGCTCGTATTGGAATCAGGCTTTTGAGGACACATGCCTGTAACCCAAAGCAATGGATCCTATTATGGCCTAGGGTCCTGTCTGGTTCAATCTTCTTCTCTGGGGACATCCATCTATGGTATGAGTGCAGGTCGATTATCAGCTGATTTCAGACAGCCCTTGTTTGTTCCGGGCGACCTACACTATTGGGATGGCCTCAGGGACTTTGGAGGTTTCTCCTAATTTGTACGATTTTGGACCATGGAATGGGCAGAATTCCCATGGATTGGTAGGCACAGTCCTAATGTGGGGTTCCTGGGTGCCAGCCTGGAGGGTGTGTGGCCCAAGACTTTGAGGACAGAAGTCTGAAAACACAAACTCAGCTTAGGTTTGGGGACGTAGGTATGGCAGGCCCGATCTACAAACCATGAGAAGAACTCTTCAGGATATGAAGAAAGTGCGAGTCTGAGGCGCTTGCTCAGGCTTTTTTCTCTGGATTTTGTATCAGCGATGGCTGGGGAATGTCGGGAGGCCTCATGGGCCATGGACGAATCTTCCTCTCTGAGGATTTGGCCCGATTCCCAATTGCTTTTCGTCAATCTGTGGGATGGGAGGACTCATTTCAGGTTTGTTACCTCAGGTGTACCACCAAAAGAGGAATTCCAAAGCCAAGCCGTGGGGAAGACTGAAGGGTCAAACCGAACTATGGTTAAAAATTGGGGCCTAGGGGCATGGCAAGCCCAATATGCTATCTCTTCATCCAGGCACTGAGTGGCCTTACTTGAGGACTGGGCTCAGCCTGAGGGTCACAATGTGTGTTTGTAACCAATGTGGCCCACGAGCATGGGCGGGGCCTCATGGGCCACACTGGTTTCAACGACACTGAACGTTGGACAACATGCCAACCACAAGGTTTCTTGCCATTGGGAAGGAGTTCTGATTTCTGCATCACCTTCAACCTGGGCAGTGATTGGAGATAAGGTCTAGGTTCTGAAACCTGAAAACCGAGGTTTGGAAGTGATGACGACCTAAGGCCATGGCGGATCGATGTGCACAGTGTGCGGCCAGCTGTCTGGGAGGGGCCAGGGGGTCCAGGCTCAGGCTGTGGCAGAAAGGGCATTAGTTCCCTGGTCAGCCTATGTATTTGGGGTACAGCCAAGGTCAGTGCAGGTTGATCCTCATTTGGGGTTACTGGGTGCCCCAGTGGACAATGTATTCCTTCTGGAGGGCAGGCAGAATGCTGCATTGTAGTTCTGGATTGCCAAACTGGAGGGCTTGTGGGCCAGTAGTCTGACGACAAAAGTCTGAGAACACAAGCTAGGCTTAGGTTTCTGGGTGAGGCCATGGCAGGCACAATCTACAGACCTGAATCGAGATCTCGTGCATCTGAAGTCAGGGCGAGGATCAGACGATCGCTCAGGTTGGAGTTTCTGTCCCTGATGGCCCCTTCATGAATGGGGGGGGGCATCACGAGGCCATGGGGGTTTTCCCACGATGGGAGTTGTGAGAAGCTCCAAACTGCAGAGAGTCTTCTGCAGGACAATTGAGACCTGTTGTTTGGCTCCAGGCCAATGATTCTGAGCAGGGTTCTAAGGATGGATGGCTGGGTAGCCCACCTCGCATTCCAATTGTCTCCTAGCAACAAGACAGGTTAGATATCCTGGATCTGTGGGGAGCAACCGAGAACGCTGAGTTGAAATGGACACCCCTGGGGATGGGTCCTAATGTGCTTTTGTGTCTATGGAGTCCTAGGAATGAAGCGGTGGCACTGGGGCCCTAAAGGGTTCTCCTAAACAGAGGCTTTGACACAGCTCCAACGTGCAAGTATCCCATGTGTAGATGAGATGTTTTCTGATGGGTGAGTCAAGAAACAGCTATATGCTGCTTTTGAAATCCAGGCCTCTGAGGAGAGATGCCTGGAAACCAAAGCAATGGATCTGATTAGTGCCTAGGGGCCTGTTCTTTCCTTTTTACCTCTGAAGACATCTGTCTATGGGTCTGAGTGCAGGTAGGTTCTCAGTTGGGCTCAGATTGCCCCTGTTTTTCCTGGGAAGCCACCACTATTGAGATGGATCAGGGACTTTGGAGGTTTATCCTATGAGAAGGGTTGTGGCCATTGGAATGGGCACACACAATTCCCTTGGAGAGGGCAAGTACAGTCCTAAGGTTTGGCTCCAGGGGCCTGAGCCTGTAGGTTCTGTAGGCCAGGGCTGTTTGGACAGTTGTCTGAAAACACAAACTCGGCTTATGTTTCGGGTCATAGGTATGGCAGGACTGATCTACAGACCATGAGGAGAACTCTTCGGGATTTGAAAGAAGGGCGAGTGTGAGGCTCCTGCTCAAGTTTTTGCTCTGGATATCGTGTCACTCATGGTCGTGGAATTTCTGGGTGACTTCATGGGAAATGGACGAGTCTTACTCTCTGGTGGTTTGGCCCCGTCCAAAGAGTTTGGGGACATTCTGTGGGCTGGAAGAAGTCCGTTTTTTTTTTTTGTTGTTGTTGTTGTTGTTGTTGTTTTCTTTTTTAACCTCAAGTGTCCCACCAAATGAGGATTCCAGAGTAGAACCCTGGGGAGGGTCGAATGGACAATCAGAAATCTGGTTAAAAATTGGGGCCTAGGGACATGTCAAGCCCATTATGACATCTCATGGTCCAGCCAAGGAGAGGACTTACTAGAGGACAGGACTCATTCTGAGGGTCACAATGCGTGTGTATGCCCTCGTCACACTCAAGAATGGGCGGGGCCTCAGGGTGAATGCTGGTTTCTCCTACACTGAACGTTGGACAACGTGCCAACCACAAGGGTTTTTGCCATGGGTAAGGAGGAGTTCTGATTTCTGCATCACACTCACCCCTGGGCAGTGATTGGAGATAAGGTCTCGGTTCTGAAGCCTGAAAACTGAGGTAGGGAAGAGATGATGACCTAAGGCTATGGCGGGTTTTATGTGCTCAGTGTGCGGTCAGCTTTCTGGGTGTTGGTCAGGAGGTCCGGGCTCAGGTTGTGTTCGACAGTGCATGAGTGCCCAGGTTAGACTTTATAATTTGGGTAAAGTCGAGTGCTGTGTAGGTTTACCCTCATTTAAGGTGCCTGGGCAGCTATGAGGCAATAATTTTTTTTCTAGAGGGCAGGCAGAGTGCTGCATTGTGGGTCCGGAATTGCCAAACTTGAGGGCTTCGGGGCCAGGAATGTGAGGACGGAAGTCTGAGAAGACAAGCTAGACTTGGCTTTTAGGGCGAGGGCTCGGCAGGTACCCCCTGCAGATCTGAACCAATATCTCATGCTTTTGAAGTCATGGCGAGGATCAGACGTTGGCTCAGGTTGGAGTTCTGAGCATGACGGCCGCTTCATGAAGGGAGCGGAATCTCGAGGCCATTGAGGTTTTCCCACGTTGGGAGTTGTGGGATGCCCCCTTCAAGGATTCCTTCTGCGGGACAATTGAGACCTGTTGGACAGCTCCAGGACATCCCATATGGAATGACTCCAGAGCACCGTTCGCGGATGGATGCCTGGGAAGCCCGCCTCGCATTCCAATTGTCTCCTAGCAACAAGACAGTTTAGATTTGATGGCTCTGCCGGAGCAACCGGGGTGGCTGAGTTGAAATGGACTTTCCTGAGGATGGGTCCTAATGTGTTTTTGTGTCCATGAGGGCCTTGGAATGGGGCGGTGGCACCGGGACCCTGAAGTACTCTCCTAAGCTTTGGACATGGCTCCCATGCACAGGTTTCCTTGTGGAGACGAGATGAGTTCTGATGGGTGCCTCAGGAAAACCCCTATGCTCGTATTGGAATCAGGCTTTTGAGGACACATGCCTGTAACCCAAAGCAATGGATCCTATTAAGGCCTAGGGTCCTGTCTGGTTCAATCTTCTTCTCTGGGGACATCCATCTATGGTATGAGTGTAGGTCGATTATCAGCTGGTGTCAGACAGCCTTTGTTTGATCCGGGCGACCTACACTATTGGGATGGCCTCAGGGACTTTGGAGGTTTCTCCTAATTTGTACGATTTTGGACCATGGAATGGGCAGAATTCCCATGGATTGGTAGGCACAGTCCTAATGTGTGGCTCCAGGGGCCCAGCCTGGAGGGTGTTGTGCCCAAGACTTTGAGGACAGAAGTCTGAAAACACAAACTCAGCTTAGTTTTGGGGACGTAGGTATGGCAGGCCCGATCGACAAACCATGAGAAGAACTCTTCTGGATACGAAGAGAGTGCGATTCTGAGGTGCTTGCTCAGGCTTTTGTCTCTGGATTTTGTAACAGCGATGGCCTTGGAATGTCGGGGAGGCCTCATGGGCCATGGACGAATCTTCGTCTCTGAGGATTTGGCCTGATTCCCAATTGCTTTTCGTCAATCTGTGGGATGGGAGGTCTCCTTTCAGGTTTGTTACCTCAGGTGTCCCACCAAAAGAGGAATTCCAAAGCCAAGCCGTGGGGAAGACTGAAGGGACAACCCGAACTATGGTTAAAAATTGGGGCATAGGGCCACGGCAAGCCCAATAAGCTATCTCTTCATCCAGCCACTGAGTGGCCTTACTTGAGGACTGGGCTCAGCCTGAGGGTCACAATGTGTGTTTGTGACCAATGTGGCCCGCGAGCATGGGGTGGCCTCATGGGCCACACTGGTTTCAACGACACTGAACGTTGGACAACATGCCAACCACAAGGTTTCTTACAATGGGGAAGGAGTTCTGATTTCTTCATCACCTTCAACCTGGGCAGTGATTGGAGATAAGGTCTAGGTTCTGAAACCTGAAAACCGAGAATGGGAAGAGATGACGACCTAAGGCCATGGCGGCTCAATGTGCTCAGTGTGCGGCCAGCTGTCTGGGAGGGGCCAGGGGGTCCAGGCTCAGGCTGTGTCAGAAAGGGAATTAGTGCCCTGGTCAGCCTATGTATTTGGGGTACAGCCAAGGTCGGTGCAGGTTGATCCGCATTTGGGGTTACTGGGTAGCCCCAGAGGACAATGTATTTCTTCTGGAGGGCAGGAAGAGTGCTGCATTGTAGTTCTGGATTGCCAAAATGGAGGGCTTGTGGGCCAGTAGTCTGACGACAAAAGTCTGAGAACACAAGCTAGGCTTAGGTTTCTGGGCGAGGCCATGGCAGGCACAATCTACAGACCTGAATCGAGATCTCGTGCATCTGAAGTCAGGGCGAGGATCAGGCAATCGCTCAGGTTGGAGTTTCTATCCCTGATGGCCCCTTCATGAATGGGAGGGGCATTACGAGGCCATGGGGGTTTTCCCAGGATGGGAGTTGTGTGAAGCTCCAAACTGCAGAGAGTCTTCTGCAGGACAATTGAGACCTGTTGTTTGGCTCCAGGCCAATGATTCTGAGCAGGGTTCTAAGGATGGATGGCTGGGTAGCCCACCTCGCATTCCAATTGTCTCCTAGCAACAAGACAGGTTAGATCTCCTGGTTCTGTGGGGAGCAACCGAGGACGCTGAGTTGAAATGGACACCCCTGGGGATGGGTCCTAATGTCATTTTGTGTATATGGAGACCTTGGAATGAAGCGGTGGCACTGGGGCCCTAAAGGTTCTCATAAACAGAGGCTTTGACACAGCTCCAACGTGCAAGTATCCCATGTGTAGATGAGATGTTTTCTGATGGGTGAGTCAAGAAACAGCTATATGCTGCTTTTGAAATCCAGGCCTCTGTGGAGAGATGCCTGGAAACCAAAGCAATGGATCTGATTAGTGCCTAGGGGCCTGTTCTTTCCTTTTTACCTCTGGGGACATCTGTCTATGGGTCTTAGTGCAGGTAGGTGCTCAGTTGGGCTCAGATTGCCCATGTTTTTCCTGGGAAGCCACCACTATTGAGATGGATCAGGGACTTTGGAGGTTTATCCTATTAGAAGGGTTGTGGCCATTGGAATGTGCACACCCAATTCCCTTGGAGAGAGCAAGTACAGTCCTCAGGTTTGGCTCCAGGGGCCTGAGCCGGTAGGCCTGAGTCTGCTCAGTAGTCCTGAGCCAGGGCTGTTTGGACAGTTGTCTGAAAACACAAACTCGGCTTATGTTTCGGGTCATAGGTATGGCAGGACTGATCTACAGACCATGAGGGGAACTCTTCGGGATTTGAAAGAAGGGCGAGTGTGAGGCTCCTGCTCAAGTTTTTGTCTCTGGATATCGTGTCACTCATGATCGTGGAATTTCTGGGTGTCTTCATGGGGAATGGACGAGTCATACTCTCTGGTGGTTAGGCCCCGTCCAAAGAGTTTGGGGTCATTCTGTGGGCTGGAAGAAGTCCGTTTTGTTGTTGTTGTTGTTGTTGTTGTTGTTGTTGTGTTCTTTTTTAACCTCAGGTGTCCCACCAAATGAGGGATTTCAGAGTAGATCCCTGGCGAGGGGCGACTGGACAATCAGAAATCTGGTTAAACATTGGGGCCTAGGGACATGTCAAGCCCATTATGACATCTAATGGTCCAGCCAAGGAGAGGACTTACTAGAGGACAGGACTCATGCTGAGGGTCCCAATGCGTGTGTATGCCCTTGTTGCACTAAAGAATGGGCGGGGCGCCAGGGTGAATGCCGGTTTCTCCTACACTGAACTTTGGACAACGTGCCAACCACAAGGGTTCTTGCCATGAGTAAGGAGGAGTTCTGATTTCTGCATCACACTCAACCCTGGGCAGTGATTGGAGATAAGGTCTCGGTTCTGAAGCCTGAAAACTGAGGTAGGGAAGAGATGATGACCTAAGGCCATGGCGGGTTTTATGTGCTCAGTGTGCGGTCAGCTTTCTGGGTGTTGGTCAGGAGGTCCGGGCTCAGGTTGTGTTCGACAGTGCATTAGTGCCCAGGTTAGACCGCTTCATGAAGGGAGCGGAATCTCGAGGCCATTGAGGTTTTCCCATGTTGGGAGTTGTGGGATGCCCCCTTCAAGGATTCCTTCTGCGGGACAATTGAGACCTGTTGGACAGCTCCAGGACATCCCATATGGTTTGACTCCAGAGCACCGTTCGCGGATGGATGCCTGGGAAGCCCGCCTCGCATTCCAATTGTCTCCTAGCAACAAGACAGTTTAGATCTGATGGCTCTGCGGCAGCAACCGGGGTGGCTGAGATGAAATGGACTTCCCTGAGGATGGGTCCTAATGTGTTTTTGTGTCCATGAGGGCCTTAGAATGGGGCGGTGGCACCGGGAACCTGAAGTACTCTCCTAAGTTTTGGACATGGCTCCCATGCACAGGTTTCCTTGTGGAGACGAGATGAGTTCTGATGGGTGCCTCAGGAAAACCCCTATGCTCGTATTGGAATCAGGCTTTTGAGGACACATGCCTGTAACCCAAAGCAATGGATCCTATTATGGCCTAGGGTCCTGTCTGGTTCAATCTTCTTCTCTGGGGACATCCATCTATGGTATGAGTGGAGGTCGATTATCAGCTGGTGTCAGACAGCCCTTGTTTGTTCCGTGCGACCTACACTATTGGGATGGCCTCAGGGACTTTGGAGGTTTCTCCTAATTTGTACGATTTTGGACCATGGAATGGGCAGAATTCCCATGGATTGGTAGGCACAGTCCTAATGTGGGGTTCCTGGGTGCCAGCCTGGAGGGTGTGTGGCCCAGGACTTTGAAGACAGAAGTCTGAAAACACAAACTCATCTTAGGTTTGGGGACGTAGGTATGGCAGGCCCGATCTACAAACCATGAGCAGAACTCTTCAGGATATGAAGAAAGTGCGAGTGAGAGGCGCTTGCTCAGGCTTTTGTATCTGGATTTTGTATCAGCGATGGCCGTGGAATATCGGGGAGGCCTCATGGGCCATGGACGAATCTTCGTCTCTGAGGATTTGGCCCGATTCCCAATTGCTTTTCATCAATCTGTGGGATGGGAGGACTCATTTCAGTTTTGTTACCTCAGGTGTCCCACCAAAAGAGGAATTCCAAAGCAAAGCCGTGGGGAAGACTGAAGGGACAACCCGAACTATGGTAAAAAATTGGGGCCTAGGGGCATGGCAAGCCCAATATGCAATCTCTTCATCCAGCCACTGAGTGGCCTACTTGAGGACTGATCTCAGCCTGAAAGTCACAATGTGTGTTTGTGACCAATGTGGCCCGCGAGCATGGGCGGGGCCTCATGGGCCACACTGGTTTCAACGACACTGAACGTTGGACAACATGCCAAACACAAGATTTCTTGCCATGGGGAAGGAGTTCTGGTTTCTGCATCACCTTCAACCTGGGCAGTGATTGGAGATATGGCCTAGGTTCTGAAACCTGAAAACCTAGGTTGGGAAGAGATGACGACATAAGGCCATGGCGGCTCGATGTGCTCAGTGTGCGGCCAGCTGTCTGGGAGGGGCCAGGGGGTCCAGACTCAGGCTGTGTCAGAAAGGGCATTAGTTCCCTGGTCAGCCTATGTATTTGGGGTACAGCCAAGTTCGGTGCAGGTTGATCCTCATTTGGGATTACTGGGTAAACCCAGAGGACAATATATTTCTTCTGGAGGGCCGGCAGAGTGCTTCATTGTAGTTCTGGATTGCCAAATTGGAGGGCTTGTGGGCCAGTAGTCTGACGACAAAAGTCTGAGAACACAAGGTAGGCTTAGGTTTCTGGGTAAGGCCATGGCAGGCACAATCTACAGACCTGAATCGAGATCTCGTGCATCTGAAGTCAGGGCGAGGATCAGATGATCGCTCAGGTTGGAGTTTCTGTCCCTGATGGCCCCTTCATGAATGGGGGGGGGCATCAAGAGGCCATGGGGGTTTTCCCACGATGGGAGTTGTGAAAAGCTCCGAACAGCAGACAGTCCTCTCCATGACAATTGAGAGCTGTTGTTTGGCTCCAGGCCAATGATTCTGGGCAGGGTTTTAAGGATGGATGGCTGGGTAGCCCACCTCGCATTCCAATTGTCTTTTAGCAACAAGACAGGTTAGATATCCTGGATCTGTGGGGAGCAACCGAGGACGATGAGTTGAAATGGACACCCCTGGGGATGGGTCCTAACGTGCTTTTGTGTCTATGGAGACCTTGGAATGAAGCGGTGGCACTGGGGCCCTAAAGGGTTCTCCTAAACAGAGGCTTTGACACAGCTCCAATGTGCAAGTTTCCCATGTGTAGATGAGATGTTTTCTGATGGGTGAGTCAAAAAACAGCTATATGCTGCTTTTGAGATCCAGGCCTCTGAGGAGAGATGCCTGGAAACCAAAGCAATGGATCTGATTAGTGCCTAGGGGCCTGTTCTTTCCTTTTTACCTCTGGGGACATCTGTCTATGGGAATGAGTGCAGGTAGGTGCTCAGTTGGGCTCAGACTGCCCCTGTTTTTCCTGGGAAGCCACCACTATTGAGATGGATCAGGGACTTTGGATGTTTATCCTATTAGAAGGGTTGTGGCCATTGGAATGGGCACACAGAATTCCCTTGGAGAGGGCTAGTACAGTCCTCAGGTTTGGCTCCAGGGGCCTGAGCCTGTAGGTTGTGTAGGCCAGGGCTGTTTGGACAGTTGTCTGAAAACACAAACTCGGCTTATGTTTCGGGTCATAGGTATGGCAGGACTGATCTACAGACCATGAGGAGAACTCTTCGGGATTTGAAAGAAGGGCGAGTGTGAGGCTCCTGCTTAAGTTTTTGTCTCTGGATATCGTGTCACTCATGGTCGTAGAATTTCTGGGTGACTCCATGGGAAATGGACGAGTCTTACTCTCTGGTGGTTTGGCCCCGTCCAAAGAGGTTGGGGTCATTCTGTGGACTGGAAGAAGTCCGTTTTTTTGTTGTTGTTGTTGTTGTTTTTTTCTTTTTTAACCTCATGTGTCCCACCAAATGATCGATTCCAGAGTAGAGACCTGGGGAGGGGCGACTGGACAATCAGAAATCTGGTTAAAAATTGGAACCTAGGGACATGTCAAACCCATTATGACATCTAATGGTCCAGCCACTGAGAAGACTTACTAGAGGACAGGACTCATGCTGAGTGACACAATGCGTGTATATGCCCTCATAAAACTCAAGAATGGGCGGGGCCTCAGGATGAATGCTGGTTTCTCCTACACTGAACGTTGGACAACGTGCCAACCACAAGGGTTCTTGCCATGGGTAAGGAGGAGTTCTGATTTCTGCATCACACTCACCACTGGGCAGTGATTGGAGATAAGGTCTCGGTTTTGAAGCCTGAAAACTGAGGTAGGGAAGAGATGATGACCTAAGGCTATGGCGGGTTTTATGTGCTCAGTGTGCGGTCAGCTTTCTGGGTGTTGGTCAGGAGGTCCGGGCTCAGGTTGTGTTCGACAGTGCATTAGTGCCCAGGTTAGACTATATAATTTGGGTAAAGTCGAGTGCTGTGTAGGTTTACCCTCATTTAAGGTGCCTGGGCAGCTCATGAGGCAATAATTTTTTTTCTAGAGGGCAGGCAGGGTGCTGCATTGTGGGTCCGGAATTGCCAAACTTGAGGGCTTCGGGGCCAGGAGTGTGAGGACGGAAGTCTGAGAAGACAAGCTAGACTTGGGTTTCAGGGCGAGGGCACGGCAGGTACGCCCTGCAGATCTGAACCAATATCTCATGCATCTGAAGTCAGGGCGAGGATCAGACGTTGGCTCAGGTTGGAGTTTCTGTGCATGACGGCCACTTCATGAAGGGAGCGGAATCTCGAGGCCATTGAGGTTTTCCCACGTTGGGAGTTGTGGGATGCCCCCTTCAAGGATTCCTACTGCGGGACAATTGATACCTGTTGGACAGCTCCAGGACATCCCATATGGAATGACTCCAGAGCACCGTTCGCGGATGGATGGCTGGGAAGCCCGCCTCGCATTCCAATTGTCTCCTAGCAACAAGACAGTTTAGATCTGATGGCTCTGCCGGAGCAACTGGGGTGGCTGAGATGAAATGGACTTTCCTGAGGATGGGTCGTAATGTGTTTTTGTGTCCATGAGGGCCTTGGAATGGGGCGGTGGCACCGGGACCCACCAGTACTCTCCTAAGCTTTGGACATGGCTCCCATGCACAGGTTTTTTTGTGGAGACGAGATGAGTTCTGATGGGTGCCACAGGAAAACCCCTATGCTCGTATTGGAATCAGGCATTGAGGACACATGCCTGTAACGCAAAACAATGGATCCTATTATGGCCTGGGGTCCTCTCTGGTTCAATCTTCTTCTCTTGGGGCATCCATCTATGGTATGAGTGGAGGTCGATTATCAGCTGGTGTCAGACAGCCCTTGTTTGTTCCGGGCGACCTACACTATTGGGATGGCCTCAGGGACTTTGGAGGTTTCTCCTAATTTGTACGGTTTTGGACCATGGAATGGGCAGAATTCCCATGGATTGGTAGGCACAGTCCTAATGTGTGGCTCCAGGGGCCCAGCCTGGAGGGTGTGTGGCCCAAGACTTTGAGGACAGAAGTCTGAAAACACAAACTCAGCTAGGTTTGGGAACATAGGTATGGCAGGCCCGATCTACAAACCATGAGAAGAACTCTTCAGGATATGAAGAAAGTGCGAGTCTGAGGCGTTGCTCAGGCTTTTGTCTCTGGATTTTGTATCAGCGATGGGCGTGCAATGTCGGGGAGGCCTCATGGGCCGTGGACGAATCTTCCTCTCTGAGGATTTGGCCCGATTCGCAATTGCTTTTCGTCAATCTGTGGGATGGGAGGTCTCCTTTCAGTTTTGTTACCTCAGGTGTCCCACCAAAAGAGGAATTCCAAAGCTAAGCCGTGGGGAAGACTGAAGGGACAACCCGAACTATGGTTAAAATTGGGGCCTAGTGGCATGGCAAGCCCAATATGCTGTCTCTTCATCCAGCCACTGAGTGGCCTTACTTGAGGACTGGGCTCAGCCTGAGGGTCACAATGTGTGTTTGTGACCAATGTGGCCCCCGAGCATGGGAGGGGCCTCATGGGCCACACTGGTTTCAATGACACTGAACGTTGGACAACATGCCAACCACAAGGTTTCTTGCCATGGGGAAGGAGTTCTGATTTCAGCATCACCTTCAATTCCGGGCACTGATTGGAGATAAGGTCTAGGTTCTGAAACCTGAAAACCGAGGTTGGGAAGAGATGACGACCTAAGGCCATGGCGGCTCGATGTGCTCAGTGTGCGGCCAGCTGTCTGGGAGGGGCCAGGGGTCCAGGCTCAGGCTGTGTCAGAAAGGGCATTAGTGCCCTGGTCAGCCTATGTATTTGGGGTACAGCCAAGGTCGGTGCAGGTTGATCCTCATTTGGGGTTACTGGATATCCCCAGAGGACAATGTTTTTCTTCTGGCGGGCAGGCAGAGTGCGGCATTGTAGTTCTGGATTGCCAAACTGGAGGGCTTGTGGGCCAGTAGTCTGACGACAAAAGTCTGAGAACACAAGCTAGGCTTAGGTTTCTGGGTGAGGCCATGGCAGGCACAATCTACAGACCTGAATCGAGATCTCGTGCATCTGAAGTCAGGGCGAGGATCAGACAATCGCTCAGGTTGGAGTTTCTGTCCCTGATGGCCCCTTCATGAATGGGGGGGCATCACGAGGCCATGGGGGTTTTCCCACGATGGGAGTTGTGAGAAGCTCCAAACTGCAGAGAGTCTTCTGCAGGACAATTGAGACCTGTTGTTTGGCTCCAGGCCAATGATTCTGAGCAGGGTTCTAAGGATGGATGGCTGGGTAGCCCACCTCGCATTCCAATTGTCTCCTAGCAACAAGACAGGTTAGATCTCCTGGATATGTGGGGAGCAACCGAGGACGCTGAGTTGAAATGGACACCCCTGGGGATGGGTCCTAATGTGCCTTTGTGTCTAAGGAGACCTTCGAATGAAGCGGTGGTACTTGGGCCCTAAGGAGTTCTACTAAACAGAGGCTTGACACAGCTCCAACGTGCAAGTTTCCCATGTGTAGATCAGATGTTTTCTGATGGGTGAGTCAAGAAACAGCTATATGCTGCTTTAGAAATCCAGGCCTCTGAGGAGAGATGCCTGGAAACCAAAGCAATGGATCTGATTAGTGCCTAGGGGCCTGTTCTTTCATTTTTTACCTCTGGGGACATCTGTCTATGGGTCTGAGTCAGGTAGGTGCTCATTTGGGCTCAGATTGCCCCTGTTTTTCCTGGGAAGCCACCACTATTGAGATGGATCAGGGACTTTGGAGGTTCATCCTATTAGAAGGGTTGTGGCCATTGTAATGGGCACACACAATTCCCTTGGAGAGGGTAAGTACAGTCCTAAGGTTTGGCTCCAGGGGCCTTAGCCTGTAGGTTGTGTAGGCCAGGGCTGTTTGGACAGTTGTCTGAAAACACAAACTCAGCTTATGTTTCGGGTCATAGGTATGGCAGGACTGATCTACAGACCATGAGGAGAACTCTTCGGGATTTGAAAGAAGGGCGAGTGTGAGGCTCCTTCCAAGTTTTTGTCTCTGGATATCGTGTCACTCATGGTCGTGGAATTTCTGGGTGACTTCATGGGAAATAGACGAGTCTTACTCTCTGTTGGTTTGGCCCCGTCCAAAGAGTTTGGGGTCATTCTGTGGGCTGGAAGAAGTCCGTTTTTTGTTGTTGTTGTTGTTGTTGTTGTTGTTTTCTTTTTTAACCTCAGGTGTCCCACCGAATGAGGGATTCCAGAGTAGAGCCCTGGGGAGGGGCGACTGGACAATCAGAAATCTGGTTAAAAATTGGGGCCTACGGACCTGTCAAGCCCATTATGACATCTCATGGTCCAGCCAAGAAGAGGGCTTACTAGAGGACAGGTTCATGATGAGGGTCACAATGCGTGTGTATGCCCTCGTCGCACTCAAGAATGGCCGGGGCCTCAGGGTGAATGCTGGTTTCTCCTACACTGAACGTTGGACAACGTGCCAACCACAAGGGTTCTTGCCATGGGTAAGGAGGAGTTCTGATTTCTGCATCACACTCACCCCTGGGCAGTGATTGGAGATAAGGTCTCGGTTCTGAAGCCTGAAAACTGAGGTAGGGAAGAGATGATGACCTAAGGCCATGGCGGGTTTTATGTGCTCAGTGTGCGGTCAGCTTTCTGGGTGTTGGTCAGGAGGTCCGGGCTCAGGTTGTGTTCGACAGTGCATTAGTGCCCAGGTTAGACTATATAATTTGGGTAAAGTCGAGTGCTGTGTAGGTTTATCCTCATTTAAGGTGCCTGGGCAGCTCATGAGGCAATAATTTTTTTTCTAGAGGGCATGCAGGGTGCTGCATTGTGGGTCCGGAATTGCCAAACTTGAGGGCTTCGGGGCCAGGACTGTGAGGATGGAAGTCTGAGAAGACAAGCTAGACTTGGGTTTCAGGGCGAGGGCACGGCAGGTACCCCCTGCAGATCTGAACCAATATCTCATGCATCTGAAGTCAGGGCGAGGATCAGACGTTGGCTCAGGTTGGAGTTTCTGTGCATGACGGCCGCTTCATGAAGGGAGCGGAATCTCGAGGCCATTGAGGTTTTCCCACGTTGGGAGTTCTGGGATGCCCCCTTCAAGGATTCCTTCTGCGGGACAATTGAGACCTGTTGGACAGCTCCAGGACATCCCATATGGAATGACTCCAGAGCACCATTCGCGGATGGATGCCTGGGAAGCCTGCCTCCCATTCCAATTGTCTCCTAGCAACAAGACAGTTTAGATCTGCTGGCTCTATTGATGCCCCCCACCATCATGAAGGGGCCATCCTGAACAGAAACTTCAACCTGAGCCTACGTCTGATCCTCGCCCTGACTTCAGATGCATGAGATTTAGATTTAGCTCTACAGAGTGTGCCTGCCATGATCTTGACCCAAAACCTAAGCCTAGCTTGTGTTCTCACACTTCCTTCCTCACAATTCTGGCCCACAAGCCCTCCAGTGTGAGAATTCCGTCGCCACAATGCAGCACTCTTCCTTCCCTCCAGAAGAAAAACGTTGCCCCTGGGGCTACCCAGAAACGCCAAATGAGGATCAATCTGCATGCCATCAACTTTACTCCAATTATACAGTCTAAGCTTGGCACTAATGCCCTGTCTGACACACCTGAGCCTGGACCTCCTGGATGACACCCAGAAAGGTGGTGTCACACCTAAGGACTGTGCCAGTGCTCTCCAAGGGAACTCTGCCCATTTCATTTGCCACAACCTTACAGATTAGGAGAAACCTCCAATTCCCAAGACCAGCCCACTAGTGTTGGCCTCCCCCAACAAACATGGGTGATCTGACACAAGCGGAGCAGTGACCTCCATTCTGAATCTTAGACAGAGACACTCAGAGGAGAATATTGAAAAGGACAGGCCCCTAGACCGTAATCAGATCCATTGCTTTGGATTCCAGGCATTGTTCCCCAGATGCTTGGTTTCCAATACCAGGTTGTGGGGGTTTCAGAACAAATCTCGTCTCTACATGGGAAACTTGCTCTTTGGAGCTGCATCAAAACCTCAGGTTAGGAGAATTCTTCAGGGCAACAGAGCCACTGCCCCATTCCAAGGGATCCATGGACACAAATCCACATCATGACTGATCCTCATGAGAGTCCATTTCAATTCAGCCCCCTCGGTTGTTCCCCCAGTGACAGCAGATCGAATCCTCCTTTTCACTAGGACACAACTGAAATGCAAGTTGGACTGCCCAGGCATCCATCATTAGAACTGTGCTTTGGAGCATTTCTTATGGGACGTCCTTGATCCATCCAAAAGGTCGTGACTGTCCCGCTGACGGAATCCTTGTGGTTTGGAGCATCACACACTCACAAAGTTGGAAATCTTCCATGGTTTCCTGATACCCCCCCCACCTTCATGAAGGGGACATCATGTACAGAAACTCCAACCTAAGCCAACATCTGATCCTCGCCCTGACTTCAGATGCACGAGATCTCATTTCAGGTCTGTAGAGTGTGCCTGCCATGTCACCGCTGCGAATTCTAAGCTGAACTTGTGTTCTCAGACTTCTGTCCTAAAACACCTGGCCCACAAGCCCTGAAGTTGGCAATTCTGGAGCCAGAATGCAGCACTCTGCCTGCCCTCCAGAAGAAAATCTTTGCCCTATGGGGCCAACCAGAAACCCCAAATGAGGACCAACCTTCACATCACTCGACTGTACCCCAATTATACAGTCTAGCCTGGGGACTAATGCCCTGCCTGACACAGCCTGAGCCCAGACCTCATGATGGACACAGACATCTGGCCGCACACTAAGTGCATCAGACCCACCATGGCCTTAGGTCGTCATCTCTTACCAACCTCGGTTTTCAGGCTTCAGAATCTAGACCTTATGTCTACTCACTGCCATGCCGTGTACGTGATGCAGAAATCAGAACTCCTCCTTCCCCATGACCAGAAACCCTGTGGTTGGCATGTTGTCCAACGTGCAGTGTAGGAGAAACCAGCATGGCCCATGAGGCCTCAGACATGCTTGAGGGCTGCAATGGGCACAAACACACATTAGGACCCTAAGCATGAACCCTGGCCTCAAGTAAAGCCTCTCCGGGGCTGGACCAAGAGCCCACATATGGAGATTACCATGCCCCTACTCCCCAAACCTTAACCAGTGCTTGAGAAGTCTAGTCACCCCTACTCAGATCTCTTCTCTAGAATCCTTCCTTGGTGGGACACATGAGGTTAAAAAAAAATAGAGAAAGGACTTCTACCGTCCAAAGAATGACCGCAAACACTTGGAATTGGGCCAAATTCACAGAGAGAAATACTCGTCCATGGCTGATGAGGCCATCCTGACATTCCACGGCCACCATTGACACAAAATCCGGAGACAAAAGCCTGAAAAAGCGCCACACACTCGCCCTTTGTTCAAAGCCTGAAAAATTCTCACGGTCTGTAGATCGGGCCTGCCATACCTATGTCCCCAAACCTAAGCCAAGTTTGTGTTTTCAGACTTCTGTCTCCATTGTCCTGGCCCACACACCCTCAAGGCTTGGCCCCATGGAGCCACACCTCAGGACTGTGCCTGCCCTCTCCATGGGAATTCTGCTCATTCCTTTGGCACAACCTGACAGATTAGGAGAAACATCCGAAGTCCCCGAGGCCACCCCAATATTGTAGGATGTCCGGGACAAACAGGGACCATCTGCCACAAGCTGAGCCACTACCTCCAATCAGACCTGTAGATAGATATCCATAGAAAAGAAGATTGAACAGGACAGGCACCTAGGCCCTAAACGGATCCATTGCTTTTGTTTTCACGTATCTCTCCTCAGAGGCCTGGATTCCAATACCAGCACATGAGGGTTTCTGGAGCTACCAATCAGAACAAATCGCATGCCACATGGGAATCATGCTATATGGAACTGTGTCAAAACCTCCAGTTAGGAGAAAATTTCACGTCACTGGAGCCACCGCCCCATTCCAATGTCTCAATGGACACAATCCCACATTATGACCCATCCTCAGGAGAGTCCATTTCAACTCAAACCTGGCGGTTGCTCACCCAGTGCCAGCAGATCAAACCTGCTTTGTCACTAGGAGACAATTGGAATGCGAGTTTGTTGCCCAGGTATCCGTTGTTAGATCTCTGCTCTGGAGAAATTCCTAATGGGGTGTCCTTGATCCATTCAACAGGTCTCAACTGTCCTGCAGAAGGAATCCTTGTAGTTTGCAGCATCACACACTCGCACCGTGGGAAAACCTCCATGGCCTCGTGATGCCTCCACCTTCAGGTAGAGGACATCATGGACAGAAACTCCCGTCTGATTCGCCCTGACTTCAGATGCATGAGATCTCAATTCAGCTCTGCAGAGTGTTCCTGCCTTGCCCTTGCCCCAAAACCTAAGCCAGCTCGCGTTCTCAGACTTCCGTCCTCACACTCCTGGCCCACAAGCCTTCCACTTTGGGAATTCTGGAGACAAAATGCAGCACTCTGCCTGCCCTCCAGAAAAGAGACTTTGCCCTAGGGGTCTACCCAGAAACATCAAATGAGGATCAACCTGCAATTCTCTAGACTGTACCCCAATTATACAGTCTAGCCTGGGCACTAATGCCCTGTCTGACACAGCCTGACCCCAGACCTCGTGACCGACACCCAGACACCTGGCCTCACACTGAACACATCGAACATGCCATGGTCTTAGGTCATCATCTCTTCCCAACCTTGGTCTTCAGGCTTCAGAACCTAGACATTATCTCCACTCACAACTAAGTGATGTACGTGATGCAGAAATCAGAACTTCACCTTCCCCATGACCAGAAACCTTGTGGTTGGCATGTTGTCCAACGTTCAGTATATGAGAACCCAGCATGGCCCATGAGGCCTCAGACATGCTTGAGGGCCGCGATGGGTATAAACACACATTAGGACCCTAAGCATGAACCCAGGCCTCAAGTAAGCCTCTCCGGGGCTGGACCAAGAGCCTGCATATGGGACTTGCCATGCCCCTACTCCCCCAATACTAGCCAGAGCTTGAGAAGTCTAGTCAACCTTATTCAGAGCTCTTTTCTGGAATCCCTCTTTGGTGGGACACATAAGGTAAAAAAAAAAAAAAAAACCAAGATAAAGAAAAAAAAAAGTAAGGACTCCTACCATCCAAAGAATGACCCCAAACACTTGGAATTTGGCCAAATCCACAGAGAGAAATACTCGTCCATGGTCGATGAGGCCAGCCTGACATTCCACGGCCACCATTGACACAAAATCTGGAGACAAAAACCTGAAAAAGCGCCACACACTTGCCCTTTGTTCAGAGCCCCCAAAATTCTCAAGGTCTGTAGATCGGGCCTGCCATACCTATGTCCCCAAACCTAAGCCGAGTTTGTGTTTTCAGACTTCTGTCTCCATTGTCCTCACCCACACACCCTAAAGGCTGGGCCCCATGGAGCCACACCTCAGGACTGTGCCTGCCCTCTCCAAGGGAATTCTGCTCATTCATGTGGCACAACCTGACAGATTAGGAGAATCATCCAAAATCTCTGAGGCCATCCCAATAGTGTAGGATGTCCTGGACATACAGGGACCCTCTGGCACAAGCTGAGCCACTACCTCCAATCAGAACCTTAGACAGATATCCATAGAAAAGAATATTGAACAAGACAGGCACCTAGGCCCTAATTGGATCCATTGCTTTTGTTTTCAGTCATCTCTCCTCAGAGGCCTGGATTCCAATACCAGCATAAGGGGGTTTCCAGAGATACCTATCAGAAAAAATCTCGTCTCCACATGGGAATCTTGCTCTATGGAGCTGTGTCATAACCTCCAGTTAGGAGAAATCTTCAGGTCACTGGAGCCACTGCCCCATTTGAATATCTCCATGGACACAATCCCAAATTATGACCCATCCTCAGGAGAGTCCATTTCAACTAAACCCCCTCGGTTGCTACCCCAGAGCCAGCAGATTGAACCTGCCTTGTCGCTAGGAGACAATTGAAATGCGAGTTGGGCTCTTCAGGCATCCATCCTTAGAACCCTGCTCTTGCGTCATTCCTTATGGGACATCCTTGAGCCATCCAACAGGTCTCGACTGTCCCACAGGAGTCCTTGTGCATGGACCACCTAACAACTCATATCATGGAAAGCTTCCAAGGTCACATGATGCCCCCAATCTTCATGAAGGCAGATCATGGAAAGAAACTCCAACCTGAGCCAACAGCTGATCTTCGCCTTGACTTCAGATGCACGAGATCTTGATTCAGCTCTTCAGAGTGTACCTGCTGTGCCCTCACCCCAAAACCTAAGCGTAGCTAGTGTTCTCCGACTTCCGTCCTCACTCTCCTGGACCACACGCCCTCTATTTTGGGATTTCCGATGACACAGTGCTGCACTCTGCCTGCCCTCTAGAAGAAAAATATTGCCCTATGGGTCTACCCAGAAACCTCAAATGAGGATAAACCTGCACGTCACTCAACTGTACACCAATTATATAGTCTAGCCTGTGCACTAATGCCCTGTCTGACAGAACCTGAGGCCTGAATTCCCAACCGACACCCAGACAGCTTGCAGTACACTGAGAACATCTGAACCGCCATGGCCTTAGGTCGCCATCTCTTTCCAACTTCGGTTTTCAGGCTACAGAATCCTAGACCTTATCTCTACTCACTTCCCATGGGTGAACGTGATGCAGAAATCAGAACTCCTCCTTCCCTCTCGCCAGAATCTTGTGGTTGGCATCTTGTCCAACGTTCAGTGGAGGACCCCTGTAGGGCCTACAGGGGTAGTAGTAGGGCCCCTGAGGGTAGTGTAGGGTCCCTGAGGCCCTGCCTATGCTTAAGAGCTGCGGTGGGCTCAAACACACATTGGGACCCTCAGTTTGAGCCCTGTCCTCAAGTAAAGCCTCTCAGTGGCTGGACCATGAGCCCACATATGGGGCCTGCCATGCCCCAAGTCACCCAATCTTAACCAGAGGTAGAGACATCTAGTCACCCCTACTCAGGGCTCTGCTCTGGAATCCCTCTTTGGTGGGACATTTGAGGTAAATAAACACAGAAAGGACTCCTCCCACTCACAGAATGACCCCAATCACTTGGGATTGGGCCATCCCAAGTGATTGGGGTCCAGAGAGAAAGACTCGTCCATGGCCCATGAGGCCAGCCCGACATTCCACGGCCACTATTGACACAAAATCCAGAGACATAAGCTTCAGCAAGCGTTCACACTCACCCTTAGGTCATAGCCCAAAAAATTCTCCTCATAGTCTGTAGATTTGCCACCATACCTACGTCCCCAAACCTAAGCCGAGTTTGTGTTTTCAGACTTCTATCCTGACATCCCTGTCCCACACATTCTCCACACTGAGGCCCCTGGAGCCACACCTCAGGACTGTGCCTGCCCTCTCCAAGGAAATTCTTCCCATTCCATTGGCCACAACCCTACAGATAAGGAGAAACCTCCAAAGTCCCAGAGGCAATTCCAATAGTGTAGGCCACCCAGGACAAAGAGGGGCGATCTCTCACAAGCTGAGCAACGACGTCAACTCACCCGTAGACAGATAACCCAAGAGAAGAAGATTAAACTGGACTGGCCCCTAGAATGTAATTGGTTCCATTGCTTTTTTTTCTAAGCATCTCTCCTCAGAGGCCTGTTTTCCAATACCAGCATATGGGGGATTCCAGAGATACCAATCAGAACAAATCTTGTCTTCACATGGGAAACTTATCCTTTGGAGCTCTGTAAAAGCCTCCAGTTAGGAGAAACCTTCAGGTAGCCGGAGCAACCGCCCTATTCCAAGGTCTCCATGGACACATACCCGCATTATGACCATTCGGCAGGAGAGTACATTTCAACTCAGCCCCGTCGATTACTCCCCCAGAGGCAGAATATCAAACCTGCCTTGTCGCTAGGAGACAACTGGAATGCAAAGCAGACTCTCTAGGCATCCATCCTTGGAATCCTGCTCTGGCGCCGTTCCATATGGGATGTCCTGGAGCCTTCCAACAGGTCTTGACTGTCCCACAGAAGGAATCCTTGCAGATTGGAGCATCTCACAACTCCTATCGTGGGAAAACCTACATGGCCTCATGAGATGCTCCCCTTTATAAAGGGGCCATCATGGACAGAAACTCCAACCTGAGCCAACTTCTTATGCATTGCTTTGGTTTCTAGGTATCTCTCCTCAGAGGCCTGGTTTCCAATATCAGAATATGGGGGTTTCCTAAGGAAACAATCAGAACAGATCTCATCTCCACATGGGAAACTTGCTCTTTGGAGCTGTGTCAATACCTCAGGTTAGGAGGATCCTTCAGGGCGCTGGCGCCATGGCCCAATCCCAAGGTCCCCAAGGACACAAACTTACATTATGATCCATTCTCAGGAGAGTCCATTTCAAATCAGCCCCCTCGGCTGCTCACCTACAGGCAGCAGATCAAACCTTCCTTGTCACTAGGAGACAGTTAGAATGGGAGGCGGGCTGCCCAGGCATCCATACTTAGAACCCTGCTCTGGAGAACTTCTTTATGGGACGTCTTGAATCCAACCAACCTGTCTTGACTGTCTCGCAGAATGTATCCTTGTGGTTTGAAGCATCACACAATAACACTGTGAGAAAACCTCCATTTCCTCATGATGCCCCACACCTTCATAAATGGGCCATCATGGACAGAAACTCCATCCTAAGCCAAAGTCTGATCCTCGCCCTGAATTCAGAAGCATGAGATCTCGATTCAGCACTTGAGATTGTGCCTGCTGGGCCCTCTCCCCGAAACCTAAGCCAAACTTGTGTTATCAGACTTCCGTCCTCAGAATCCTGGCCACACCCCTCCAGTTTGGAAATTCTGGAGACACAATGCAGCACTCTGCCTGGCCTCCAGAAGAAAAATGTTGCCCTATAGGGCTAACCAGAAATGCCAAATGAGTAACAACCTGCATGCCACTCGACCATACCCCAATTATACAGTCTAGCCTGTGCACTAAAGCCCTGTCTGAAACAGCCTGAGGGCAGACCTCCAGTCCAACACCAGGACAGGTGGCCATACACTGAGCATATCATACCCACAATGGCTTTAGGCCATCATCTCTACCCAACCTCAGTTTTCACCTTCAGAACCTAGACCTTATCTCCACTCACTGCTCAGGAGAGAATGTGATGCAAAAATCAGAACTTCTCCTTCGCCATGGCAAGAAACATTGTGGTTGGCATGTTGTCCAACGTTCATTGTAGGAGAAAGCAGCATGGACTATGAGGCCCCACCTATCCCTGAGGGCCACAATGTGCACAAACACACATTGTGACCCTCAGCGTGAGCCCTATCCTCATGTGAAGCCTCTTAGTGACTGGAACAACAGCCCACATATGGGGCTTGCCAAGCCCCTAGTCACCCAATCTCAACCAGAGTTCGAGATGTCAAGTCACCCGACTCAGGGCTCTGCTCTGGAATCCCTCTTTGGTGGGACACCTGAGGTAAAAAAAAAAAATACAGAAAGGACTTTTCCCATCCACAGAATGATCCCAACCCCTTGGGATCAGGCCAAATCACCAGAGAAAGAATTGTCCATGGCCCTTGAGGACACCCCGACATTCCACAGCCACCGTTGACACAAAATCCAGAGACAAAAGCCTGAGCAAGCGCCACATACTCGCCCTTTGTTCATAGCCCGGAAAATTCTCACGGTCTGTAGATCAAGCCTTCATACATACAGCCCCAAACCTAAGCTGAGTTTGTGTTTTCAGACTTCTGTCCCCACAGTCCTGGCCCACACACCATCCAAGCTGGGGCCCCTGGAGCCACCCCTCAGGACTGTGGCTTCCCTCTCCAGCCGAATTCTGCCATTTCCATTGGCCACAACCCTATAGATTAGGAGAAACCTCCAAACTCCCCGAGGCCATCAGAATAGTGTTGGCTGCCCAGGACAAACAGGGATGATCTTTCACAAGTTAGGAAACTACCTCCACTTAGACCCAGAGACAGATATCCCCATAGAATAAGATTGAACTGGACAGGCACTTAGGCCCTAATCAGATCCAATGCTTTTGTTTCCAGGCATCTCTCCTCAGAGGCCTGGTTTCCAATACCAGCATAGGGGAATTACTGTGGCACTCATCAGAAAAATCTCGTCTCCACATAGGAAATGTACTCTTTGGAGCTCTATAAAAACCTCTGTTTAGGAGAATCTTTCAGGGCCCCGGATCAAGCGCCCAATTCCAAGGTCTCCATGGACTTAAACCCACATTATGATCTATCCTCGGGAGCGTCCATGTCAACTCAACCCCCTTGGTTTCTCCCCCAGGGCCTGCAGATCAAACCTGCCTTGTTGCTAGGAGACAACTAGAATGGGAGGTGGGCTGCATAGGCATCAATCCTTAGAACCCTACTCTGGAGTCATTCCATATGGGACATCCTAGAGCCATCCAACAGGTCTCAAGTGTCCCACAGAAGGAATATTTGCAGTCTGGATCATCTCACAACTCCCATTGTGGGAAAATCTACATGGCCTCTTGAGACGCTCCACTTTATAAAGTGGCCATCATGGACAGATACTCCAACCTGAGCAAACGTCTGATATTCGCCCTGACTTCAGGTGCATGAGATCATGATTCAGCTCTGCAGAGTGTGCCTTCTGTGCCCTCACCCCAAAAACTAAGCCTAGCTTGTGTTCTCAGACTACAGTCCTCACACCCCTGGCCCAAAAGCCCTACAGTTTGGCAATACTGGGGCCACAATGCAGCACTCTGCTAGCCCTCCCAGAGAAAAACGTTGCCTAATGGAACTACCTAGAAACCCGAATGAGGATCAATTGAACGCCACTCGACTGCACCCCAAATATACAGTCTACCCTGTCTAATGCCTTGTCTGACACAGCATGAGCCCACACCTCCAGACCTACGCTCAACAGCTGGCCACACACTGAGCTCATTGGACCCAACAGGTCCTTAGGTCTTCATCTCTTCCCAACCTCGGTTTTCGGGTTTCAGAACCTAGACCTAAACTCCAATCACTGTCCAGCGGTGAACGTGATGCCGAAGTCACAACTCTTCCTTCGCCATGGCCAGAAACCTTGTGGTTGGCATATTCTCCAACGTTCAGTGTCGGAGAGCCCACATATTGGACTTGCCATGCCCCTAGGCCCCCAAACTAAAACAGAGGTGAGGTTGTCCAGTTGTCCCTCCCGAGGACTCTGCTCTGGAATCCCTCTTTTATTGGGACACATGAGGTACAAAAAATAAAATAAAATAAAATAAAAAACAGAAAGGACTCCTCCCATCCCACAGAACGTACCCAAACTCTTGGGATTGGGTCAAATCCTCAGAGAAGGAAAGCCGTCCACAACCCATGAGGCCACGCCAGCATTCCACCCACATTGTTGTCACCAATCCAGAGACAAAATCTGAGCAAGCAACTCAAACTCAAACTTTTTCATATCCTGAAGTGTTGTCACGGTCTGTAGATTGGGCGTGCCATAACTATGTCCCCAATCCTAAGCAGAGTTTGTGTTTTCAGATTTTTGTCCCCACAGGCCTGGCCCACACACCCTCAAGGTTGGGACCCTAGAGCCAAACTCAGAACTTTGCCTGCCCTCTCCAGGGGATTTCTGCCCATTCCATTGGCCACAACCCTATAGATTAGGAGAAACTCCAAAGTCCTGAGGCCATCCCAATATTATAGGCTGCCCAGGACAAACAGGGGCGATCTGACACAAGCTGAGCAACTACATCCCCTCAGATCCTTATACACGTATCACCAGGAAAGTGATTGAACCGGACAGGCACCTAGGCCCTAATCATCTCGATTGCTTTTGTTTCCAGTCATCTCTCCTCAGAGGCCTGGTTTCCAATACCAGCATATGGGAGATTCCTTAGGCACTCATCAAAACAATTCTCTTCTCTACATAGGAAACATACTCTTTAGAGCTCCATCAAAACCTCCGGTTATGAACATCCCTCAAGGACCTGGATCAAGACCCCATTCCAAGGTCTCCATGGACACAAATGCACATTATGACCCATCCTCAACTCACCCATTTCAACACACCCGATTCAGTTGCTCCCCTAGATCAGGCAGATCGAACTTGCCTTGGCTCTATGAGACACCTGGAATGGGAGGCAGGCTGCCCAGGCATCCATCCTTAGAACCCTGCTCTGGATAACTTCCTTATGGGATGTCCTGGAGCCATCCAACAGGTCTCGACTGTCCCACAGAAGGAATCATTGTGGTTTGGAGCATCTCACAATTCCCATCGTGGGAAAACCTCCATGTCCTCGTGACACGCTCCCCTTCATGAAGGGGCCGTCATGGACAGAAACTCCGACCTAAGCCAACGTCTGATCCTAGCTCTGTCTTCAGGTATACGGGATCTCGAATCATCTCTGCAGAGGGTGCCTGCCGTCCCCTCACCCCGAAATCTAAGTCTGGCTTGTGTTCTCAGAATTTTTTCCTCACACTCATGGCCCACAAGCCTTCCAATTTGGGAATTCTGGAGCCACTATTTGACACTGTGTCTTCCCTACAGAAGAAAAACTTTGACCTCTGGGGCTACCCAGTAACCACAAATGAGTACCATCCTGCACGAAACTCGCCTGCACCCCAATGATACAGTCTAGCCTGGGCACTAATTCCCTGTCTGCCACAGCTTGAGCCTGCACCTCCTAACCCACACTCAACAGCTAGCCGAACACTGAGCACATCAGACACACCATGGCCTTAGGTCTTCATCTCTTCCCAACCTCAGTTTTCAGGCTTCAGAACCTAGACCTTAAATCTAATCACAGTCCAGGAGTGAAAGTGTTGCAGAAATTAGAACTCCTTTTTCCCCATGGCCAGAAAACTTTTGGTTGCCATATTGTGCAACGTTCAGTGTAGGAGAAACCAGCATGGTACATTAGGCCACGCCCTGCCTTGAGGGGCTCATTGGGCACAAAAACACATTGTGAAACTCAGTGTGAGACCTATCCTCAAGGAAGGCCTCTCAGTGTCTGGACCAAGAGCCCACATATGGGGCTTGCCATGTTCTTAGGTCCCAATGTTAACCAGAGGTCTGGTTGTCCAGTTGCCCCCACCCACGACTCTGCTCTGGAATCCCTCTTTTGGTGGTCCACCTGAGGTAAAAAAAAAATAAAAAATAAAAAAAAAAAATAAAAAACAAAAAGAAGGCCTCCTCCCTTCCGTCAGAATGACCCCCAACTCTTGGGAACGGGTCAAATCCCCAGAAAGGGAGCCTCATCGATGGCCCATGAGGACACCCCGACATTCCATGGCAATCGGTGACACATTTCCAGAAAAAAAAAAAAAAGCATGAGCAAGCACCTCACATTCGTCCTTTGTTCATATGTCAAAGAGTTCTCCTCACGGTCTATAGATCGGGCTGGCCATACCTACATCCCCCAACCTAAGTGGAATTTGAGTTTTCAGACTTTTGACCAAATAGCCCTGGACCACACACGCTCCACACTTGGGTCCCTGGAGCCACACCTCAGGACTGTGCTTCCCTTTCAAGGGAATTCTTCTCATTCCATTGGCCACAACCTTGCAAATGAGGAAAAACCTCCAAAGTCACCGAGGCCATCCCAATAGTGTAGGCCGCCCAGGACAAACAGGGGTGATCTCAAACCAGCTGAGCAACTACCTCCACTCAGACAACAGATGTCCCCAGAGAAGAATATAGAACCGGACAGGACCCTAGGCCCTAATCAGATCCATTGCTTTGGTTTCGAGGCATCTCTCCTCAATGCTTCGTTTCCAATACCAGCATATGGTGGTTTCCTGAGGCACCAATAAGAATAATTCTCGTCTCCCCATGGAAAACTTGCTCATTGGAGCTTTGTCATAACCTCTGGTTAGGAGAATCCTTCAGGGCCCTGGTGCCACTGCCCCATACCAAGGTCTCCATGGACTCAATCCAACATTAAGACCATCCTCAGGAAAGTCCATTTCAACTCAGCCCCCTCTGTTGCTACCCCAAGCCAGCAGATCAAACGTTTCTTGTTGCTAGGACACAATTGGAATGTGAGGCTGGCTGCCCAGGCATCCATACTTAGAACGCTGTTCTGGAAAAATACCTTATAAGACGTCCTGGAGCCATCCAACAAATCTTAATTGTCCCACAGAAGGAATCCTTGCGGTTTGGAGCATCTCACAACTCCAATAGTGGGAAAACCCCCATGGCCTCATAATGCCCCCCCTTCCTGAAGGGGCCAACATGGACAGAAACTCAAACCTGAGCCAAAGTCTGAACCTCGACCTGACTTCAGACGCATGAGATCTCAATTCATCTCTGCAGAGTGTGCCTGCCATGTCCTTGCCCCGAAACCTAAGCCTAGCTTGTGTTCTCAGACTTCCGTCCTCACTCTCCTGGCCCATAAGCCCTCCAGTTTGGGAATTCCGAAGCCACAATGCAGCATGCTGCCTGCCCTCCAGAAGAATAACTTTGCCCTATGCTGCTAATAAGAAACCCCAAATGATTTTCTAATGCATGCCACTCGATTGTAAAGCAATTATACAGCCCACCCTGTATACTAATGCCCTGTCTGGCACAGCCTGAGACAAGACATCCCAAACGACACCCAGACAGCTGGCCCCAACCTGGACACATAGGACCCGCTATGGCTGTAGGTCGTCATCTCTTCCCAACCTCAGTTTTCAGGCTTCAGAACCTAGACCTTATCTCCAATCACTGCCCAGGGGTGAACATGATGCAGAAATTAGAATTCCTCCTTCCCCATGGCCAGAAACCTTGTGGTTGGCATGTTGTCCAACGTTCAATGTGGGAAAACCTGCATTGTCCGAAAGGCCACGCTAGTGCTTGAGGGCCGCCTAGGGCACAGACATGCATTGTGACCTGCAGCGTGAGTCCCGTATTAAAGTAACGCCTCTCAGTGGCTGGACCAAGATCCTGCATATGGGGCTTGTCATATCCATAGGCCCCCAGGCTTAACCAGAGGGCGAGTATTCCAGTTGTCAGTACCCACTGCTATGCTCTAGAATCCCTCTACTGGGGGGACACATGAAGCAGAAAACAGGACACTTCCCTTCCCACAGAAGGACCCCAAACTCTTGGGGGCTGGACAAACTACCAGAGAGGGAGACTTCTACGACCCATGAGGCAACTCCTACATTAAACGGCCATTGTGGACAAAACATCCAGAGACAAAAGCCTTAGCGACTGCCTCCCTCTCACCCTTCTTTCATATCCAGAGGAACTCTTCTCATGGACTGTAGATCAGGCCTGCCGTAACCTCCTGCCCCAAACCTGAGCTGAGTTAGGGTTTTTGGATGTCTGTCTGGACAGCCATGGCCCACACAGCCTCCAGGCTGGGGTCTCTGGAGCCACACCACAGTACTGTGCCTGCTCTCTCCTAAGAAACTGCCCATTCCATTGGCCACAACTCTACAAAATAGTAGAAACCTCAAGGTCCCCAAGGACATCCCACTACCGCAAGCCGCACTGGACAAATAGGGGCATTATGACACAAGCTGAGCAACTTCTACCTCCATGCTGACACAAAGACAGATATCCGCAGAGACAGAAGTGAACCAGACAGGCCCCTAGGACCTATTATGAACTCTTGCTTTGGTGTCCAGGTATCACTCCTAGGGGCCTGGGTTCGAAGACCAGCATACGGGGCTTTCCTGAGGCACCAGACAGAAGACCTCTCATCTCCACATGGGAAGCTTCCTTGTTGGAGTTGTGTCAAGCCCTTCGGGTTGGAGAATCCTGCAGAGTCCCTTAGCTACTGCCACATTCCAAGGTCTCCATGGCCACCAACCCACATTATGACTCATCCTCAGGAGAGTCCATTTAAACTCAGCCTTCTGGGTAGCTCACCCAAGAGCCCGCAGATTGAGCGTGCCTTGTCTCGACCAGGCAATGGGAAGGTGAGTTGGCGTTTCTCGGCATCCATGCTTACGGCCCTGCTCTCGAGTCTTTCTGTATGGGGCATCCTGGAACCATCCAATAGTACTCGACTGTCCTGAAGAAGGAAACTTTGAAGTTTAGAGCAGCTCACAACTCCCAGCGTAGGGAAACCTCCCTGGCCTCATGACGCCCACACCCCCTTCAGGAAGGGGCCGTCATGGACACAAACTCCAGCTTGAGGCAACATCTGATACTCGCCCTGACCTCACCTGCAGGAGATCTAGATTCAGCCTCTGCAGAGTGGGCCTGCCATGCTCTTGGCCCCAAAACTCGTGCTAGCTTGTGTTTTCAGACTTCCTTCCTCACAATCCTGGCCACACCCCTCCAGTTTGGCAATTCTGGAGACACAATGCAGCACTCTGCCTGCCCTCCAGAAGAAAAATGTTGCCCTATAGCGCTAACCAGAAACGCCAAATGAGTAACAACCTGCATGCCACTCGACCATACCCCAATTATACAGTCTAGCCTGTGCACTAAAGCCCTGTCTGACACAGCCTGAGGGCAGACCTCCAGTCCAACACCCAGACAGCTGGCCGTAAACAGTGCATATCACACCCACAATGGCTTTAGGCCATCATCTCTACCCAACCTAGTTTTCACCTTCAGAACCTAGACCTTATCTCCACTCACTGCTCAGGAGTGAACGTGATGCAAGAATCAGAACTTCTCCTTCGCCTTGGCAAGAAACCTAGTGGTTGGCATGTTGTCCAATGTTCATTGTAGGAGAAAGCAGCATGGACTATGAGGCCCCACCTATCCCTGAGGGCCACAATGTGCACAAACACACATTGAGACCCTCAGCGTGAGCCCTATCCTCATGTAAAGCCTCTTAGTGACTGGAACAACAGCCCACATATGGGGCTTGCCAGGCCCCTAGTCCCCCAATCTCAACCAGAGTTCGAGATGTCTAGTCACCCCTACTCAGGGCTCTACTCTGGAATCCCTCTTTGGTGGGACACCTGAGGTAAAAAAAAAAAAATACAGAAAGGACTCTTCCCATCCACAGAATGATCCCAACCACTTGGGATCAGGCCAAATCATCAGAGAAAGAATTGTCCATGGCCCTTGAGGACACCCCGACATTCCGCGGCCACCGTTGACACAAAATCCAGAGACAAAAGCCTGAGCAAGCGCCACATACTCGCCCTTTGTTCATAGCCCGGAAAATTCTCACGGTCTGTAGATCGAGCCTTCATACATACATCCCCAAACCTAAGCTGAGTTTGTGTTTTCAGACTTCTGTCCCCACAGTCCTGGCCCACACACCATCCAAGTTGGGGCCCCTGGAGCCACACCTCAGGACTGTGGCTTCCCTCTCCAGGGGAATTCTGCCATTTCCATTGGCCACAACCCTATAGATTAGGAGTATCCTCCAATCTCCCCGAGGCCATCCGAATAGTGTTGGCTGCCCAGGACAAACAGGGATGATCTCTCACAAGTTAGGAAACTACCTCCACTCAGACCCAGAGACAGATATCCCCAGAGAATAAGATTGAACTGGACAGGCACTTAGGCCCTAATCAGATCCATTGCTTTTGATTCCAGTCATCTCTCCTCAGAGGCCTGGTTTCCAATACCAGCATATGGGAGATTCCTTAGGCACTCATCAAAACAATTCTCTTCTCTACATAGGAAACATACTCTTTAGAGCTCCATCAAAACCCCCGGTTATGAACATCCCTCAAGGCCCCGGATCAAGCACCCCATTCCAAGGTCTACATGGACACAAATGCACATTATGACCCATCCTCCACTCACCCATTTCAACACACCCGCCTCGGTTGCTCCCCTAGATCCAGCAGATCGAACTTGCCTTGGCTCTATGAGACACCTGGAATGGGAGGCAGGCTGCCCAGGCATCCATGCTTAGAACCCTGCTCTGGATAACTTCCTTATGGGATGTCCTGGAGCTATCCAACATGTCTCGACTGTCCCACAAAAGGAATCATTGCGGTTTGGAGCATCTCACAATTCCCATCGTGGGAAAACATCCATGTCCTCGTGACACCCTCCCCTTCATGAAGGGTCCGTCATGGACAGAAACTCCGACCTAAGCCAACTTCTGATCCTAGCTCTGTCTTCAGGTATACGGGATCTCGAATCATCTCTGCAGAGGGTGCCTGCCGTCCCCTCACCCCGAAATCTAAGTCTGGCTTGTGTTCTCAGAATTTTCTCCTCACACTCCTGGCCCACAAGCCTTCCAGTTTTGGAATTCTGGAGCCACTATGTGGCACTGTGTCTTCCCTCCAGAAGAAAATCGTTGCCCTTTGGGGCTACCAGGTAACCACAAATGAGTACCATCCTACACGAAACTCGACTGCACCCCAATGATACAGTCTAGCCTGGGCATTAATTCCCTGTCTGCCACAGCCTGAGCCTGCACCTCCCAACCCACACTCAACAGCTGGCCGAACACTGAGCAATCAGACACACCATGGCCTTAGGTCTTCATCTCTTCCCAACCTCAGTTTTCAGGCTTCAGAACCTAGACCTTAAATCCAATCACAGTCCAGGAGTGAAAGAGTTGCAGAAAATAGAACTCCTTCTTCCCCATGACCAGAAAACTTTTGGTTGCCATATTGTGCAACGGTCAGTGTAGGAGAAACCAGCATGGTACATTAGGCCACACCCTGACTTGAGGGGCTCCTTGGGCACAAAAACACATTGTGAAAATCAGTGCGAGACCTATCCTCAAGGAAGGCCTCTCAGTGTCTGGACCAAGACCCACATATGGGGCTTGCCATGTTCTTAGGTCCCAATGTTAACCAGAGGTCTGGTTGTCCAGTTGCCCCCACCCACGACACTGCTCTGGAATCCCTCTTTTGGTGGTACACCTGAGGTAAAAAATAAATAAATAAATAAATAAAAATAAACAAAAAAACCCAGAAAGGCCTCTTCCCTGACGACAGAATGACCCCAAACTCTTGGGATCTGGTCAAATCCCCAGAAAGGGAGCCTCATCGTTGGCCCATGAGGACACCCCGACATTCCATGGCAATCGGTGACACATTTCCAGAAAAAAAAAAAAAAAAAAGCATGAGCAAGCACCTCACATTCGCCCTTTGTTCATATGCCGAAGAGTTCTCCTCACGGTCTATAGATCGGGCCGGCCATACCTACATCCCCCAACCTAAGTGGAGTTTGTGTTTTCAGACTTTTGACCAAATAGCCCTGGACCACACACGCTCCACACTTGGGTCCCTGGAGCCACACCTCAGGACTGTGCTTCCCTTTCAAGTGAATTCTTCCCATTCCATTGGCCACAACTTTGCAAATGAGGAAAAACCTCCAAAGTCACCGAGGCCATCCCAATAGTGTAGGCCGCCCAGGACAAACAGGGGTGATCTCAAACCAGCTGAGCAACTACCTCCACTCAGACAACAGATGTCCCCAGAGAAGAATATTGAACCGGACAGGACCCTAGGCCCTAATCAGATCCATTGCTTTGGTTTCCAGGCATCTCTCCTCAGAGGCCTCGTTTCCAATACCAGCATATGGTGGTTTCCTGAGGCACCAATATGAACAAATCTCGTCTCCCCATGGAAAACTTGCTCATTGGAGCTTTGTCATAACCTCTGGTTAGGAGAATCCTTCAGGGCCCTGGTGCCACTGCCCCATACCAAGGTCTCCATGGACTCAATCCAACATTAAGACCATCCTCAGGAAAGTCCATTTCAACTCAGCCCCCTCTGTTGCTACCCCAAGCCAGCAGATCAAACGTTTCTTGTTGCTAGGAGACAATTGGAATGTGAGGCTGGCTGCCCAGGCATCCATACTTAGAACGCTGTTCTGGAAAAATACCTTATAAGACGTCCTGGAGCCATCCAACAAATCTTAATTGTCCCACAGAAGGAATCCTTGCGGTTTGGAGCATCTCACAACTCCAATAGTGGGAAAACCCCCATGGCCTCATAATGCCCCCCCTTCCTGAAGGGGCCAACATGGACAGAAACTCAAACCTGAGCCAAAGTCTGAACCTCGACCTGACTTCAGACGCATGAGATCTCAATTCATCTCTGCAGAGTGTGCCTGCCATGTCCTTGCCCCGAAACCTAAGCCTAGCTTGTGTTCTCAGACTTCCGTCCTCACTCTCCTGGCCCATAAGCCCTCCAGTTTGGGAATTCCGAAGCCACAATGCAGCATGCTGCCTGCCCTCCAGAAGAAAAACTTTGCCCTATGCTGCTAATAAGAAACCCCAAATGATTTTCTAATGCATGCCACTCGATTGTAAAGCAATTATACAGCCCACCCTGTACACTAATGCCCTGTCTGGCAGAGCCTGAGACAAGACATCCCAAACGACACCCAGACAGCTGGCCCCAACCTGGATACATAGGACCCGCTATGGCTGTAGGTCTTCATCTCTTCCCAACCTCGGTTTTCAGGCTTCAGAACCTAGACCTTATCTCCAATCACTGCCCAGGGGTGAACGTGATGCAGAAATTAGAATTCCTCCTTCCCCATGGCCAGAAACCTTGTGGTTGGCATGTTGTCCAACGTTCAATGTGGGAAAACCTGCATTGTCCGAAAGGCCACGCCAGTGCTTGAGGGCCGCCTAGGGCACAGACATGCATTGTGACCTGCAGCGTGAGTCACGTATTAAAGTAACGCCTTTCAGTGGCTGGACCAAGATCCTGCATATGGGGCTTGTCATATCCATAGGCCCCCAGGCTTAACCAGAGGGCGAGTATTCCAGTTGTCAGTACCCACTGCTATGCTCTAGAATCCCTCTACTGGGGGGACACATGAAGCAGAAAACAGGACACTTCCCTTCCCACAGAATGACCCCAAACTCTTGGGGGCTGGACAAACTACCAGAGAGGGAGACTTCTACGACCCATGAGGCAAGTCCTACATTAAACGGCCATTGTGGACAAAACATCCAGAGACAAAAGCCGGAGCGACTGCCTCCCTCTCACCCTTCTTTCATATCCAGATGAACTCCCCTCATGGACTGTAGATCAGGCCTGCCGTAACCTCGGCCCCAAACCTGAGCTGAGTTAGGGTTTTTGGATGTCTGTCTGCACAGCCATGGCCCACTCAGCCTCCAGGCTGGGGTCTCTGGAGCCACACCACAGTACTGTGCCTGCTCTCTCCTAAGAAACTGCCCATTCCATTGGCCACAACTCTACAAAATAGTAGAAACCTCAAGGTCCCCAAGGACATCCCACTACCGCAAGCCGCACTGGACAAATAGGGGCATTATGACACAAGTTGAGCAACTACTACCTCCATGCAGACACAAAGACAGATATCCGCAGAGACAGAAGATTGAACCAGACAGGCCCCTAGGCCCTATTATGAACTCTTGCTTTGGTGTCCAGGTATCACTCCTCAGAGGCCTGGGTTCGAAGACCAGCATACGGGGCTTTCCTGAGGCACCAGACAGAAGACCTCTCATCTCCACATGGGAAGCTTCCTTGTTGGGGTTGTGTCAAGCCCTTCGGGTTGGAGAATCCTGCAGAGGCCCTTAGCTACTGCCACATTCCAAGGTCTCCATGGCCACCAACCCACATTATGACTCATCCTCAGGAGAGTCCATTTAAACTCAGCCTTCTGGGTAGCTCACCCAAGAGCCCGCAGATTGAGCGTGCCTTGTCTCGACCAGGCAATGGGAAGGTGAGTTGGCGTTTCTCGGCATCCATGCTTACGGCCCTGCTCTCGAGTCTTTCTGTATGGGGCATCCTGGAACCATCCAATAGTACTCGACTGTCCTGAAGAAGGAAACTTTGAAGTTTGGAGCAGCTCACAACTCCCAGCGTAGGGAAACCTCCCTGGCCTCATGAGGCCCACACCCCCTTCAGGAAGGGGCCGTCATGGACACAAACTCCAGCTTGAGGCAACATCTGATACTCGCCCTGACTTCACATGCAGGAGATCTCGATTCAGCCTCTGCAGAGTGGGCCTGCCATGCTCTTGGCCCCAAAACTCGTGCTAGCTTGTGTTTTCAGACTTCCTTCCTCACAATCCTGGCCACACCCCTCCAGTTTGGCAATTCTGGAGACACAATGCAGCACTCTGCCTGCCCTCCAGAAGAAAAATGTTGCCCTATAGCGCTAACCAGAAACGCCAAATGAGTAACAACCTGCATGCCACTCGACCATACCCCAATTATACAGTCTAGCCTGTGCACTAAAGCCCTGTCTGACACAGCCTGAGGGCAGACCTCCAGTCCAACACCCAGACAGCTGGCCATAAACAGAGCATATCACACCCACAATGGCTTTAGGCCATCATCTCTACCCAACCTAGTTTTCACCTTCAGAACCTAGACCTTATCTCCACTCACTGCTCAGGAGTGAACGTGATGCAAGAATCAGAACTTCTCCTTCGCCTTGGCAAGAAACCTAGTGGTTGGCATGTTGTCCAATGTTCATTGTAGGAGAAAGCAGCATGGACTATGAGGCCCCACCTATCCCTGAGGGCCACAATGTGCACAAACACACATTGAGACCCTCAGCGTGAGCCCTATCCTCATGTAAAGCCTCTTAGTGACTGGAACAACAGCCCACATATGGGCTTGCCAGGCCCCTAGTCCCCCAATCTCAACCAGAGTTCGAGATGTCTAGTCACCCCTACTCAGGGCTCTACTCTGGAATCCCTCTTTGGTGGGACACCTGAGGTAAAAAAAAAAAAAAAATACAGAAAGGACTCTTCCCATCCACAGAATGATCCAAACCACTTGGGATCAGGCCAAATCATCAGAGAAAGAATTGTCCATGGCCCTTGAGGACACCCCGACATTCCGCGGCCACCGTTGACACAAAATCCAGAGACAAAAGCCTGAGCAAGCGCCACATACTCGCCCTTTGTTCATAGCCCGGAAAATTCTCACGGTCTGTAGATCGAGCCTTCATACATACATCCCCAAACCTAAGCTGAGTTTGTGTTTTCAGACTTCTGTCCCCACAGTCCTGGCCCACACACCATCCAAGTTGGGGCCCCTGGAGCCACACCTCAGGACTGTGGCTTCCCTCTCCAGGGGAATTCTGCCATTTCCATTGGCCACAACCCTATAGATTAGGAGTATCCTCCAATCTCCCCGAAGCCATCCGAATAGTGTTGGCTGCCCAGGACAAACAGGGATGATCTCTCACAAGTTAGGAAACTACCTCCACTCAGACCCAGAGACAGATTTCCCCAGAGAATAAGATTGAACTGGACAGGCACTTAGGCCCTAATCAGATCCATTGCTTTTGATTCCAGTCATCTCTCCTCAGAGGCCTGGTTTCCAATACCAGCATATGGGAGATTCCTTAGGCACTCATCAAAACAATTCTCTTCTCTACATAGGAAACATACTCTTTAGAGCTCCATCAAAACCCCCGGTTATGAACATCCCTCAAGGCCCCAGATCAAGCACCCCATTCCAAGGTCTACATGGACACAAATGCACATTATGACCCATCCTCAACTCACCCATTTCAACACACCCGCCTCGTTTGCTCCCCTAGATCCAGCAGATCGAACTTGCCTTGGCTCTATGAGACACCTGGAATGGGAGGCAGGCTGCCCAGGCATCCATCCTTAGAACCCTGCTCTGGATAACTTCCTTATGGGATGTCCTGGAGCTATCCAACAGGTCTCGACTGTCCCACAGAAGGAATCATTGCGGTTTGGAGCATCTCACAATTCCCATCGTGGGAAAACCTCCATGTCCTCGTGACACCCTCCCCTTCATGAAGGGGCCGTCATGGACAGAAACTCCGACCTAAGCCAACTTCTGATCCTAGCTCTGTCTTCAGGTATACGGGATCTCGAATCATCTCTGCAGAGGGTGCCTGCCGTCCCCTCACCCCGAAATCTAAGTCTGGCTTGTGTTCTCAGAATTTTTTCCTCACACTCCTGGCCCACAAGCCTTCCAGTTTGGGAATTCTGGAGCCACTATGTGGCACTGTGTCTTCCCTCCAGAAGAAAATCGTTGCCCTTTGGGGCTACCAGGTAACCACAAATGAGTACCATCCTGCACGAAACTCGACTGCACCCCAATGATACAGTCTAGCCTGGGCATTAATTCCCTGTCTGCCACAGCCTGAGCCTGCACCTCCCAACCCACACTCAACAGCTGGCCGAACACTGAGCAATCAGACACACCATGGCCTTAGGTCTTCATCTCTTCCCAACCTCAGTTTTCAGGCTTCAGAACCTAGACCTTAAATCCAATCACAGTCCAGGAGTGAAAGAGTTGCAGAAAATAGAACTCCTTCTTCCCCATGACCAGAAAACTTTTGGTTGCCATATTGTGCAACGGTCAGTGTAGGAGAAACCAGCATGGTACATTAGGCCACGCCCTGACTTGAGGGGCTCCTTGGGCACAAAAACACATTGTGAAACTCAGTGCGAGACCTATCCTCAAGGAAGGCCTCTCAGTGTCTGGACCAAGACCCACATATGGGGCTTGCCATGTTCTTAGGTCCCAATGTTAACCAGAGGTCTGGTTGTCCAGTTGCCCCCACCCACGACACTGCTCTGGAATCCCTCTTTTGGTGGTACACCTGAGGTAAAAAATAAATAAATAAATAAATAAAAATAAACAAAAAAACCCAGAAAGGCCTCTTCCCTGACGACAGAATGACCCCAAACTCTTGGGATCTGGTCCAATCCCCAGAAAGGGAGCCTCATCGTTGGCCCATGAGGACACCCCGACATTCCATGGCAATCGGTGACACATTTCCAGAAAAAAAAAAAAAAAAAGCATGAGCAAGCACCTCACATTCGCCCTTTGTTCATATGCCGAAGAGTTCTCCTCACGGTCTATAGATCGGGCCGGCCATACCTACATCCCCCAACCTAAGTGGAGTTTGTGTTTTCAGACTTTTGACCAAATAGCCCTGGACCACACACGCTCCACACTTGGGTCCCTGGAGCCACACCTCAGGACTGTGCTTCCCTTTCAAGTGAATTCTTCCCATTCCATTGGCCACAACTTTGCAAATGAGGAAAAACCTCCAAAGTCACCGAGGCCATCCCAATAGTGTAGGCCGCCCAGGACAAACAGGGGTGATCTCAAACCAGCTGAGCAACTACCTCCACTCAGACAACAGATGTCCCCAGAGAAGAATATTGAACCGGACAGGACCCTAGGCCCTAATCAGATCCATTGCTTTGGTTTCCAGGCATCTCTCCTCAGAGGCCTCGTTTCCAATACCAGCATATGGTGGTTTCCTGAGGCACCAATATGAACAAATCTCGTCTCCCCATGGAAAACTTGCTCATTGGAGCTTTGTCATAACCTCTGGTTAGGAGAATCCTTCAGGGCCCTGGTGCCACTGCCCCATACCAAGGTCTCCATGGACTCAATCCAACATTAAGACCATCCTCAGGAAAGTCCATTTCAACTCAGCCCCCTCTGTTGCTACCCCAAGCCAGCAGATCAAACGTTTCTTGTTGCTAGGAGACAATTGGAATGTGAGGCTGGCTGCCCAGGCATCCATACTTAGAACACTGTTCTGGAAAAATACCTTATAAGACGTCCTGGAGCCATCCAACAAATCTTAATTGTCCCACAGAAGGAATCCTTGCGGTTTGGAGCATCTCACAACTCCAATAGTGGGAAAACCCCCATGGCCTCATAATGCCCCCCCTTCCTGAAGGGGCCAACATGGACAGAAACTCAAACCTGAGCCAAAGTCTGAACCTCGACCTGACTTCAGACGCATGAGATCTCAATTCATCTCTGCAGAGTGTGCCTGCCATGTCCTTGCCCCGAAACCTAAGCCTAGCTTGTGTTCTCAGACTTCCGTCCTCACTCTCCTGGCCCATAAGCCCTCCAGTTTGGGAATTCCGAAGCCACAATGCAGCATGCTGCCTGCCCTCCAGAAGAAAAACTTTGCCCTATGCTGCTAATAAGAAACCCCAAATGATTTTCTAATGCATGCCACTCGATTGTAAAGCAATTATACAGCCCACCCTGTACACTAATGCCCTGTCTGGCAGAGCCTGAGACAAGACATCCCAAACGACACCCAGACAGCTGGCCCCAACCTGGACACATAGGACCCGCTATGGCTGTAGGTCTTCATCTCTTCCCAACCTCGGTTTTCAGGCTTCAGAACCTAGACCTTATCTCCAATCACTGCCCAGGGGTGAACGTGATGCAGAAATTAGAATTCCTCCTTCCCCATGGCCAGAAACCTTGTGGTTGGCATGTTGTCCAACGTTCAATGTGGGAAAACCTGCATTGTCCGAAAGGCCACGCCAGTGCTTGAGGGCCGCCTAGGGCACAGACATGCATTGTGACCTGCAGCGTGAGTCCCGTATTAAAGTAACGCCTTTCAGTGGCTGGACCAAGATCCTGCATATGGGGCTTGTCATATCCATAGGCCCCCAGGCTTAACCAGAGGGCGAGTATTCCAGTTGTCAGTACCCACTGCTATGCTCTAGAATCCCTCTACTGTGGGGACACATGAAGCAGAAAACAGGACACTTCCCTTCCCACAGAATGACCCCAAACTCTTGGGGGCTGGACAAACTACCAGAGAGGGAGACTTCTAACACCCATGAGGCAAGTCCTACATTAAACGGCCATTGTGGACAAAACATCCAGAGACAAAAGCCGGAGCGACTGCCTCCCTCTCACCCTTCTTTCATATCCAGATGAACTCCCCTCATGGACTGTAGATCAGGCCTGCCGTAACCTCGGCCCCAAACCTGAGCTGAGTTAGGGTTTTTGGATGTCTGTCTGCACAGCCATGGCCCACTCAGCCTCCAGGCTGGGGTCTCTGGAGCCACACCACAGTACTGTGCCTGCTCTCTCCTAAGAAACTGCCCATTCCATTGGCCACAACTCTACAAAATAGTAGAAACCTCAAGGTCCCCAAGGACATCCCACTACCGCAAGCCGCACTGGACAAATAGGGGCATTATGACACAAGTTGAGCAACTACTAACTCCATGCAGACACAAAGACAGATATCCGCAGAGACAGAAGATTGAACCAGACAGGCCCCTAGGCCCTATTATGAACTCTTGCTTTGGTGTCCAGGTATCACTCCTCAGAGGCCTGGGTTCGAAGACCAGCATACGGGGCTTTCCTGAGGCACCAGACAGAAGACCTCTCATCTCCACATGGGAAGCTTCC